>NC_091188.1:32781614-32864114 GCF_040958095.1 Procambarus clarkii | reverse complement strand
GAATAAAACAAACTAGAAAAAAATTCCACCCTTCAGAGGAAAAGGTTAGGGTTCATTGGGAGAGAATTAAGGGGTCTTGTTGGTAATATTAATTTAGTCTTGGTATGATACTTTTAAGCCAGTTTCGGCAGAAGCATTTCATGAAGATCTAAGAGGGTGGATGTATTTAATGCAACATTGAACAGAAGATCAGGTATAAAAAAAAGCATCCCCCAGAAAAGACAATTACACACAGAACAAGATGCTAAGGGGTGGACATTAACAATGAGGAGAGCTCACATGGAATGGAATAGGAATGGCAGGACTGAGAAAGGGAAGAATGCTCTACTGAGAGTTGTTAAGCTGTGTGGGGAGAGGAGAAAGGAAATTAGGAGCAAGAATTTGGAGGAGTTTGCAGAGAGTTTAGGAGTACCAGAAACTTGAAGGAAATCTGGTAAGATGTAAATAAAGAGGTAAAAAACATAATTTTGTTGCACTTCCTGACCCGCAAGGAATTGTGAACGGTCTCAGGTAAATGGGTGGAAGCTGCCAAACTTTGTTTATTGCCCACTATAACGAGAGAGTCATTACATTCTTAGAAAGATCTAAGAAAGTACTTTATATTTACAGCAGGTAACTGTGTTGAATGTTACTTGCACAGTTATTTCCAGAGGTGAGCTAATAATGGCGATTAAAGTTAGGAAATCTACCGCCCCTGGGGAGGATGGAGTAACTTATGAAATACCTAATGAACTTGCCATTAGAGAGAAAAGCCCGCTGTTAGGTCTCTTTATAGTTAGTTATAAGGAGGGCAGTATTCCTAGTAAATAGAAAAAGCTATGATCATCCTTACCCATAAAGCCAATGGAGAGTACAGACCTGTGTCAACCTCGTTTTTGTAAAATGGAGAGAATAATTTTAAGTAGACATATATGATAGGTGGTCAGCTGTCTAGTAATTTGTTCGGGTTCCTCAGTCAAACGTACTTCTGACTTATTACATGTCTCGCTAATGATAATGATTACTATAGGTTTTTATTAACTTACAAGGAGCCATTGATAAAGCCAACAAAGGAGTTATCTTACATGAACAAGCTGGTCTTGGTGTTAAAGGGAGATTATTGCGCTGAATTATCATCACGAAAGAAAGACTCAAGTGTGTTATAAACGTTGTGTCAGGTGAAAGATCTTTTGAGCTGGGCACACCTCAGGGATGATTGTTGACTCCCACCCAGTTTAGTATACTAATGAAAAGGATAGCATCTGAGAGAGTCAAATGGATAACACCGATCATATATGGCGATGATATCTTGTGTCAGAGCAAAGATTTTTCAAAGGTTCAAGCGGTGTTAGATAACTTCAGAAATCTGCCACCGTATGGGACTGGTGGTTAATGAAGACAGTTTAAATATAGAACTCGGAGGCCTGTTATATTGAAAATAAATGATGAAAATATAGAATGTGTTAGGTATATATATTTAAGCACATTTGTTGGATATAATCCTAAAGAATTTGGAAGCCGAGATGAACAGAGTGTTGGGTCAATGTCAGAAGAGATTACAACCTCCGAAGGCCTTGGCATGCTGTAGAAAGAGTGGGAGTATTGATTGATTGATGAAGATTAAGCCACCCAAGAGGTGGCACGGGCATGAATAGCCCGTAAGTGGTGGCCCTTTTGAGCCATTACCAGTATCAAGAGCTGATACTGGAGATCTGTGGAGGCGCGACTGCACCCTGCGTGACGGGAGATGTCTCCCGGACCAAGTGGTGACCAGATGGTGTGAATAGAACTGATGATTGATGAAGATTAAGCCACCCAAAAGGTGGCACGGGCATGAATAGCCCGTAAGTGGTGGCCCTTTTGAGCCATTACCAGTATCAAGAGCTGATACTGGAGATCTGTGGAGGTGCGACTATTACCAGTATCAAGAGCTGATACTGGAGATCTGTGGAGGTGCGACTGCACCCTGCGTGACGGGAGATGTCTCCCGCGAACAAAGAAAAGAGTTGATTGATTGATGAAGATTAAGCCACCCAAAAGGTGGCACGGGCATGAATAGCTCGTAAGTGGTGGCATTTTTGAGCCATTACCAGTATCAAGAGCTGATACTGGAGATCTGTGGAGGTGCGACTGCACCCTGCGTGACGGAAGATGTCTTCCGTGATTTAAACAGATTGAATTGATTGATGAAGATTAAGCTACCCAAGAGGTGGCACGGGCATGAATAGCCTGTAAGTGGTGGCTCTTTTGAGCCATTTCCAGTATCAATAGATGATACTGGAGATCTGTGGAGGTGCGAATGCACCCTGCATGACGGGAGATGTCTCCCTTTATGAATGTGTTAAGATGAAGATGAAGCCACCCAAAAGGTGGCACGGGCATAAATAGTCCGTAAGTGGTGGCCATTTTAAGCCATTACCAGTATCAAGAGCTGATACTGGAGATCTGTGGAGGTGCGAATGCACCCTGCATGACGGGAGATGTCTCCCTTGTGAATGTGTTAAGATGAAGATGAAGCCACCCAAAAGGTGGCACAGGCATGAATAGCTCGTAATTGGTGGCCCTTTTGAGCCATCACCAGTATCAATAGATGATACTGGAGATCTGTAGAGGTGCGACTGCACCCTGCGTGATGGGAGATGTCTCCCGGATCAAATGGTAACCAGATGGAGAGTGGGAGTAGAGAGAGAGATAAAGATTAAGCCACCCAAGAGGTGGCACGGGCATGAATAGCCCGTAAGTGGTACAATTTTTTTTTTCCCCAGTGTTCTGAGGTTGCATTTAACCATCAAGCTGTTATCGTGGGGGAGGATACTGCTTCACAGTCTTTATGAGGGTGTCCAGCTGCTGAACACCTTTGTTGACCAGGAGGGTGGCTGTGTTGATGGCTTCAGGGTGGCCAATGCATGATTCAGGAACTCTTAAAGCTCTTCTAAGGTCATTGGTTTTTTCACATTCCAGAAGATAGTAAAGTAATGGCTTTTCTGTGACAGTTTGGCAGAAGATGCACTCTCTCTGTCGGGGTTCACCAATCTCCCAGTTGCATCTGTAACCTAGACGTAGTCTATATAACCTAACTGCTATTTTCCTGTGGATTCCTTTTGGGATATTTAACTTTTCTAATTTGGTTGCCTGAAGATACCATGTTGCAGATGGCGAACCTTCAGCTATTCTCTGGTGTAGGTAGGCTTTGTTGAGATGTGAGAGTTTTTTGGTGTTGATGTTTTTTATGTTAAGACAGAAGAGGACTGTTTGAGGCTTCAAGAAGACCTAGACAAGCTGAAGGAATGGTCGAACACATGGTTGTTAGAGTTTATCCCAACCAAATGTAATGTAATGAAGATAGGTGTAGGGAGCAGGAGGCCAGATACAAGGTATCATCTAGGAGAGGAAATTCTTCAGGAGTCAAAGAAAGAGACTTTGGGGTTGATATCACGCCAGACCTGTCTCCTGCAGCACATATCAAGCGGATAACATCAGCGGCATATGCCAGGCTGGCCTACATACGAACGGCATTCAGAAACTTGTGTAAAGAATCATTCAGAGCTTTGTATACCACATATGTCAGGCCAATCCTGGAGTATGCAGCCCCAGCATGGAGTCCATATCTAGTCAAGGATAAGACTAAACTGGAAAAGGTTCAAAGGTTTGCCACCAGACTAGTACCCGAGCTGAGAGGTATGAGCTACGAGGAGAGACTATGGGAATTAAACCTCACTTCGCTGGAAGACAGAAGAGTTAGGGGGACATGATCACCACATTCAAGATTCTGAAAGGAATTGATAGGGTAGATAAAGACAGGCTATTTAACACAAGGGGCACACGCACAAGGGGACACAGGTGGAAAGTGAGTGCCCAAATGAACCACAGATAAAGAACTTTTTTTAGTGTCAGTGGTTGACAAATGGAATGCATTAGGAAGTGATGTGGTGGAGGCTGACTCCATACACAGTTTCAAGTGTAGATATGATAGAGCCCAATAGACTCGGGAACCTAACCACCTGTTGATTGACGGTTGAGAGGTGGGACCAAAGAGCCAGAGCTCAACCCCCGCAAGCACAATTAGTTGAGTACACACACACCCCCAACACACACCCTTCCACCCACCCGGTCCACACCAGCAAACCTAACTAACTTCACAAGACATCCATCGCCACTAGGACCCGTTGAGGGAGTTTTAACAACAACGATGTACGACAAACGCCTAAAAGTCAGGACTCGCCCCATGGACTGCCATGCTTTCACCAAAGGCGACGTCTTTAAGATCCTAAAAGAAGCCATCGGATTACACCCATCGATCTTGATCAAGGTGGTGAGAAAGTTTCGCTCTATTTCTTGTGTGGAGGTTCTCTAAAGACTCCCAAAACTCGATTGCACACTTCGCAGCATGCATCACTTGTTTTCTCTTCCCAAGTCAATACACCACCGACCGAACAGTCTTTATCAGCGGGACCAGCCACTGGATCACAGACCGAGAATAAACGGAGATCATTACCAACATCGAGGAAGAAAACCCGAACCTGGGGGTATTCGATGTTATATTCTGCAGCAACGATACCGACGATGACTAGCACACCACCATGAAGATATCCTTCACCACCTTAGCCTCGGCAAACCACTTCTTCCAAGTGAAGAAGGAACGATTCCACGATCTCCAACAGTGCTTTCGGTGCAACTATTACTCCCATGCCACCAACAAGTGTCGGCACCCCATCCAGAAGTGTTGCCTTTGTGCCCAGGACCATCATTACCCCATCTGTAAATCAACAACCCATCGCTGCCTTCTCTGCAACGGCAATCAACCTGCAATTTCACCCCGCTGCCCACGCAGACAGGAAAAGTCAAGGCCCAGGTTGAAACTAAGAAAGCCAACCCTCCTATCCCCGTCACCAGAGCCCCTGACGTTATACTGTCACCACAGCTCTCACAACCAACCAGATTCCCAGTCTTACCAAACAGTGGCTCCTCCCACCAGTCAACCCAGCCTTCACAATGGGGGACCCAAGGCCAAACTAGCACCCTGGCCACCTCTTGAATCATGTGCCGGCATTTTCCCTGTTCTTGTACGATTAGCGGAGAGGCTTTCCGGACCCGACAACCACTGATTCGTCAGGGAACTGAATGTGCTGTACCTAGACAATGGCCTGGACCCCATCACAGCCCCTGACGCAAGTCTCACTACCTCCCCTATCGCACCCGGGACTTCCGTAAGGTCGACTGCTATGTCGATATCAACTCAGACGTCAGCTCCACTAAAGACCCAGGCTGCACAAACAGCAGCATCCTCCAATCCAGCCCCAAAAGCTACCACCATCACTGTCCCAGCAGAGGCACTCGTAGACGTGCTCTCTCTGACCACAACCACCACCACCGACGTGACCGAACCAGCTTCTACCATAACTCATCGACTCAACAGCCAACCTCATGCCGAGAGACCAAAACCACCAACAACGAACTACGTCACGATCTCCTCAGACTAGGAAATTTCAGTAAGAGCTCCATTGTCACGACACTTCCCTCCATGAGGAGATCTTGTATGGAGGCGGGGCACTTCACCAAACTCCAATGACAACACAGCTATGTCAACTAGCTGCAAGACTAAGAAAACCTGAAGACCTAGAGGCCTGTATTAACTCACTAGCACTATAATTGTTATAGCTTGCCCTCTGTGACCACCCCCTTCTCTCCCCCCCCCAAAAAAAATCCATCTATTTACAGATCTCCAGTATCAGCTATTGATTGACTGATGAAGATTACGCCACCCAAAAGGTGGCACGGGCATGAATAGCCCGTAAGTGGTGGCCCTCTGGAGCCATTACCAGTAACAAGAGCTGATACTGGAGATCTGTGGAGGTGCAACTGCACCCTGCGTGACGAGAGATGTCTCCCGTGTATCACCTATTGGTAATGTCTCCAAAAGGACCTCCACTTACGGGTGTATAATGCCCGTGCCACCTCTTGGATGGGTTAATTTTTATCAATCAATCCATTTGGTCACAACTCACAACTTTCACTACACACAACACCTCATGACTCCATGTCAAACATCCATCTTTGCTGCTGACCCAAGATCCTATTGTGCAGGATTTAACTACACATGTTGCATAGGGTCAAGTTCCGCCTCCACGAGAACTTCGTTCTCTCCACTGCCAAGATTTTAGCCCAAATCTCCGCCCCCAACGTATCACCGGCTGACATCCAGATGACAAGAAAAGGTGTTCACCTGGTCTTTTCCATTGATTCGGACCAAGAGAAGATATTTACTACCACCACCACGACGGCCCGGCAAGATGCTGGCATCATCCTCACGCCACCACCACGGTACTTGGCAGACAGGACCGTGTTCGCCAGGAATAACCAGCACATGAATCATCGACCAGAGCGACGACGACGACGACATCCTCGCCAGCATAAACGAATAGAACCCGACGCTGACTGATTAGAAAAGCTGTTGAGGAATGGGACTCACTAGTGAGCATTCTGCATCTACGTCCGCCTCCAAGATAATGTTAATGAAACAAGACTGAAACCAGTACACCAAAACAGAAGCGATAAATAAACAGGGAAAAAGGAGGAATCTCCTCCTCCATTTTAAACCGAGACCCAAATATCACAAACAAGGTTATCGCGAATAACCGAACTCAATTACGGGCTCACCATAGCCCGTGCTACATGGACACTTCGTTCTGAGTAGCTAAATCTGAAAACAGCAGCAGCTTCATCACAATCGACTTGAGAATGGTCCAGGACGGACCGAAACGTCGTCGTCGTACTTTCACCTTCTAGTGTGTGGTCTGGTCAACACCCTTATGACCATTTTTCACCTTTGGACATTTACGCAAGCGACGCTGTTATTTAGAGCAGTGCAAGCTTGATCAGTAAATCAGAGTTCGAGTGCATCACTTTACTTGTGGAAAAATGTGGAGATTATACTGCATTTTTTTTTATGGCGACTGCAGTTATGAAGGCTTACATCTATGGAAAATAATATCCTCTGGATCCCGAAGAAAGTTTTAACTGGAATTCATTAATGCCCAAGGAAACGTTCGAGGAAAAAGAGCACAGTATAATTAAACAAAATCCCAGTTAGCCTTTAGAACTTCAAGCTCTTAAAATTTCTGCCTCCGCTGTCCAATTTCCTAGATGTACCAACAGAGGTCGTGAAGGCTGCCGACCCCCCTTCCAGATACTCAACATGCTTAAAGCAAAATGTTCGTCAGATAAACACGTCAAGTTTAACCCATGACATGACTTATGACATACCGCTGGAGATCATAGAGGAAGGCTACTCTCCTGATACTCGCCTTCATCGAGGCAAAATGTTCAACAGCCAGACACAAACGTCCAATCAATGACATAACAGTTGATATCCCAGACTTCTTAAGTGATGGAGAATTGGGATATATAGTGAAGCTCAAGGATGTAGTGCCCATGGCTGACAAACTCAAACACTAACAAATAATGTTCGTAAATTTTACGACAATAACGAACACCTTACATGTGAAATGGCAATGCAGTTGGTGTCACAATTAGACGCTACAGGCGTTCGAGGCTGCTCGCTCACTTCCAGAGAAGTACTCGAATTTATGTCTAAATATATTAAAAACCCTAAAAATTCATAATCAAATATTCCAAGTTGTAATTTTATTGTTTATATTAAGCAATGAAATATCAACTATTTATATAACATGAAATAAAAGAAGTTTTAATAACGTGCGACTCATTTACCAAATTTAGCATGTGTTTCCTTATCTTGAAGTGAAACTGTGTGTTCTCGCCTCTTAAACCATTGTTCAACCAATGTGTTCTGTAAATAATGAATGAAGTCGCTTCTTAAAATTAAGCTTCCCTATAGTGGCATAACCCCTAAATATGCAATAATTGAAAACTGGTTCGATTTCAATTAAACTTTTTTCACTAGTTGGATATGAAATTGGCTTCAGCTGGTCCAAGTCTCAGCATCGTAGCATAAACAGGAAGGAAGAATATTGAATTGTCAAAATTTTTCCAAAATGGTCAAAAATGAACATCAAACAAGTGTCAACTGATATCATGTCTCTGCTATCACAATAGCCTATAATAAAGTATTTTAATTATTAGTTTTGCCAATTTTTTTTATATATATTTTATTTTCTCTAATTTGTTTCTTTTTATTGGGCAATTTGTGTGAAACTTGAACACCTTACAAAACGTAAGCCTATTTGTAAGGGTACCAATTTGGGAGAAAATTGGTTCATGTCAACCTCAACCACAGGTGACAGAATCTATGTCAACATTTACTTCAAACAAATTTACTAGTCCTCTTAACTTTTTTTATTCAATTTACATGAACCTTACACCTTATATGTAGCGTTTACTTCTCTACAATCTCTAAAGAACGTTATTCCTAAGTTCATTTTTGATTTTATAAATATTTGCAAACATGAAATATTGGCATAAATTTTGGGGAAACTTTGCCTGTTTGTAGTAGTAAAACTAAACATTTTGGATAACCCCCTTTTGAGAACTATTATATGCTAATGTGACAGATGAGTGTCAATAAATTATTTCATTTGAAACTTATACTGAATTATTGATGAGTAAAATTCGTTTAAATATTTTTCTCTCCCCCCCCCCCTTTCTATTTAGGTTGCGTGCTGAAACTTGGACCAGTTGTAGCCATTTTCATTTAAAACTGAAATAAAGTTTGATTGAAATTCAGCAACTTTCACTTTTCCCGAGTTACGCATTAAGGTTAGGGGGGGGGATGGGTTGGTTGCATTTATGTGAAAAAAAAACATGGTTAAGAATAATAAGGAACATTATACCAAGATCCTGGTATCAAAGGATAGGTTCAGGTCGGTTAGGTAAATGCATAAACATTTTCCTCCCATAAATACGACACATTCGAAGTTGGGTAATGGGCGGGTTGGGGCAGGGTGTACATTTAATGTTAGGTAAAGGTAGATTAGGAGCAAGGTGGCTGGTTGATGTGCAAAATCAAAAACACTTAACAATATAGGTACAATATTGAATATATATACAAGCTTGTTAGGCGAAGGGGGCAGTTAGCTTTATATCCATAAGTAATTATCAGAATGAGGCATCAAACCGGGAAGGCTATGTAGCATCATCAAATGTCCGGGATAATCAGATGGCGCTATATATCACCAAGGATGCCAATACGAGAACAGAAAAGCATAAGGCGAACGATATAAAAAGTATCCGAGTCACCAAGAATACGATCGAGGGACAAGCAACCGCGGGGGACGGATGGAAAACAAGACACATGCTCGTCCCGGAAGTCAGGACATTCAACAAGGATATGCACAACCTTAAGAGGGACAATGCAATTTGGACAATAAGGAGCAGGGCGGCGCTCCAAGTGACCATGAGTTAAGCAAGTATGTCCAATATGCAACCTCGCCAGAGCCGTTTCCTATCGCCGGTTACGGTCGTAGGACGACGGCCACGAGGACACTGAACTCTTAAGAGTACGCAGGTTTTTTCCATTAACAGAAAACAAACAAGCCTGCCAACGGGTATGGATGGAGGAATGGATAACCGAGTAAAAATCTGAATAAGGAATACCTTTACAAAAGATGGGACAAGAGCGGACAGCTTCCCTGGCAGCAGTGTCCGCACGCTCATTAAAAGAGACACCAATATGGCTGGGAACCCAACAAAACTCAACCGACTAATTTACTGTGAACAAGAAATAGCCAATGTTGGATTTTGACAACCACTGGATGAACCGGATTATAGGACCCGAGAGCCATGAGGGCACTTCGAGAGTCAACAACAACTACAAAGGAAGACTGACAACGAGAAAGCAGGAGACGAAGAGCAGAGAGAATAGCCTAAAGTTCCGCTGTGAAGATGCTAAGTCTCAGGAGGTAAGCGATTCATAAGTGCTGTCAGGAAAAATAACAGTAGCCTACACCTTCCTCAGACTTTTATATCAATAAAACATCACTTTTCTAAGAATACAGATACAATATTGACCAAAGATCCAAGCAGGTTAGGTGTAGGTCATTAAGTATATACTCAAAATCAACCCTTTCATATCAACGAAGTTTCAATATTCGACAAAGGCCACTGCAGGTTAGGAACATGTCTGTTAGGTTAATGACCCAAATTATTACTTTCCACAATATGACGAATTACAGGCTAGGTCTCGGGTGGTTTGTAATAATGTGAGGAAAAAAATATATCTAGTAACAACACACGTCTAAGAATATATTAGTAAAATCTGTTTTAATATTGAGTAGAATGGAAGTTTGTGATAGACATTAACAGCTCTGTCAGCTAACTTTTACTCTGGACGAGTTGTACATAGGTACATTTAGTAAAATATGGCTTTTGGGTTGATAATTAGGATAATTTAGTGGAATTTACTTAAATTTAGATAATTTGGATGAATTTAGCTTACGTGTTAGGATAGGATAGGTCTGGTTTGGTATGGACTAACTGTGCTATGATACGAAACATTTGGATGCATTGTGGAAATTGTCTTAAAATAGGTTAAATTGAGGTGGAACAGCATAAATTTCGTCAACTTTAATCAACTCTAGCTTTGGATGTGCTAGGTTAGGTAAGGTTGTGTAGGGTGGGATATATATATTAGAGGTGCAGAAGTAGCTTGCAAAACAGAATAAATTGCCCAATTTGGGACTGAGTTATAGCTAGCTCATGTGTTGGAAGGACGGAGGTAACATGGACTTCTATGTGAGGGTATGGGATACTTATATTTAGTTAGTTCAGCTTTTGCTAGGTTGAATTTGGTCAAATTTGTGTAGTATTAGTAGAATTTTTGCTAGATTTACATAAATTTATGTTCTAATAGGAGGCATTTGATAAGATATAGTAAATTTGCTTAAACTATCAAAGAAATTACTGATATCACCGAACCAAACCTAGCGTAACCAAACATAACTAACGCTAGAACCATTATAAGTCTGCTGGATGGTTTGTCTAAATAAATATGGGTGACGTGATTGAGAGGATGTAACAAGGGAATTAATAAGACATTAAAACAATGAACATATGCTTGATGAAGAGTTCAGCAGTAATAATGTTTTAACATTTATGGAAAATGCATGGTTGCTTTTTATATTGAGATCATAGGATGTCAGTTGTACCATTAATATATGCGAAATACTGACTATTTGGGGGTTGGTTAATCTCGGCAAATTTTAAGTGATGTCCTAAACATACCTAGACAAATATTATGCAAATTGTGTATTGTTTGACCAAGTTGGGTGTGATTGAATACCACAACTACAACCACAAAGATCTCCGCTACAACCACAACAATGACTACCACAACAACAATCACAAAGATCTCCGCTACAACCACAACAATGACTACCACAACAACAACCACCACCAACCCAAAAACCAAACCACAACAACCACCACCAACCCAAACCCCAAATCACAACATCTACCACAACAACAACCACAAGTCACCACCACAAGAACCAACACCACCACCACAAGCACCACAAGAACCAACATCACCACATCACAACAATAACCACAATAACAACCACCAACACCAAAACAACAAACCACTACAACAATGACCACCGTCACAACCACCACAAAACCACCACCACAACTTCAGCTACAACAATCACCACGTCAACCACAACCATACCTGTTGGAAATTTCCTGCACTATGACTAATATTCAGTACCTTAGGACACTAGTACTGTAACATTATTTACTAACTCTACTAACATATAGCTTAGCACTAAGGAGTTTAGTTTATTAACGCGTATTAACGCATCATTCCCCAGAAATTCTAGTCAGATGTTGCATCAGCACATGACGAATGGGACAATTATTTACACTTGAGAGAATCGTCCCAAGTTCTCTCTATTCCACATTCCTTTATGTTAATTATTTAGTAATTTATTGTTACAACCATGTTCAGTGACATACAGCTTAAATGTTTATCTTCACTATTAAACCGTATTGTTTATTAGCTGATAATTCACGCGACTGCGAATTGTCACTCAGAGCAGTCATAGATAATTTCTACCCATTGAAATTGAAGTTTATTGAGGTATAATACACACAAAGGGATGAGGTAGCTCAAGCTATTCTCACCCCATTCAGTACAACGTGTTAATACATACATAGACACACATCACAAATAAACATATTACCAAACATTCTGAGAGATAAACATATACATTTCCTCCTTCACAAGTAGTATGTTATCAGACGTACACACAAATACTTTTATGACCTAGGTATACTGTATAGACAATTTGCAAGAGACATGCAGATAATTCAACAAAATATTACAGTCTTGGTGCAAAATTCTTATATCTCTCAAGAATATCATCAACCTTTCCGTTGTGACACATCCAGGCTATTTGTTCAGGAACAGTCCTTATCTCAGTGTTTCTATATACATTAATCAACGGACAATCAAGAACATAATGGGCCAGGGTGTGAGACCTTAACATACCACATAGTTTACACCTCGTGTCATTATCATGAACACCTATCCCATATTCCCAGTAATATTTGTACCCAAGCCTGAGCCGCATGTACACAGAGTCACTCCAAGCATTTCTCCTTTGACCATAAGTGAAATGGGTGTTTTGACTCGCATACATGTAGTGTTGCATGGTTTGACTTCTCTCATACATTATCTCTCTCCTCTCCACTCCCGCCTGTGCCTGAATATTTCTGATTTTGCTTCTTATTTGTCTCATTGTGAATTCACATTCAATGTCAACTTGTGGTTTTGATTTGGCACGTTTGGCCAAGTCATCCACCACCTCGTTAAGCACTATTCCAACATGAGACGGAATCCACAGGAATTTCACACTATAACCTTTCAGCTGTATCTCAGTTATTCTTCTCTTACAATCCTCAACTATGGACATGAAGACGGTTTCGACTGTTTAAGGACTCAAGTGCACCTCGGCTATCGACAAATACAAAAACATTTTTGTCGTCATGACGTACTTCCTCCAAACACGCCAGAATGGCCTGCAGTTCAGCTTGTGTGGATGATATATAATTACTAAGCCGGAGTTCAATTATCCTGTCCACAGTCCCAAACTCCGTATATTCCCTTATTAGGACACCACACCCTGCCCTGCCATCCTCCGCCACCGACCCGTCGCAATATAAATGTAAAAACTGTTGCCTCTTGGCAACCGAGATATCATGCTTCCATACAAACACCGAAATTGTCCCGGTTCATGATGAATCTTTTTCACCTTGAGGGGTACAATTTCGACGTCTATTTTCTGTAATTTCCAGGGAGCAGACATATTACACTGTCGAGAGGGTTTGCAGCAGTCAAGTACGTCGTATTCCCCGAGGTCATGAGCTAATCCCCTCGTGTAGCGTGTCTCCCTCAGTTTCCTGGAAGTGTGTACGTCACTCAAGCAGGTCTGAACGCTCTCAAACAGCTTATCCCCTCCTTTTCTTAGCATGAAACGAATAGATACTCTAGTGTTAATGTCACGGACTCTATCTCACACACACTGTAAATTTAATTCCATTCTCATTATTTCAATCATTGCATTTCTTTGACATCCAAGAATAATCCTCATAGCCTCGTTCTATATCGGCTCTTATTTTTTTAATTCTGCCATGGCCTGTGTAAGACAAAACGGGTGCTGCGTAGTCTATCAGGGACCGAACAGTGCTTATGTATAACATCCGCAAGATAGGTACCCCAACACCTTTACCAGAAACAGCCAGTGCTTTTAGAGGATGCAGACGGGCTTTACATAAGGTGCTGATATGATTTATTTCAGCATTTTTACTCACATATGTATCCAACATAGATGCCCAGATACTTGTACTTCTGAACACGGCTCAGTTCCACACCATTTAGAGTGTTATATTTCTTCGTTTCCTATACTCATATTTGGTTTTATCTGCATTTATAACTAAGCCTAACTTGTGACAGGTTGTACCAAGTATGTTAAGAGCAGTTTGAATTTTGTTCCCAGAAGTGCCTTGTATAAGAATGTCATCAGCATATATGATCGTCGTGACCCCTGGAGGATACATCTCTGATGCTAATCTGTTCATTAATACATTGAATAAGGTGGGACTTAATATTCCCCCTTGTGGGGTACCTAACTGAAACATCCGTTCCTCAGACATTTATCCCTGGTAATACACCTGACCTTTTCTGCCTTGTAGATAATCCCTTATCCAGTGTAGCAATCTCCCTGTTATTCCCAGATTGGCTAATTCGTATAGGATTACTTCCCCATTGGCTTTATCAAATGCTCCTTGTAGATCAACAAAAACTCTACAATTGTCATCCACATTAGACAAACACTTTAAGAGACAATCCGCAGTACTTTTGCCTTTGATAAAACCAAATAGATTACTGGACATGTTTCTACCCAGCACTCTCATATCAACCAAGATTTATTTAATCATTAAGAAACGAGAATTTATATATTGTCAAATAAGGCAAATTAATCTCTAAAGTTTCTGATATGCCTTAGTTCCCTCAACTCGGGATATTCAATAGAGCGTAGAAATATTCAACAGGTCGCAGCATGTGCGTGAGGGAGCCCGAGAAGGGGAAGGCAGCAAGCGACGCCATAACCAACGAGGAGCGAGTCTTGTAGCTGGCCAAGTTACCGTCTTCGTAAAGAAACATTCGTGCACCTACGGACGTTAGCAAGGCGTGGCAGCTTCATTACTCTGACACCTTGTTCAGCACATTATCGGGTTCTATAATTTGTTTCTTGTAGCTACATCAAACTATTAGATAGGACGATGTGTCGTTACGAGGCATGACTACCACCAAACTCTGAAGTCGCTTTCCACTCAACTACTCATATTAATTTTCCATAAATATTGGTCGTGCTTTCTCCAATAGATTTTACATTTAACTCTTATTTCAGCTGGAGTACCAACGCCAGCGAGACGAATACTTCCTCGACGCTCACGTGTTCCTTGCTGTAGCCTCATGAAACACCATTCTTGGCGACATATCATTTACCTCTATTCATCCCACAGCTAAGCTGTCATTATAGTTTTCGTAGATAAACCTTTATACCAATTTATTTCATTAATAACATTGTTGCATATTATATCATATGTGAATATTTGACTAATGTGTATTTCATTATTACATTATCTTACGTATTATTAATTCTATTTACTGATTAAACCCCCTAAAGTCTATGGAGGGATTTGTTTCCTTAAATTATAATATTACAGTTCAAATTATACAGTCTTAGATATCATTTATATTTTATGCGAGACCCATAGATCACCGGTTCTCAAATTTATTCTCTTATAGGATGGTCCTTCGAAGGTATTTATGATTTTATTAACTATTTTGGCGCCAAATTTCCCACAATACCAACCGCCAAATTAACAACAGTTACAACACTATAAAGACACCACAACGACCACCACAACAACAACCATCACTGCACATACTGCAACCATCACCACAATATCCACCACCAACCCAACAACAAAAAACAACCACATCACCACAACTGCCATTACCACAAAAAATACCACAACAAAAACCACCACCACAACAGCAACCACCACAAAAGTCAAAACTACAACCTAACAAAACTTCCCCAACAATAACCACCACCACAACAACTACCAATGCTACAACCACCACAACAGCCAGCACAACCACCACCATAACCACGAAAACAATCACTACCACAACAATAACAATCACCACAAGAACCAACAACCACCACCACCACCACAACGATTATCACAACAAGAACCACAAAAATAAAAAACACCCACCACAACCACAACAAAACCACAACAACCACCACTAGACCCAACAACCACCACAACAACCACCACCACCTCAACAGTAGTGGAAATGACCTCATATCGTAGCCGTTTTGTTTTTTTCCGATGGCTGCAATATGACGCAAATTTTTTTTAATGTTACCAACGGCAGCAATATGGCACAGTGGTGGTGTTTTCATGTTACCAACGGCAGCAATATGGCGCAGGGGTGTTGTTTTCATGTTACCAACGGCAGCAGTATGGTGCAGGGGTGGTGTTTTCATGTTACCAACGGCAGCAATATGGCGCAGGGGTGTTGTTTTCATGTTACCAACGGCAGCAGTATGGTGCAGGGGTGTTGTTTTCATGTTACCATAGGCAGCAGTATGGTGCAGGGGTGTTGTTTTCATGTTACCAACGGCTGCAATATGGCGCAAGGGTGTTGTTTTCATGTTACCAACGGCAGCAATATGGCGCAGGGGTGTTGTTTTCATGTTACCAACGGCAGCAATATGGTGCAGGGGTGTTGTTTTCATGTTACCAACGGCAGCAATATGGTGCAGGGGTGTTTTCATGTTACCAACAGCAGCAATATGGCACAGGGGCGTTTTAAATTTTTCCGACGACTGCCTTTAGCCCAGGGTATATTTTTAAATTTATATTCGTCAGTACCTCGTAGTCAACTAATATTTTCATTCATTTATCGTCCTCTCCGTTCAATCCTATATAATGTTCCAAAAAGGTGAGTAAAAGGCTCCTACCTAGGCCCGTCATTTTTGTTCAAGGTAATTAACCGGCCGCCTCCCATCACACTTATATTTCATTAACTCTGACCCTGCACAGACATCGCTAATGGTCAATGACGTCATCCTGTCCTCTTCCCTGAATAAGTACGCGTTTTGTTATGGTTTATTTATTCCCATTTTCAATATTTATGTCAATGGGAATTAAAAGGCCGCCTTCTGTCCAGCCTAATGTCCAATGAGGTCATCCATAATATTCCCATATTAAGCTCGTTTTCCTTAATGAGGTATTTCCATACCGTTTCCCACTTTAAGATCATTTTCTAGATAAGATTGTATATTGAACATAAGAAATGAGTTCAACCCTGAATTCACATTCACATCACTCATATGGAATAGACACGGGAATACTACTGAATCTGTTAGTTTCCAAGTGCATGCGAATGTGTGTTACAAATTTTTTTAAAACAGGCTACACCATCACTCAGATATTTTTATTTAATTCCTCCCTCACTGCTACTCCTGTGTACGTCTCATAATCGCTCGAAAACATGCCCCTACACCGTACTGTAGCATATACCCATTATGCCCAATCAAAATACTCATTCAGTGTACATGTATATGAACGAGATTAAGTGGATATATATAGGAGCTGCTTCCCAAGTGTAAATTAAAGCCTTCTGCAGTTACCTTCAATCTGATGTTCTCAGCCTTAATAAAAACCATCCCCAATACAGACTGATCCACCAATAGGGTCCGTTGCTTTTAGCTCCCCATGATGTTACAAGCGGTTCCAGTAAGGGACCCAGTCTCTCATTAGCACATTCCCTTAATCTCTTAACAGCGCAACTGTTCTGTGTCATCATAACCTATGGCCTTGTAGCCACTCGTATTTTCGCTCATTGTATCATTGCTAATTTTCTTTTTTATTCAATTCATCGACCCAACCGAACCAACCTAACCTATAACAAAGCAAATATTTCTGTAGTAATAAGATGCATTATTTTAGCGGCGCATGACGTCACAAAAGCGGGTTCAGTGAGGGATTAATATTGCCTTACATTAACATAGATGTGTGGCAGGCTCACAGCGACCCGACTTTTAAGTAATTATCAAAAGAAGGCACCAAACCGGGAAGGCTATGTAGCACCATCAAATACGCAAAATAATCGGAGGGCGCTAAATATCACCAAGGATGCCAATACGAGAACAAAAACGCATAAGGCGAACGATATCAAAAGTATCCGAGTCACCAAGAATTCTATCGAGGGACAGGTGACCGCGAGGGGCGGTCGGAAAGCAAGACACACGCTCGTCCTGGAAGTCAGGACATTCAAGAAGGACATGCACGACCGTAAGAGGGACAATGCAACTAGGACAATAAGGGGCAGGGCGGCGCTCCATCAAGTGACCATGGGTTAAGCGAGTATGGCCAATACGCAACCTCGCCAGAGCTGTTTCCCACCTCCGGTTACGGTGGAAGGAGGACGGCCACGAGGAAACAACATTTAAGAGTACGTAGCTTGTTACCAGAAACAGACAACCAAGAAGCCTGCCAACGGGTAAGGACTGAGGAATGGATAACCGGGTAAAAGTCAGAATACGGAATGCCTTTACGAGAGATGGGACAAGAGCGGACAGCTTCCTTGGCGGCAGCATCCGCACGCTCATTTAAAGACACACCAATATGGCTGGGAACCCAACAAAACTCAACCGACTTAAATTTACTGTGAACGAGAAACAGCCAATGCTGGATCTCGACAACTACTGGATGAACTGGATTAAAGGACCCGAGAGCCATGAGGGCACTACGAGAGTCAACAACAACTACAAAGGAAGACTGACAACGAGAAAGCAGGAGACGAAGAGCATAGAGAATAGCATAAAGTTAAGCTGTAAAGATGCTAGTCTCCGGAGGCAAGCGACACATAAGTGCGATCAGGAAAACAACAGAGTAGCCAACACCGTCCGCTGACTTAGACCCATCGGTGAAGACAGAAACGGAGCGGGAGTGAGAAGAAAAGTGCTCGAGGAAAAAGCGTTTTAGAACCGTAGGAGGGGTAAAAGCTTTAGTGATACGGGTCAAGGATGTACAAAACCGCGGAAGAGGGACCCTCCACGGGGGCAAAGAAGGAACAACACGAGGAGAAACATCAGAAATACGAACGGAAAGAGAATCCTGTAGGCGAGATAACCGGACAGAAAGAGGGAGGTGGTGAAGAGGAACAGGAACCGCAGGAGGGGTAAAAGTTAAAGCACAACAGAGGCGAGAGGAAGGATGTTGCAAGGACCGCGCAAGATAGCGAAGACAGTAGCGATCACGGCGGTCCTGGAGAGACAGGAAGCCAGTGTCAACATACAAGCTAAGGACGGGAGTCGAACGAAAGGCACCAGAACTGAGGCGCAACCCAGTATGGTGCAAAGCATCAAGACGGCGAAGAGTAGAAGGAGAAGCAGACGAGTAAGCAGGGCAACCATAATCGAGCTTAGACAGGACGAGAGAGGAATGTAAAGCAAGGAGTGCGCCCCTATCTGCCCCCCAAGATGTATGGGACAAGACCCGAAGGAGGGTAAGGGCCTTAGAGCACTCAACACGGAGGTAAGAGATATGGGGAGACCAAAACAAACGAGTGTCAAGGAATAACCCCAAAAGCTTCGCGGAATCTTTGTATTCAAGGGGATGACCATAAAGTGACAAAGAGGGACGAAGAACAACCCGTTTCCGCGTAAAAGTCATGGCACAAGTCTTAGAAGTAGAGAACTTGAAGCCATGATCTGTGGCCCAAGACGACACGGCATCAATTGCAAGTTGAAGCCGGCGTTGAAGGAGAGGCGAATCATCACCCTGACAACAAAGGGTAAGATCATCGACATTCAGAGCAGAGAAGACACCAGAAGGAAGAGAGGAAAGAAGACCATTGAGGGCAACCAGAAAAAGAGTAGTGCTCAGAACACTACCCTGGGGCACACCTTCGTATTGCTGAAAAGAGGGAGAGAGAGCGGTACCAAGGCGCACCCGAAAGGAACGACGAGAGAGGAAGCTGCGGAGAAAGAGAGGGAGATGACCACGAAGGCCAAAAGAATGAAGTTGAGAGAGGATATGATAACGCCAAGTGGAGTCGTAAGCCTTTTCCAGGTCAAAAAGGACGGCAACAACGGAGGTCTTCGCAGCCAAAGCAGTACGAATATAGACCTCCAAGTTCACCAGGACATCTGTCGTGCTGCGGCACTTGCGGAAACCAAATTGAGAAGGGGAGAGGAGGTGATGGTGTTCCAGGAACCACATCAGACGAACGTTAACCATACGTTCAAAGAGTTTGCAGACAACTTGTGAGAGCAATAGGGCGAAAGTCCTTAGGGGAAGTACCCAGAGACCCCGGTTTGCGAACAGGGAGGACAATGGCATCGAGCCAGTCCTCAGGGACTGACGACGACTCCCAGATCCGATTATACAGACTCAGTAAATACCGAGACGTGCTCGGAGGGAGATGGCGAAGCATCTCATAATGAATACCGCCGCCGTAGAACCGCAGAGGGCTAGGACAGAACGAAGTTCAGAGAGAGAGAAGGGATCATTATAGGGAAGCTGAAGATGAGTGCAGAAATCTAAAGGACGAGACTCAAGGACAGGCTTACGAAGAAGGAAAGATTGGGGAAGATGAAGACCAGAGCTAACAGAAGAAAAGTGGGAACCCAGTTCGGAAGCGACCTGCAACGGGTCCGCCACAAGAGTATCATGGAGGTGAAGGACCATGTGAAACATCGGGAACGAACTTACCCGCAATCTTGCGGATACGCTTCCAGATCTGGGCCAGAGGGGTTTCGGACGTAATTGTTGAGACATAAGATGCCCAACATTCACGTTTAGCCGTACGGATGGCCCTACGGGCCACCGCACTCGCTTTCCGAAAGAAAAGAAAAGAATCGGTCGTCTGCCTACAGCGGTGCCTCTTCCAGGCTGCACGCTTACAGCGGACAGCCCGAGCACAGTCCGCATTCCACCAGGGAACGCACTTCCGCGGACCCCGAGAGGAAGAGCGAGGAATAGAGCGGAGGGCAGCGTTGAAGACAGTGGCATGAAAAAGGAGGAGAGCGCGAGAGAGAGGAAGAAGGGAGAGGTCAGAGAGAGCAGCACTGAGGGTAAATAGGGTCCAGTCTGCCTTAGCAAACTGCCACCTAGGGAAAGAGAGGGAAGGGCGAAAAGAGAAAAAGGAAACAAGGTTGGGGAAATGATCACTTCCATGGAGGTCATCAAGAACCTGCCACGTGAAATCTAAGTAAAGAGAAGAAGAGCAGAGAGAAAGATCAAGACAAGAAAGGGTGCGAGTCCGAGAATCCAAATGAGTGGGCTCACCAGAATTCAGAAGAGACAGGGAAGAAGAGAGGAGAAACGGCTCAAGGAGGCGACCCCGGGTATTCGTCAGGACGTCACCCCAAAGGGAATGACGACAATTGAAGTCACCCAGCAGGAGCACAGGCTCCGGCAAGGAGTCTAGGTGGTGTTTCAAATCAGGAAGAGAGAGCGGGACACTCGGGGGGAGATAAATGGAAAAAACTGTGTACCATTTCCCCACAAAGATACGAGCAGCAGAACAATGGAGAGGCGAAGGAAAAAGTAAAAGAACAAAGGGAACATCAGCACGAATCAAGAGAGCAGAAGAATTAGAAGCCCCAGCAATGGCTGGGGGGGGGGGGGAGAGAAAGGAATAGCCACGAAAACGACCAGGACGAGCACCAAGCATTGGCTCCTAGAGACAGACACAAAAGGGCGAAAACCGCGAAATCAGAAGTTGGAGTTCGAGGAAATTGGCGTAATAACCTCGAACGTTCCATTGAAGAATGGACAACGACGAGAAGAGAAAGGACAAAACCAGAGAACAAGGAAGAAACCAAGGCGAAAGTGCAACAGAGCACGTTAAAGAATATCAGGGTCGGCAAAGTCAGGGTTAGGGGGCATGGGTAAACGGAGCAAAGACGGAGGGAAGGAAACGGGAGAACAGATCAGAGGTGGGCGGGCGGGGTCCGGAGGAGGAAGAGGAGACAACGGAGAGGAGCAGTCAAGGACAGCAGCAGGAAGAGGGGGAGTAGAAAGAGGCGAGCGCACCCCAGCAAGAGCAGCAACCGAAAGGGAAGCAGGGGCCAAAGAAACCTCCATAGCAGGAACAGGGGGTGCAATCACTGAAACGGGAGGGGAAGGAGCAACAGAACCAGACGTAGGAGCCGAGGAAGAAAGCGAAGCCTTCTTACCCGCCGGGGAAGAGGAAGGAGAGGCGCCAGGCTTACGCTTCTGACTTAAAGAGACCGGTGTCCCAGCAACTACGTACCGGGCAACGGATTCCAGTGTCTCAACAGGAGAAGCCGAACGAGAGCACACACGACGGCCACTAGGAGAGCGATGGACATCCGCCCGCACCGACAGGCGGTGGGGAGAGCCGATAGATGGAGGAAGAGGATGGGAAGGAGGATCGGAGAGGGACGAGGAAGAAGACACAGGAGACACGACAGACCGGGTAGAAGGAAGGGGAACCCCGGACAGAGGACCAGGAGGAGGGTCCTTCGGGAGAGAACCCAAAGGAACAGAGGAGGGGGCAGTGGGCGCACCAGGGTCCAAGTCCCGGAAACGGTTGTGAGTCTGAGGAAGGCGGGAAGGACGAGGAGAGGAAGAGCGCAACACGCGAGCATAAGAGATATTAGCATAAGGCGGGAGCCGGCGAACCTGGCGTCTCGCCTCAGGAAAAGATAAACGCTCCCGGTGCTTCAAGTTGAGAACGGCTGCCTCAAGCTTGTAATGGACACACGCACGGGAGAAGGTAGGATGGGCCTCACCGCAGTTGAGGCAACGAGCCTGGGGAGAAGTGCACTCCAACTTAGAGTGACCTTCGCCACCACACAAAGGACAGAGAGAGACAGTCCCGGAGCAGCTGAGGGCACCATGCCCAAACCTCCAGCACTTGTTGCAGAGCCGAGGAGAAGGAATGTACTCCTGGACAGAGCACCTGGCACCAGCAAGAATGACAGAGGGTGGAAGGGTCCTACCATCAAAGGTAATCTTCACAACCCGGAGGGGTTGACGGCGACTACCACGAGGGGGACGAGTAAACGTGTCCACCGGGAGAATAGAATGGCCCTGGGCAGCAAGGATATGTCGAATATCGTCGTGGCAGTCGCGCAGGTCCCGAACACCGGGCGCAACATGGGGCGGGAGCAAAATAGTGCCAACACTGGCATTCAACTGAGCGTTCTTCGAGACCCGAACAGGGGTCTCGCCAAGGCAGGATAAGGCAGCCAAGCGGGAAGCAGCATCCTGAGAAGGAGCAGCAACGACACGTGTACCGAGACGAGTGGGGTTGAAAGCAATGGAGGCATCCACGGAATCAACGAGATGTCGATGGAGGGAGAAATCGTCAGGAGGTGCAGAATCAAGAGGGAGGAGATCAAAATATTTGGTCCACGAAGCGGGGCCAAACAAAGCTTGATAGGTAGCAGAACTGGAAGGAATCGAGCGAGGGCGGCTGTGACGAGGACGGCGGTGAGAACCCCCAGAGAGAGGGGTTAAAAGGCGCAGTAGTTACAACTAGAGAAGGAGCCGCGCCAGGGGACGAGGTAGTCACCACTGGGGGCTTGGGGCTCGACCCAACCACAGAGGAGGGAGGGGAGCCAGGGGAAGGAGTCAGAGAGGTCAAAGGAGGAGCAAGGTCGGGGCCCAATGCAGCGGAGGCTACAGAGCCCGGTCTTCCAACACGGACTGACTCGGGGGCTTGGTCGCCCACCCCACGAGCCTGAGAAGGTAAACCAAAAACAGCCGAAAAAGGGGTCATCATCATTATGAAAAGAAAAATTCATTCACGAATATGCCCCCACACCCACCATGGAGCCACAATTAGTGGCAGGACACCCAACAAGAATCTATCGCCGATCTTGCCGGGGCCTCCTAGGGGTGCGTCGTGAGTATACGCCCCACAAACGCCACCTTAAGAAACCGACAGTCTGTCGAGATCGGGTTCAGTGATGAAAGGGGGATTGACAATAAAAGGTTCCCCTAGCTCTCGATGTCGGGTACTTCAGTTCTACGGGTGCAAGAGTATGCCTCCTCAAGCACCCGGGTGTCAAAATAGAAGAAGTCCAAGGGAAGAACCAGAACAAGCAAAAGGTCGGCAGGAAACGGCAAGCAGATAGGAGAAGAGGGGGGAGAAAAACGAAACAGAAGGAAAAGGAAAAGGTGCCCAGCAGAATTGGAGAGGACGGCAGCAGGAGCACAAGGCTAGAAAAGGACAGAGGACTGTCCCAAGGAGCATCACACTCCAGCAGCCGCCCACTTAGCCCCCACACGGCAACAACGAGCTGAGCGGGGAGGGGGCCTATAACTGCAAAACGTGGATTGTCTGGGAATGTGTGTGTCTTGGCACATGTTTGGATTTTTACATTTTATTTTAAAATACAAGCCGCCAACCAGTGGGCAGTGAGCACCACGTCAGCCTGGCGAAGAAGGCACAAGAAGCACAAAACCATCAAAATGCCCACCTCGACAGCAAAACCCAAAGCCCTGGCACGACGACATGTGCTAAGACCCAATTTGTGCATGAGGGAATTGTGTAAAATCCTGGTTTTTCTCTGAGAGGCTGCAGGATCCAAGTAAATTCAGTAGAATTTCTGGTTGCAATTTTTATACCATGTCGTAGCTCAGTCGATTTAGGCAGCGCCTGGGATGCTCTCGGACGTCGGTTCAAATCCTCATCACAGCCCTTGTGGATTTGTTCAGTGGATTGTCTGCCTTTGACGATAAACGATATGTATTGAGCAGCCCGACACAATCCTTAGCATATGGACACCCCGATATTCCCAAAGCTGAAATCCAAGAGGAGGAGGTGCTTGATGCACGTCCTGTAAGACGTGGATTTCACCCCATATTGAATATGTGGGATAACCGAGATGCAGTGGTCAACAAGATGTATCCCCGCAACCTGTAATTGGTGTCTGAAAAAATATATTTGGTGCTGGGGAATGTAATTGGTGATGGAAACATTTAACCCACTAACCTATCATTAGTGTTTAAAAATACAATTAGTGTTTGAAAATGTAATTGGTGTTATAAAAAATATATTTGGTGTTAGAAAAATTAATCCCCCTAATCTATCATTGATGTTTAAAAAAACAATGATAGATGCGCCCCCTATCATCATTGATGTCGCAAAAAAGGCACCCATGACTTATCACTGATGTTTTGAAAATGCAGCCCCAACCCTATGTTAAAAATGATGTTCTGTTCTATGCAAATGATATTATGCAAACAAATGTTAAGTTCAATATAAATAAAAATGATTAAATGTATACTTTGATGTTTTTATAAAAACTTTAAATGCTTATATGTAATACAAATTATGAAATATTTACTTTGATGTTTTTATAACCCCCCCCCCTCCCCCTCCCCCATTTATATTTAAATATGTCGTCCTTGATTCTTTTTAGACGTGGATCTAGGGAGAAAGGGGGAGAGTTCTTGAGGGGCCTTGGATGGCATGAATCTTATCTGTGGTACGTATGTAGGTTGGACGGTATACTAGTGCTCTAGTGCAGAGGAGCCTACTGACCGATCAATTGAGCCTCTTGTCAAGGAAATTTACCTCCTCTGCATTCCTCTCGATCATAAAATGCAGGTTTGGATGAACCGTGTTTGCCCACACGTGGAAGAGTCCAAGACCTGGCAGGGTGGGGGTCCAAGTATCACTCCAAAGATTTATTTGTAGCGCAAGTAGATCGAAGGGTTGTTGGGGCGATTCATCCTCCGGACTTCGAAGACTTGTTGGACGAAGATTTCCGCTATGGCTACACTGCTAGAGGCTCCGATAGTAGTGCCTTTTACTTGCCTGTATGTTGCGTCGTTGAATGTCAGGACTGCGTCCATCACATGAAGGATGACTTCTACCAGGAGCGCACGGGCTGGGGGGTACCAGACTCCAGCGTCCCTGAGGTCCTGTCGAATCCTGTGTAGCTTGTCGACGAAGAAATCTGCCACGACCGTGGCTGCTTCACGTTGGGGAATGCTATGGTACAAGGAGACGATGTCGAAGAAGAACAATTTCGCTTGCGCCAGGACCAGTCCCATCGAGTCGGTTGCTTCGAATTTCACCAAGAAATCTGTTATGTCAACAAACCTTTCATCCAGGAGGCGCAGGAGGGGTTTGACGAGGGCCGTGCAGGTCCAATCTACCGGACCCGTAGGAGCCCTGCAGCCGCTGAGAACCGGGTGCCCTGGCTAGGAACCTGTAATGGGGTTAATTTCCTTGTGTATTTTTGGGAGCAGGTAAAGGGGTGAGAGCTCAGAGTTGAAGGATATAAAGAAATCCCTGGAGACATCTCTGAAAATCCCTCCCTGTTCCCTGTTCCTGTAGAAATCCAGGACCAAAGTCCTGTTTCTGGTTTGGGCGTTCGCAAGAGCAACCAGGCCGTTTAGTACGGGTTGGTAGGTGGTCGTATCTGAGAGGTGCCTTTCCATTTCTCTCGATTCCCTCTGACCCACATAACGATCGATCTTCCCTTGTCCGTGGGCTTGATGACTGTGGGATATCTGGGGCTTGACTCAATTTATTTAATTATTTAATTTAATAACGAAGGACCACCCACTTTTGAGAAAAGAGGGAAACAGATAAAAAGTGATCATTAGAAACACAAGGAAGAACCAGTGTCTATGGACAAATATTAGAAAGAATAATCACTTAAATAAATAATGAACTGTATGGTTAATTAACTAAAGTCAGAGCCTCAAACACCTACATTGGGGGGGTATTGCTAGAACTTCATATACGTCTAGGAACTAGTGTGGTTTGTACACCAGTTCATTGTGGAATAAAGAACATTGTGACCAAATTATTATAGAATCAATAGGTAACTTCAAATAGAAAAGATTAATGATTGTTAGAATTAAAAAACAATCATCTAAGTAAACACATCCATCTCCAGTTCACATGGCAAGTACTCAATATGATAATATTATGGATATGTATAATAAATTGGAGTAATTAAATGTGTACAAAAAGTCTTAGCTTTAAGACGATTTCTATGACATCGTTCGTCCTCGTGATCTCAAGATCCCCACACAGAAGCCCTTAGAGGTGAATAACACGAATGTAGTAACGGCTCGTTGACTCCTCACATACGAGCTGTAATTTAAAGGATATTACGTAGCATTGAACTAGGCTACTTAAATCTCAATATTTATGAAATGGAAAATAAAGATTAATGCAGTACTAACGTTGGATTTTTTGTCGTCTTGCTATGTAATGACAGACTGCCCACGAAATATACAATCTCTAATGATGCATCAAGAAAGAACTATATACTTATCGTGAGTGCAGTGTATGCTGAAGTCTGCCGGTATCGCGTCTCAGCCTCAAACTTCTACAATGTGGTACACGTGGTTGAGAGAGTGGCTTTATTATCGACGCGTTATTATTTGACCGAGCGCTGTGGATCACGTAGAAGAATAATTCTTGCTGATAATCCCAACGTCACGTGTCTCAGACTCTGACGCCACGACTTTCCTGTCCAAGTACGTATGCTCGCTGCTCACTCCGCAACACGAGCTACTGCCACACACACAATGGCGTCTCCTCCTCCCTCAACCCGCGTCCCGCATTCACCACAGAAATTATTTATCACGAATAATACTATTTCGCGCAATTGTGGTCGAAATACTTTAATAAAGACTGGGTTGTGATTCTAGGGATTTAAATATTATTGCTTTCTCGTCTTATGATGGTAAACGAAAAATGGAGAAGATTATAGTTTTCTCCTTGGCATTCACGCGTGAGAGAAAAACTATTACTTGATAACAATTGTAACTAAAAACTCGATTTAGAATTATTTGGTAGTTATGTTATCCGTAAATAATTATCACACGGAATACTGATGATTTTAGAGAACCACATTCAATCCTCTAGCACACTGGCCATAAATGTGTTTAACTAGATATAATCTGACGCAATACTGGTGCTTGGTTTCGTAAGAATTCCAGCATCCTTATGCAGATATAATGGTTAGTTTATGCGAACATTACTGTTAGTAAGTTTTAGTGACTACTGTAGTTAGTATATAATAATACTGATTTATTATAATACAATAGTATTGTATTAGTGTTGGAAATTTCCAACATAACTCCGGGGGAAGATTTATCGGGTCGCAGTGCAATGTTGAGTACTGACATACCTATCCCGAAGTTAATATTAATGTTAATATGTTAGTATGTTAGTACACACATAACGGATGTCCCATAATGGTCAAGGACATACAAGAAATTTAAGTCTTGCAAAGAAATTCATGTTGAATGGAACATGTTATTGTGAATCATCTAAAGTTAATGACTAACAAAGCCTACAATAAACTCTGGGACTGGTGTCGCTATGACATGTAATGTTTATGTTATTAAGTCTTAAAGTCTTGTAAACTCTCAGATACTCTAGACGAAATAATGTTATTGTTAATAGCCTATACAACAAATTAGGAATGAAATCATACAATTTAAAGTAACTGAGAATCCACTGTGATGAGAATGTTCTGGGTCATTGCGACAACGATTTGTTACTTGACATCACAACACAGTATCATCATGATTACTTAAATTGGATGGGAAATTATTTGCTCTTGGTCAGAGCTATAATAGGCTTGCAGTTTCCGTTTGCATTGTTGAGCAGCAGCTCTAGTGGGGCGGTTGCTCGGTGGATCAGAATTGTTGTCCTCGGAAACTGTTGGTGAAGCTGGTTCTGATAAACACACTCGTTCTGATAATTCGAGCGGTACCAACTTCTCTAAGGTTTTTAGGGTAGTGTTGCCTCGGCACAAAACCTTTACTACTCAGGATGCCTTGGTGATCTGGGTGGATAGCAACAATTTTGCCTATGATCCACTCTGACCTTGGTCCATCACTGTCAACCAATACTAGGTCTCCTGGTTTAAGTTGTACTTTATTATAGGGGCTCGAAGCTCCGTAGTGGTACTCTGAGTCCACACCTAATTCCACCTTTCAATTACTCTTGAGAGATGTTGGTAACTTTCCACTAAGTCACTCCTGGTTACATGTGAAGGATCGACGGAGTACTCTTCTGCCAAAGGTATTAGAGGGCTAAGCAGGCCTCCATGTATTAAGTGTGAGGGACTCAGAGGTTCTCTGAGAAATCATCTGATAGGTATGTTAATGGGCGATTGTTGACTCGCGCCTCGATTTCCACGACGAGTGTTTGGAGTTCGGAGTAACTAATTTTCTGTCTATGTAAGGTCTTCCTTAAACACTTCTTGACAGTTCCTATCATACGTTCGTAGAACCCACCTTGCCAGGGGGCTCTGGGAGCAATAAATTTCCAGTGGCATTGTCGTCTCTGCAGGACTGACTTCACTTCTGGATGATTCCATACCTCTCGTAGACAGGCTTCTGCTACAAAATTTGAACCATTGTCCGATATCATTAGTTTGGGACAGGATCTGCGAGCTGCAAATCTACGAAAAGCTTGGATGAAGGCTTCAGCACTCATGTCCGAAGTCACTTCTAGATGTACGCCTCGGGTGGTAGCACACGTGAAGAGGCAAATATAAGCTTTCACTGGTATCTTATCTGGATTGCCAGTGAGAAGCAAGGCTCCTGTGTAATCGAAACCAGTGGTCTCAAAGGGACGAAGATGAACTACTCTTTCTTCAGGGAGTGGTGGAGGTCCTGGATAAGGACACACTCGAGCGTCGTATCTTTTGCAGATCACACAGAACTTAATAACTGATTTGACTATTTGACGACCTTGAGGAAGCCAATATTTCTGTCTAAGGTCGGTGAAAGTATCTAACACTCCACCATGCAAAGTACCATATTGATGGTGATGTAAAACTAGAAGTTTGGTAATAATGTGGTGACGTGGTAGAAGGATCGGATTCTTTGTATCCAAATCAATTTTTGCATGAAGCAAACGTCCTCCACACCTTATTATGAGTGTTGGCATCATACCAGATACCTAGAGACTTGGTTAATTTATCTGGAAGGTTTTCATATTCACCTCCATATGTCTCTTGTTGTGCACGTTTGATCCAGTAGAGGATAGGATTGGGGAACTTATGTCTGATTCCTATCTT
This sequence comes from Procambarus clarkii, assembly GCF_040958095.1. Taxonomy (NCBI): domain Eukaryota; kingdom Metazoa; phylum Arthropoda; class Malacostraca; order Decapoda; family Cambaridae; genus Procambarus; species Procambarus clarkii. The sequence goes on along the minus strand of NC_091188.1, from coordinate 32,834,529 downwards.
AGCAAGAAAGTCAAACACATGTGCTGTCACTCTTAATAACTTACTCAAGTTAGAATAATTGTGAGGATTAATAGCTAAGATTCGATGAGGTTCTGGTTCTTTCATGGGAGTAGTGATATTGGTCACTATGACTTGTGGCTTTTGTTTGGGCCACTGACCACTAACAAGTCATGAAGGCCCATTAAACCACATCGAAGACTTGATAAGTTGTTTTAATGTTAACCCTCGAGATAAGTAATCCGCAGGATTGTCCTTAGTGGGAACATGTCTGAATTTATATCCAGCAGATAATTCATGAATTTCCCTAACACGATTACTAACGTAGGGAGTTTTATTGTTGTTTCTTACCCATTGTAAGACTGCCTCATTGTCTGACCACACGACGATTTCACCAAAGTGGATATTATTGAGTGTCTTGGTCAGGCAATGAGCTAATCTTACTCCCACCAGCAATGCAGTTAACTCCATTTGAGGTAAAGATCTCTTCTTAGTGGGAGCAACTCTTGCTTTAGATGTGAGCAAAATTGATTGTGCACTATTGACTAAGTAGGCTACAGCGCCATACGCTTTGCCAGAGGCATCGCAAAAAACGTGCAAATTTGTGGGCAAGTTTGGTCCTGAAGCATTACGAGGAAATTTCAAAACACCTAACTGATTGAAATCCGCTGTGAGTATCTGCCATTTACCTTGCAACTCAATTGGTAACGGATCATCCCATCCCATATGTTTCTGCCAGCATTCCTGCATTAGGAGTTTGCCCCTTATTAATATAGGACTAAGTAAGCCTAAAGGGTCAAATGGTTGACTGACATACGAGAGTAATTTTCTCATGGTAAGGGATTAATTATCGGTTTGTCTGACTTGACATTCACCTCGTCAGTACTTGTGTTCCATTCCACACCCAGAACTTTTAAATGATTAGGCACCTGATAATCGAGAAAGTTTCCAGGTTATCTGGTTTAATGATTTACTATTTGAGGCCCATGACTGTAGTGGCATATTGGCTCCTAATAACTCACGGTTAGCCTCATGGTAGATTTCTACCAAATTGGATTGATCATTTGTAGTTCCCTGGAAATTATCGACATATTGTCGCTGATTTCTGCCTTATAAGGGCTATTTGACTTCCTCAAATGTGTATCTAATGTTACTTGAAGTAGAAACGGGGAGAAAGTCGCTCCGAATAGCACTGAGTCAAAACGATAAGTTATGATATCACTGTTAGGATCCAGTGGGTCCTTAATCCAGAGAAACTTGGCGTAATTACGATCCTCTTCCTGTAAACCTACTCTAAGGAAAGCTTTACTGATATCAGCAGTATAAGCAAAAATACCAGTACGGAATCGTAATAGCACATGTTGCCTTTGTGTTAGGCTAGATCCCGTTTGGAGACATTCATTCAAGGACACGCTGTTTGGCTTCACTTTAGCACTACAGTTGAAGACAATACGTATTGGTGTTGTCAATGAATCTTTCACCACAGCGTGATTGGGTAAATAGTGACCTATTTTTCGGTCATCATTATCAACAACTTCGATAAATTTACTGTTGAGTTGTTGTTGGATTAGTTGATGATACATGTTCAGTTTGTCTGGCTGCTTCTTCAGTCGTGTTAATTGAGACTGTAATTGTGAGGCTGCCATGAAATAATTAACTGGAAGTTGTGGATGATTCAACTTCCATGGGAGTCTCACCCAGTATTGTTTATCTTTATAAACATCTGTATCCAGATATTGCTGGTAAGTCCACATATCATCAGGGCTTGGTTGTTCAGGGACAATACCTAAAGTGTCTAAATCCCACAGACGATGTACAGGTGGATCAGACTCATTATCTTTAGATATTTCTCTGAAATGTAGGGGTGACTGTTCCAAGCCTAATCACGCCACTATTGTATTAGATTGTTGGTTGGTTGATGCTGGATTTTGTTGGAAAAGCACCGGTCCAATAAGCAACTTGCCTCCAGCAGATGGCAACAAATTCATTCCGTGTTGTCTGGTGCATCCCGTTATAAATTTATAATAATGGTCAGCGCCTATAAGTATTCCAACTTCAGTGAGGCAGTCAGAATTTATTTTGTAATCTGCTAGCCTCATGCAGTTTCGTTTAAGATATTTCGCAGTGCGAGCTTATCCTGTGACCTGCAGGTCTGTAGGAAGTTTGTCTACTACTACCGCTTGTATTGGACTAGTGGAAGATCCAAGTCTCACTAATACCTTAACTACTTGGTATTCACGAGGTCCACTATTAGTCAAGAAACCAGAAATATTCAATCTCACACTTTTGGCAGGTTTTAAATTTAACTGCTCGACTAATTGTTGTGTGATGAAGGTTTTCTGTGATCCTTGATCAAAAAGACCTCTAGTGTTGACTCTAGATTTCCTGTTAATTAATTTGAGTCGAGCTGTAGGGAGAGTGGTATTATTGCCTGACTCGGTAGCAAGTACATTTATTTCTTGATGTACCTTGCAATATTGTACTGTGGTAGAATTCGTAGAATTCTCCCCAGTTGTCATGGATTGGGTAGAAAGTTTTCTACATGAGGCATAATGATGTATACTTTGTTGCATCTACTGCATGAACGTAGTTGCACTACACATTTACTCTGATCATGAGAGCCCATGCACTTGGTGCACCTGTATATTTCTTGTAACCGTTTAATCCTGGTATTAAAGTTAGGATAAACAGTGCATTGGTAGGTGGTATGTTCTTGACTACAGAACAGACACCTTCTCTCTCTGGTTGACTTTGTCCCTTTAGCAAACAAGTCCTTGGTTACATCAGAAGGAGATACTGAATAAGTACCTACATTACCACTCCCCTTTCCAGTGGATGGAGCAGTCCTAGGTTTAAATTTATTAGACTTATTTAAAGTCGGTTTGAGTTTGACTGAAGTGTCAATATGAGCTGAGTTACGATGGGAGTTAGTAGAGAAGTTTGAAACACTTTTCCCATCTTGGTTGGCTCTTTGTCTTTCGACTATGGTATGTAGACCTTCTGTAATTTCTTTCAAGATCAGAAAAGTTTTATTGTACATAGTACACAATTTGTCTAAAGTTTCTCTTTACAATTTTCGCCTTACAACTACTTTGGTCATCCATTCAGCTGTCTGAATTTGGACTTTAAGGCTTAAGGCCTTGAGTAAAGATTCTAACTCTAGCCTGAAAGTTTGGAGAGAATCGGTAGAATTATTAGCAGATGGTAAATCTAGCAATTTTTGAACTAAGACAGTAATAGTTCTCTCCTTGTTATCGTAGTTGGTTTTGAGCAATTGAACAGCTAGGGTGTAACCATCACTGGTCAGTGTTATATTAGAGATTACTTTCAAGGCTTCATTTCGTAACAAGCCTTGTAAATAAGTGAATTTGGTTTGAGGAATGTTGACTTTAGAGTCTACTGCATCTACGAATTTACTCCAGAAATCCCAACTTTCTTTCTCGTTACCAGAGAATGTGGGTATGTTGATTTGAGGTAATTTGACATCAGGATCTGTATGTGCAGTAGAAGTTATTGTTAATTTGTTTTTAGCAATTTGCTTTTTAAAGGGTTGAAGCTTAACCTGTATATCATCTTTATACTGGGCTAAGTCATTTACAACATCCTCAAGTTCACTATTACTCATAGAAGTTGAGTAAAGTTCTGTCAAATACAGATTCATATGTTGCTTAATATGGGCGAATTTGTTTTCAGCAACTTTAAGTAAATCTTCTAATTCAAGGTAGTCAACAGGTGACTGTTGTGACAGATTTTGACATTTAGTAATCTGTTGGGTCAAATGACCTTTCAGACCGATAAGGGGCCTTTTCATTTTTTCAGCCGTTTCCATCTTGGTGGGTAAAGGCTGGTTTGACAGTAAATAGTTGTTACTGAGGTAACTGGGATATTGACTCATTCAATGGAGTTCAATATCAATAATAATAGCCTAATATATTTGAATAGACTACACTACCTCGTTCAGAGGTTAATTTATCTACCTAACAAGAAATAACTAATTATTTTGAGCAGTGCTCGAACTTCACCATTAACTTTCGTCTGGCTAGCTCATCTTTATCACCATTAGATGTATTGGTGATCATTCAGCAGCACTCAAAATGTACACACACAAATAATGATTACAAGAATAAATAATATGGATATACTCTAATCAGAGTTATCCTATGGTTTAATCCCACCCTTGATAGGGTCAGCACAAGAATGAATAATATATGTACTACTAACTAGCTCAAGCCTAGTCGTGAAAATTTCTACCTAAGAAACTACAAATTTATTTAGTCTGCGTTTGTGCCAAATTCAGCACAATCACAGCCTAAATTCCTACCTAATAAAGGTTGGCAAAGATTATATTGTGGTGCGGTAATGTGAATATAGTTGTGCTGTATTTTTTTTTTTTTTTTTTGGATTTTATAGTTTATATAAATGTGCACTTGCACACACAGGTGAAAAACAATTATGTACAGTTAATTTTGGCTTGCTAGCCACAGCCGTTTGTGGTAATTGATTGTGTTGATCAATTTGTCAACCACATGTGACCTAGACTCACCTAACAGGTGTACACCATCTCTTGCCAGGTTTTGCGTGTATGGTCTGGCTGTAAATTGAATACAAGTGGCATCCAATCGTACTCGTTTCTTCAGCCTAAAGTTTATATATTTGGCAGCTCTTTGGTAATATTCTGAGGTTACTCCCCAACGATTATTATTACTCAGTTGGCGAGGTTCCACTAATGTGAATACAACCGAATTGCTGATGAGTTTGAATGAAGAAATTATGGTTTTAAGGTGATTAATTACCTCAGCTGGATGACGAGTAGGATGGATGTCATTACCACCTAAATAAATAATGGTTAGATGGTGAGGCCACTTTAACCCAGGTGTTAGTGTGGAATTGTTATAAAAGTTATGAGCTGTTGCTCCTGGTGACCTGAAGATTCTTACCTCAGTATGAGGTATAGGTCTAAGTGTTGTGGGTAATTGACTGTGTCCCACGAGTGCTACCTTATACATGAGGTATAAGTAGCAATGAATTGGTGGGAATTAGGCTAACCTATGTGTTACGCTGCCGGTAGACAATTAATGTGGTTAATCTAGACTACTTCACACGGTGATTAGTTATTACTAATTAGTATATTTATATTTATCTGGTTCGATAAGGACCATAATGTGGGATATCTGGGGCTTGACTCAATTTATCTAATTATTTAATTTAATAACGAAGGACCACCCACTTTTGAGAAAAAGAGGGAAACTGATAAAAAGTGATCATTAGAAACACAAGGAAGAACTATTGTCTATGGACAAATATTAGAAAGAATAATCACTTAAACAAATAATGAACTGTATGGTTAATTAACTAAAGTCAGAGCCTCAAACACCTACATTAGGGGGGTATTGCTAGAACTTCATATATGTCTAGGAACTAGTGTGGTTCGTACACCAGTTCATTGTGGAATAAAGAACATTGTGACCAAATTATTATAGAATCAATAGGTAACTTCAAATAGAAAAGATTAATGATTGTTAGAATTAAAAAACAATCATCTAAGTAAACACATCCATCTCCAGTTCACATGGCAAGTACTCAATATGATAATATTATGGATATGTATAATAAATTGGAGTAATTAAATGTGTACAAAAAGTAAGTAAGTAAGTAATTATCAAAAGAAGGCACCAAACCGGGAAGGCTATGTAGCACCATCAAATACGCAAAATAATCAGAGGGCGCTAAATATCACCAAGGATGCCAATACGAGAACAAAAACGCATAAGGCGAACGATATCAAAAGTATCCGAGTCACCAAGAATTCTATCGAGGGACAGGTGACCGCAAGGGGCGGTCGGAAAGCAAGACATACGCTCGTCCTGGAAGTCAGGACATTCAAGAAGGACATGCACGACCGTAAGAGGGACAATGCAACTAGGACAATAAGGAGCAGGGCGGCGCTCCATCAAGTGACCATGGGTTAAGCGAGTATGGCCAATACGCAACCTCGCCAGAGCTGTTTCCCACCGCCGGTTACGGTGGAAGGAGGACTGCCACGAGGAAACACAACATTTAAGAGTACGTAGCTTGCTACCAGTAACAGACAACCAAGAAGCCTGCCAACGGGTAAGGACTGAGGAATGGATAACCGGGTAAAAGTCGGAATATGGAATGCCCTTACGAGAGATGGGACAAGAGCGGACAGCTTCCTTGGCGGCAGCATCCGCACGCTCATTTAAAGACACACCAATATGGCTGGGAACCCAACAAAACTCAACCGACTTAAATTTACTATGAACGAGAAACAGCCAATGCTGGATCTCGACAACCACTGGATGAACTGGATTAAAGGACCCGAGAGCCATGAGGGCACTACGAGAGTCAACAACAACTACAAAGGAAGACTGACAACGAGAAAGTAGGAGACGAAGAGCATAGAGAATAGCATAAAGTTCCGCTGTAAAGATGCTAGTCTCCGGAGGCAAGCGACACATATAAGTGCGATCAGGAAAAACAACAGAGTAGCCAACACCGTCCGCTGACTTAGACCCATCGGTGAAGACAGAAACGGAGCGGGAGTGAGAAGAAAAGTGCTCGAGGAAAAGGCGTTTTAGAACCGTAGGAGGGGTAAAAGCTTTAGTGATACGGGTCAAGGAAGTACAAAACCGCGGAAGAGGGACCCTCCACGGGGGCAAAGAAGGAACAACACGAGGAGAAACATCAGAAATACGAACGGAAAGAGAATCCTGCAGGCGAGATAACCGGACAGAAAGAGGGAGGTGGTGAAGAGGAACAGGAACCGCAGGAGGGGTAAAAGTTAAAGCACGACAGAGGCGAGAGGAAGGATGTTGCAAGGACCGCGCAAGATAGCGAAGACAGTAGCGATCACGGCGGTCCTGGAGAGACAGGAAGCCAGTGTCAACATACAAGCTAAGGACGGGAGTCGAACGAAAGGCACCAGAACTGAGGCGCAACCCAGTATGGTGCAAAGCATCAAGACGGCGAAGAGTAGAAGGAGAAGCAGACGAGTAAGCAGGGCAACCATAATCGAGCTTAGACAGGACGAGAGAAGAATGTAAAGCAAGGAGAGTGCGCCTATCTGCCCCCCAAGAAGTATGGGACAAGACCCGAAGGAGGGTAAGGGCCTTAGAGCACTCAACACGGAGGTAAGAGATATGGGGAGACCAAGACAAACGAGTGTCAAGGAATAACCCCAAAAGCTTCGCGGAATCTTTGTATTCAAGGGGATGACCATAAAGTGACAAAGAGGGACGAAGAACAACCCGTTTCCGCGTAAATGTCATGGCACAAGTCTTAGAAGTAGAGAACTTGAAGCCATGATCAGTGGCCCAAGACGACACGGCATCAATTGCAAGTTGAAGCCGGCGTTGAAGGAAAGGCGAATCATCACCCTGACAACAAAGGGTAAGATCATCGACATAGAGAGCGGAGAAGACACCAGAAGGAAGAGAGGAAAGAAGACCATTGAGGGCAACCAGAAAAAGAGTAGTGCTCAGAACACTACCCTGGGGCACACCTTCGTATTGCTGAAAAGAGGGAGAGAGAGCGGTACCAAGGCGCACCCGAAAGGAACGACGAGAGAGGAAGCTGCGGAGAAAGAGAGGGAGATGACCACGAAGGCCAAAAGAATGAAGTTGAGATAGGATATGATAACGCCAAGTGGTGTCGTAAGCCTTTTCCAGGTCAAAAAGGACGGCAACAACGGAGGTCTTCGCAGCAAAAGCAGTACGAATATAGACCTCCAAGTTCACCAGGACATCTGTCGTGCTGCGGCACTTGCGGAAACCAAATTGAGAAGGGGAGAGGAGGTGATGGTGTTCCAGGAACCACATCAGACGAACGTTAACCATACGTTCAAAAAGTTTGCAGACACAACTTGTGAGAGCAATAGGGCGAAAGTCCTTAGGGGAAGTACCCAGAGACCCCGGTTTGCGAACAGGGAGGACAACGGCATCGAGCCAGTCCTCAGGGACTGACGACGACTCCCAGATCCGATTATACAGACTCAGTAAATACTGAGACGTGCTCGGAGGGAGATGGCGAAGCATCTCATAATGAATACCATCGGAGCCTGCCGCCGTAGAACCGCAGAGGGCCAGAGCAGAACGAAGTTCAGAGAGAGAGAAGGGATCATTATAGGGAAGCTGAAGATGAGTGCAGAAATCGAAAGGACGAGACTCAAGGACAGGTTTACGAAGAAGGAAAGATTGGGGAAGATGAAGACCAGAGCTAACAGAAGAAAAGTGGGAACCCAGTTCGGAAGCGACCTGCAACGGGTCCGCCACAAGATTATCATGGAGGTGAAGGACCGGTGAAACATCGGGAGCGAACTTACCCGCTATCTTGCGGATACGCTTCCAGATCTGGGCCAGAGGGGTTTCGGACGTAATTGTTGAGACATAAGATGCCCAACATTCACGTTTAGCCGTACGGATGGCCCTACGGGCCACCGCACTCGCTTTCCGAAAGAAAAGAAAAGAATCGGTCGTCTGCCTACGGCGGTGCCTCTTCCAGGCTGCACGCTTACAGCGGACAGCCCGAGCACAGTCCGCATTCCACCAGGGAACGCACTTCCGTGGACCCCGAGAGGAAGAGCGAGGAATAGAGCGGAGGGCAGCGTTGAAGACAGTGTCATGAAAAAGGAGGAGAGCGCGAGAGAGAGGCAGAAGGGAGAGGTCAGAGAGAGCAGCACTGAGGGTAAATAGGGTCCAGTCTGCCTTAGCAAACTGCCACCTAGGGAAAGAGACGGAAGGGCGAAAAGAGAAAAAGGAAACAAGGATAGGGAAATGATCACTTCCATGGAGGTCATCAAGAACCTGCCACGTGAAATCTAAGTAAAGAGAAGAAGAGCAGAGAGAAAGATCAAGACAAGAAAGGGTGCGAGACCGAGAGTCCAAATGAGTGGGCTCACCAGAATTCAGAAGAGACAGGGAAGAAGATAGGAGAAACGGCTCAAGGAGGCGACCCCGGGTATTCGTCAGAACGTCACCCCAAAGAGAATGACGACAATTGAAGTCACCCAGCAGGAGCACAGGCTCCGGCAAGGAGTCTAGGAGGTGTTTCAAATCAGGAAGAGAGAGCGGGACACTCGGGGGGAGATAAATGGAACAAACTGTGTACCATTTCCCCACAAAGATACGAGCAGCAGAACAATGGAGAGGCGAAGGAAAAAGTAAAGGAACAAAGGGAACATCTGCACGAATCAAGAGAGCAGAAGAATTAGAAGCCCCAGCAATGGCTGGGGGGGGGGAGAGAAAGGAATAGCCACGAAAACGACCAGGACGAGCATCAAGCATTGGCTCCTGGAGACAGACACAAAGGGGCGAAAACCGCGAAATCAGAAGTTGGAGTTCGAGGAAATTGGCGTAATAACCTCGAACGTTCCATTGAAGAATGGACAACGACGGGAAGAGAAAGGACAAAAACAGAGAACAAGGAAGAAACAAAGGCGAAAGAGCAACAGAGCACGTTAAAGAATATCAGGGTCGGGATCAGGGTCAGCAAAGTCAGGGTTAGGGGGCATGGGTAAACTGAGCAAAGACGGAGGGAAGGAAACGGGAGAACAGATCAGAGGCGGGCGGGCGGGGTCCGGAGGAGGAGGAGGAAGAGGAGGAGACAACGGAGAGGAGCAGTCAAGGACAGCAGTAGGAAGAGGGGGAGTAGAAAGAGGGGAGCGCACCCCAGCAAGAGCAGCAACCGAAAGGGAAGCAGGGGCCAAAGAAACCTCCATAGCAGGAACAGGGGGCGCAACCACTGAAACGGGAGGGGAAGGAGCAACAGAGCCCGAAGTAGGAGCTAAGGAAGAAAGCGAAGCCTTCTTACCCGCCGGGGAAGAGGAAGGAGAGGAGCCAGGCTTACGCTTCTGACTTAAAGAGACAGGTGTCCCAGCAACTACGTACCGGGCAACGGATTCCAGTGTCTCAACAGGAGAAGCCGAACGAGAGCACACACGACGGCCGTTAGGAGAGCGATGGACATCCGCCTGCACCGACAGGCGGCGGGGAGAGCCGATAGATGGAGGAAGAGGATGGGAAGGAGGATCGGAGGGGGACGAGGAAGAAGACACAGGAGACATGACAGACCGGGTTGAAAGAAGGGGAACCCCAGACAGAGGACCAGGAGGGGGACCCCTCGGGAAAGAACTCAAAGGAACAGAGGAGGGGGCAGTGGGCGTATCAGGGTCCAAGGCCCGGAAACGGTTGAGAGTCTGAGGAAGGGGGGAAGGACGAGGAGAGGAAGAGCGCAACACGCGAGCATAAGAGATGTTAGTATAAGGCGGGAGCCGGCGAACCTGGCGCCTCGCCTCAGGAAAAGACAAACGCTCCCGGTGCTTCAGGTTAAGGACGGCCGCCTCAAGCTTGTAATGGACACAGGCACGGGAGAACGTAGGATGGGCCTCACCGCAGTTGAGGCAGCGAGCTTGGGGAGAAGTGCACTCCGACTTAGAGTGACCCTCACTCCCACACAAGGGACAGAGAGAGACAGTCCCAGAGCAGCGGAGGGCACCATGCCCAAACCTCCAGCACTTATTACAAAGTCGAGGAGAAGGAATATACTCCTGGACAGAGCACCTAGCACCAGCAAGAATGACAGAGGATGGAAGGGTCCTACCATCAAAGGTGATCTTCACAACGCGAAGGGGTTGACGGCGACGACCACGAGGGGGACGAGTAAACGAGTCAACCTGGAGGACAGAATGGCCTTGGGCATCAAGGATATGCCGAATATCATCGTGGCAATCCTGCAGATTCCGAACACCGGTTGCAACATGGGGTGGGAGGAGAATAGTGCCAACACTGGAATTCATCTGAACGTTCTTGGAGACCCGAACAGGGATCTCGCCAAGGCAAGATAAGGCAGCCAAGCGGGAAGCCGCATCCTGAGAAGGAGCAGCAACGACACGTGTACCGAGACGAGTGGGGTTGAAAGTAACACACGCATCCACGGAATCTACAAGATGCCGATGGAGGGAGAAATCGTCAGGAGGCGCAGAATCAAGAGGGAGGAGATCAAAGTATTTGGCCCATGAAGCAGGACCAAACAAGGCCTGATACGCATCAGCACGGGAAGGAATCGAGCGAGTGCGGTTGGGGCGCGAACGGCGGTGAGAACCCCTAGAGAGAGAGGGGTCAAAAGGCGCAGTAGTCACAACGAAAGACTTAGCCACACCAGGGGACGAAGTGGTCACCACCGGGGGCTGGAGGCTCGACCCAACCTCAGAGGAGGGAGGGGAGCTGGGGGAAGAAGTCAGGACGGTCAAAGGAGGAGCAAGGTCGGGGCCCAACGCAGCGGGAGCTACAGAGCCTGGTCTTCCAATACAGGCCGACTCGGGGGCTTGGTCGCCCACCCCACGAGCCTGAGAGGGTACAACGGAAACATTCAACGACATAGAGACGAAAAGTGACAAATTCATCCACGAATGTGCCCCCATACCCACCATGGAGCCACAATTAGAGGCAGGACACCCAACAGGAAGCTATCGCTGATCATGCCGGGGCCCCCTAGGGGTGCGTCGTGAGTATACGCCCCACAAACGCCACCTTAAGAACCGTCAGTCCGTCGAGATCGGGTTCAGCGACGAAAGGGGGATTGACAATAAAAGGTTCCCCTCGCTCGAGACGTCGGGTACTACAGTTCTACGGGTGCAAGAGTATGCCTCCTCAAGCACCCGGGCGTCAAAATAGTAGAAGTCCAAAGAAAGAATCCAAAACAAGCAAAAGGTCGGCAGGAAACGACAAGCAGATAGGAGAAGAGGGGGGAGAAAAACGAAACATAAGGAAAAGGAAAAGCGATCCGGCACAATTGGAGAAGACAGCAGCAGGAATGCAAGGCCAGAAAAGGACAGAGGACTGCCCAACGGAGCATCACACTCCGGCAGCCGTCCACCAAGCCCCCTCACGACGCCAACGGGCCGGAAGGGGAGGGGGGTGTACAAAAAGTCTTAGCTTTAAGACGATTTCTATGACATCGTTCGTGCTTCGTCCTCGTGATCTCAAGATCTCCACACAGAAGCCCTTAGAGGTGAATAACACGAATGTAGTTAACGGCTCGTTGACTCCTCACATACGAGCTGTAATTTAAAGGATATTACGTAGCATTGAACTAGGCTACTTAAAACTCAATATTTATGAAATAGAAAATAAAGATTAATGCGGTACTAACGTTGGATTTTTTGTCGTCTTGCTATGTAACGACAGACTGCCCACGAAATATACAATCTCTAATGATGCATCAAGAAAGAACTATATACTTATCGTGAGTGCAGTGTATGCTGAAGTCTGCCGGTATCGCGTCTCAGCCTCAAACTTCTACAATGTGGTACACGTGGTTGAGAGTTTGGCTTTATTATCGACGCGTTATTATTTGACCGAGCGCTGTGGATCACGTAGAAGAATAATTATTCGTTCTAAGCCGAGTATCAGTGTAATTATTGCTGGTAATCCCAACGTCACGTGTCTCAGACTGACGCCACGACTTTCCTGTCCAAGTACGTATGTTCGCTGCTCACTCCGCAACACGAGCTACCGCCACCCACACAATGGCGTCTCCTTCTCCCTCAACCCGCGTCCTGCATTCACCACAGAAATTATTTATCACGAATAATACTATTTCGCGCAATTGTGGTTGAAATACTTTAATAAAGACTGGGTTGTGATTCTAGGGATTTAAATAATATTGCTTTCTCGTCTTATGGTGGTAAACGAGAAATGGAGATTATAGTTTTCTCCTTGGCATTCACACGTGACAAAAACTATTACTTGATAACAATTGTAACTAAAAACTCTCGATTTAGAATTATTTGGGAGTTATGTTATCCGTAAATAATTATCACATGGAATATTGATGATTTTAGAGAACCACATTCAATTCTCTAGCACACCGGCCATAAATGTGTTTAACTAGATATAATCTGACGCAATACTAGTGCTTGGTTTCGTAAGAATTCCAGCATCCAAATGCAGATATAATGGTTAGTTTGTGTGAACATTACTGTTAGTAAGTTTTAGTGACTACTGTAGTTAGTATATAATAATACTGATTTATTATAATACAATAGTATTGTATTAGTGTAAGAAATTTCCAACAATGACTGTCCCTGCGCTCCTCGAAATCCCGTAGGGCTGCCCATAGGGTGGGGTGCAGGTTGCACAAGGGGCGGGTGTCGATTTGCTCTTCGAGGGACCTGGAAGCCTGCAGAATCTGCTCATGGAGGCCACTAAGGTGGAGAGAGTTAGTTGGCATAGGGCGAGCTGGGTTTAGATAGCATGCCGAAAGAGAGGATGACAGGTCTATGCCTCTGGGGATGAGGGGGTTGGTGGGGGGCCTTGGTCCAGAGGGTGCTCCACGTACCGTTAATATGGGTTTCTAAGGTCTTCTAAGGCCTGCACTGCGATCTGGTGGCGTTTTGTCGGGCAGGAGGGCCTGTGACGAAAGTAAAGCATCTGCTCAGGAGTGCATTCTCAGACTGAGACAGGGGGACCTCACTAACGACAGTTGACCTCTCTATAGGTGCGCCTCCGCCCTCGTCTCCCACGCTGCTGATGCCTGGCATTCCTCCACATGTCCACCCTTGCCCGTCTACACGTCGTTTCTGGCCATGGTCCGTGGACTGTTGTTATCCCTGTCCAGATGGTGTCCGTCTCCGATTGCCGGACTGCATCTGGTTGGGAAGGCAGTCCGGTTGGGAAGGCGGTCCGGTGGGGAAGGGGGCAGGGCCTGTGGGGTTCTCTGTCTGGGTGAGGGGTGGGAAGGAGGGGTTTCTGCCGTGATGGTGCAAGGAACGGGGCTCAACGCATTTGTCCGGCGTTTGGGTTTGGCGGCGAGGGGTCTGCAAGGCTTACCCATCTGGCACCGGGGTGCCCCTCAATTCAAGGTCTGGTGCCCCTATCTATTAGGGGTTTGGGGCCTATATTTGGAGTCCAGCATCTAATGGCCTGTGGGCTGTGTGATCTTTGTCGTCGTACCGGGGGGCGCCAACAGTTCCCTCTCTGGTGGGGTTGGGGTAGGGGGATATCCTATTGCCCTGTGGCTGGTTAGGGGGGGTGGGGCTAGGGACGATCACCGAGTTCACCACCTCGTCTGCCATGTCCGTCTCAGGGTCCCAGAGTGAAGGCTGGGGGCACACCCCATGGCAGTCCTGGGGCGATGATGGCAAACATTGCGTCCCTGAGGGCTTCTTTGGTGTCAGAAAGGTGGACCTTTTTGAAGGTCGCCGAAGGCTCGGTATTTCTATTGGACTGGATCTGGATTTTGCTAGAGTACGAGGTCGTGAGGGCTGCACAGGTCATCTTTTTTCCTAGCTCAGCCTTCCTTTCCCACCCCTCCCCCTTGGTCTCAGAAATTGCTGTCCCAGTGGCGAACGAGGTTAATGTCCAGGCAACTCCCGATGACACAATCTAGGACTTTTTGGACCACGACCTCTCAATCCCTTTTGTTCACGCCCTAGCAGACGACCTCTCTGTCCAACCACACGACGCCTGGCAGCTGACGGTGGGGAAACTGACGAGGCGCCCCTTGCTGTCCCCTTCTACGGGCTTCCTAACCAGAATTTAGGAGGAGGCCCGGATATGGCAGGGTACGGGAGAGAAAGCCGTCAGTTTTCTCCCGCCCCACGGCCTCACTAGGGAGTCGGACCTCATGAAGAAACTGAGGACAATGCTCACCACAGAATTGCCTTATGCTGACGTGGTCCTGAACAATGCGGAACTAAGGATGGTCGAGCTCAAGCCAATTTCTTCAACAATCGACTATCTTAAGACCCGACTACTACACACAAACGAGTGGCCCACATCAACTCGGTCCCGAGGAACCTGGGTTTTCAACCCCCAGTTTCCTTTTTCTCAGCTGACATGCCCTTGCTCCCAGCCCTGGAAACGTACATGGTGCCTTTCCATGAACGTTATGCCAAAGAGTTCACCGCCCTCCTGACACTCCTCTTGAAAGCCTCCATAGTGCATGAGCAAATCCGCATCGAGAACATAGTGTCATGTCTCTGTGAAAAGGGTATGAACGATGAGACGATTGGCAAATCCTGTGGGAGGCCCAAAAGAAACGAACCCTGGCGACCTGTGTGGCCCCAACAACCTCAAACTCTAGCAAAATCCCGGTCTGGTTCAATAGAAATACCGAGCCTTGCGCAACCTTCAGGAAGGTCCCCCTTTCTGACACCAGAGAAGCCCTCAGGGACGCAATGTTTGCCATCATCGCCCAGGTGTCCCCAGGACCGCCATGGGGTGTGCCCCCAGCCTTCACTTTGGGACCCGGAGACGGACCTGGCGATTGAGGTGGTGAACCCGGTGATCGTCCCTAACCCCTCCCCCCCCCCAAACCAGCCACGGGGCAATAGGACACCCCCCTACCCGCCCCTGCCAGAGGGGAAACCGTCGGCGCCCCACCCCGGTACGACAACAAAAATCACAATGCCCCCAGCCCATTAGACGCTGGACTCCAAAGAGAGAGAGGCGCTAAGCCCCTAATAGAGAGAGGCACCTCGTTGCCAGTCGGGCAGGCCTTCCGTGGACCCCTCCCCGCCCGAACCATCGCCAAACCCAAACTCCGGACAAACACATTAGGCCCCGTTTCTCGCCCAGACATGCCAGAAACCCCCCTCCCCCCCTTTCCCAGACAGAGCACCCTGCAGGTTCCCCCCCCCCCCCCTCCGACTACCTTCCCTACCAGACAGGGTTTGGGAACTAGAGACAAACACCAGCTGGACAGATCAGTGACCCCCCCCCCCCCCCTCTCGCCAGAAACGCGGAGAGCAACAGTCCATGGAGCGCGGCCAGCAACGACACAGATGGGAAAGGGTGGACAGGTGGAGGGAATGCCAGGCGTTAGCAGCGCGGGAGACGAGGAGGAGGGTGCACCTAGAGAAGTTAACTGTCGTTAGCGAGGTCCCCCTGTCTCGGTCTGAGCATGCATTCCTGAGCAGAGGCCTGACGTTCGTCACGGGCCCTCCTCCCTGGCAAAAACGCCACTAGATCGCAGCGCAGGCCTTAGAAGACCTAGAAACCCATATTAACAGTACGTGGAGCACCCTCTGTACCAAGGGCCCCCACCAAAATCCTTATCCTCCCCAGAGGCATAGACCTGCCATCCTCTCACTGTCAGCACGCTACCTAAACCGAGCCCGCCCCATGCAACCTAACTCTTTCCGCCTTAACGGCCTCCATGAGCAGATTCTACAGGCTTCCAGGTCTCTCTAGGAGCAGATCGACACCCGCCCCTTGTGCCACCTGCAGTCCACCCTATGGGCAGCCCTATGGGATCTCGAGGAGCACAGGGACGTAGTCAAGCCCCCGGACAAAGGACGAACGGTCGTCATGATGTAGGACAGAGGTAATTATGAGAGAGAAATGGAAAGGCACCTCTCAGATACGACTACCTACCAACCCGTACTCAATGGCCAGGTCACCCTGGCGAACGCCCAAACCAGAAGCAGAACCTTGGTCCTGGATTTGTACAGGAACGAGGGACAAGGAGGGATTTTCAGAGCTGCAGCCAGGGATTTCTTCATATCCTTAAACTCTGAGCTCCCACCCCCGTACCTGCTCCCAAAAATACACAAGGGGATTGACCCCATTACAGGTTCCTGGCCGGGGCGCCCGGTTCTCAACGGCTGTAGGGCTCTTATGCGTCCAATAGATTGGACCTGCACGGCCCTCCTCGACCCCCTCCTGCACCTACTGGATGAAAGGTTAGTTGACAACCTATTTCCTTGTGAAACAAAGCAATCAACGACTCGATGGGACCGGTCCCGGCGCAAGCAACACTGTTCTCCTTGGACATCGACTCCTTGTACCCTAGCATTCCTCAACGTGAAGTAGCCACAGTCGTGGCAGATTTTGTCCTCGACAACGTTTAGAGGATACGACAGGACCTCAAGGACGCTGGAGTCTGGCACCCCCTAGCCCGTGCACTTCTGATAGAAGCCTTCCTTCACGAGACGAGGGACAGTCCTGACGTTCAACAGCGCCACCTACAGGCAAGTAAAAGTCACTGCCATTGGAGCCTCTAGCAGTGTAGCCATAGCGGAAATCTTCGTCCACCAAGTTTTCGAAGTCCAAAGGATGAATCGCCCCAACAACCCTCCATCTACTTACGCTACATAGACGACATTTTTGGAGTAATACTTGGTCCCCACCCCCAGGTCTTGGACTCTCTTCACGCATGGGCAAACGCGGTTCATAAAACCTGCATTTTACGATCGAGAGGAATGCAGAGGAGATCAATTTCCTTGACACGACAGTCTTAATTGATCCGGTCAGTAGGCTCCTCTGCACTAGGGCTCCTCTGCACTAGAGCCTACTATAAACCAACCAACCTACATATAGACCTAAGATACGATTCATGCCACCCAAGGCCCCTCAAGAACTCTCTCCCTATGTTTATGCCTAAAAAGGATCAATAGCAACGATGAGACCCTACAGCTCCAGCACCTCTGGGAGAAGTTCCGAAACAGAGGGTTCACAGAAGTAGTCCTCCAGCGAGCCGATAGGAACCTACGAGACCGTACAGGGGAATAACTCCTTCAACCAACACGATGTGATCCCCTAGCTCGCGGCATCTTCCCTGCAACTTTCTACACGGGCTTAGAGGAACCGCTCAGAGCAGCACTCTGGGACGTGTGGACCTGGCTACATGACACGTACAGCGACCACCCGTCGTGGGACAGGTTTCCACAAGAACCCCCGATGCTGGCCTGGAGACGAGGCAAGTCCCTAAAGGACCGCCTGGTCTCGGCAGCATTACGGTAACCAGATGGCTAGTACAGTGGAGTACAAGCCTAACGAATGTTCCAGGAAGACCTAATGAAAGGCAGGGGCCCTCAAAGCGGCCTACCCAACTGCCTAACGAGAGGCGAACCACCCTCCTGGAACCCATTACTGGACTGGAGATAGCTTTAAGTGTGTGCGAGTTTGTTAAAGTGATTAGCACTTTGGTTGGCGGGGGGAGGCCCTGGGAGAGGGGAAACGGGGTTGAGTGTGTCCTTACACCTTGAAACGCTGAGATAACTCTGGATGAGCTACTTGATGCTTTAAAAAGTGGCAGCTCTACTGCTTCGGGGATAGATGGAATAACGCATGACATTCTTAATTATTTAGCCGGTACAAAACCAAGTCCTTTACTTGATTTGTTTAATTTGAGTTATAGGGAGGGAAAGTTACCAAGAAAATGGAAGGAGGCTGTCATCATTCCTATACTTAAGTCAAACGGAGGCTACAGGCCTGGATCCATAACATCCTACTTTTGTAAAATGATGGAAAGGATTTTGTTAGGCTACTCTACCCGGTAGGTGATAACACGTCCAATAATCTCTTTGGTTTTATCAAAGGCAAAAGTACTGCGGACAGTTTCAAAGTGTTCGTCTAATGTGGATGACAATTGCAGAGGACGCTACAAAAATGGAACTCTGTGTAAGGACAGTGGGGATGGGGGTAGGTCCTGGGCTGTCTCCCCTAGTTACATGATCCCCCCCCCCCATCCCTACCCCGAGACTCTAAAGCCCCAGGGAATCAACCTTTGCCCCAATCTAACATATCCAAAACTTTTCCACTCTGCAGCCCAAGGGGGGGGGGGGGTCTATTCGGGACGACACTACCTCATCGCTGCTAAAACCAATTCTGTGTGTCTCCTAGTATCCAACTTATTACCGCAGTACATTATGTAACAATATGTACGTGTAAGTAATATTAACAGTTGTGTAACTAGCTTCACAAAATTGTCAGTTGCTTAGCTTAACAAGCAATTGGGTTCAATTTCTGAACCAATTATTTGCCTCTAACCATTTCCACCACCGCCCATGGGATGCATAATTAAAATATATATTTTAGTTAAGTACAAAAGTGCGACACCTGGTCTCCTAACACCTCAATTAAACCAAGCAGCTAAGGACTTGATTAATACCAATAACATTGGTATTAATAGTGACGAGGGCTGACAAGTGCGCTACATGCGTCACACTACAGTGTGTTTTGAGAAAGGTACAGCTGTCCTAAAAGACATAGGAATTTAATGTTTTTACACGAGCCCCAGAAGAGCAGCCTGTGCTCATTAACAAAAGCCAATGTATTCCATACAACAGCCAAATCCCGTTTATGAATGAAAAGCAGTTATTACATGATTCACCTGATGGAATATGAACACTTCTCGAACAAGTGCTTCACTGATTTTTGTACGAACCACAACTCGGCAGATGCACTACAATTAATTTTATTCAAAAGAATGTGTTCAAAGAACGAAGTAGTAATGTACAAATTGTAGCAACAGGAGTTACACAACCTATGAAGCCACTATTACGCACAGCGTCTCGGGTAAACAAACACTTCACCCACGTAGTACAAATACAAATAATCGCCCACAGAACCTAAACACCTAACCTAACCAATGCTTAAATATGCACAGTTTGCTAATATATAGCAAAATTAATTTTTATTAGAGAAAATCCCTATTTTGAATGAATAAGTTGAAATTGATGCTCTTTGGGGTGGAATGATCTCTGGATGGAATGGACTTGCTCTGAGGACAGCTTAAACTGAATTTTTAAAATCTTGTGAACTCCCTCACAGATGCAGCGAATGTAGTGATTAAAGGCTTAAAATTAGAAAGAGTTATTTTGAATTACATTACTTTTTTTGGCAATGGTAATGTAATTTTGCAGATCCCCAAGACAACTTGTATACTCGCAGAGATATTGAACCAAATAATATCTCAATGCCTCCCAAACAGTCCCTTTTAAACCTAGCAACGAATTCATCATTCTTAAAATGATAAAACCCCACAAGATCTTGGCTTTCCTTGAAATTTAAAGTCTTCATTATCGTACCAGTGGAAAGGAACCTCAACATAATAATCTACACACAGTAATCACTCAAACGTGACTGCATCAATGAGAAAATCCGTAGGAGCCGTGTGAGGGTTCGAACCTATGTGTGGGTGTTCCCATGCACAAGCCCTGGTTCGATCCCTCACACGGATCCTACGGATGTTCTCATTGGTGCAGTCACGTTAGTTTGATTACTCTGCGTATTAAAAGAGGGAGAGTCAGAGGTACACCATTCCTGGATGACATAGCCAGAGTGCATGGGGGGGGTTGTGTGAAACTCCTGGTCAGGTTTCGGCTTTTGCCACAGGAAATCCTTGTGTTCAGTAGAACTCCAGGTTGCAACCCTTATACCATGTTGTGGAATAGTTAATGGGGGCGTGTGTGTGTGTGAGTGTGGGATCACCCACCGAATAGGTTCAAACCCTCATCACGGCTCGTATGGATTTTCTCATTAATACTCTGTTTCCTTTTTGCTTCTACTGAAGATCTTTGGGTGCACTACGCTGTAATCTGAGAGTACTTCAGGGGTATACGCATTGTTTAAGCTGCTGTTCCCTAAGTTGAAGGGAGTTATAGTTATCCATATATATAATGGAAACCTTTGCTCCTCAGTGGTGTCATCAATGTCTTTAAAATTGTTTTCTTCCCAATTTTTGCATATACTTCAAAATCGAAGCTGTAACCAGTCTTTGATTCAGCTAGTATGTTCAGCCTTACTCCATACTTACCAGGTTTATTTGGATTAAATCTTTTGAAGATGGCCCGAACATGTCGCTATGTCATCATCCAGACAGATGTTTGAGGAATATAGTATGTTTTGAACTTGTTTGTTAGATATACCATTATTGTTCTAACTTTAATGAGAGTATTGTCTTCTGGAATGGTATTATTGTTATGAGTATGAAAATACTTAGCAATCGTTATCACTTTGAAGTCATACAAAAACGGAAAGACGCTACATGCTACATTTTACCAGTACATTGATATCACTGGCCTCTACATAATTCCCATCAACTGTGTCAGTCGCAAATATCTGGCAAGCTCTTTTACATTCACTTCTTCCCACTCATTCTTTGCTTGGTTAGGAGCAGTGAACAGGTTGTCAGGCATTAACATTTGTTTCACATGCCAAATATTTCAGTAAATCTCGCATAATAACTGAACAAGTTCCTGAGGTGTGGTTGGTGCTGGGACAGTCAAGCCTGGTGGTCCAGTAGTGGTTGATGCTGGGACAGTCAAGCCTGGTGGTCCAGTAGTGGTTGGTGCTGGGACAGTCAAGCCTGGTGGTCCAGTAGTGGTTGGTGCTGGGACAGTCAAGCCTGGTGGTCCAGTAGTGGTTGGTGCTGGGACAGTCAAGCCTGGTGGTCCAGTAGTGGTTGGTGCTGGGACAGTCAAGCCTGGTGGTCCAGTAGTGGTTGGTGCTGGGACAGTCAAGCCTGGTGGTCCAGTAGTGGTTGGTGCTGGGACAGTCAAGCCTGGTGGTCCAGTATAACACTGAACAAATGGTGCAGTGTTGTCAGTAGACCAGGCTTCACTAGAACTGGTATGTGGGGTTCTAGGGGTAAATGATTCACCTGCACGTAGAGGCTGTATCGATAGCCATATTAACATCACTATTCATTTTGTCTCATCCTCACCGGCTGTTTCAGTTTCTGCCATTTAACTATCAACATCTCTCAATTTACATAATGAAAATATTAAGAGGGGCAGATCCCAAACCTGCACACACAAATAAAACCACACGAGACCAGAAGGCATGGCAGCATGTGCAGAATACCCCCGTTGAGAAGCAAAGGTGCAATAGGTACTCTGAGAACTATCAACATCAGAGGCCCGAGACTGTTCGACATGCTTCCACTACGCATAAGGGGCGTAACTAGCGACCTCTCAGTGTTCAAGAGAACCTGACAAGCACCTCCAAAGGATACCTGATCAACCAGGCTGTGAGCAGCCGCCTCCAATAGCCTGGTTGACCAGTCCAGCAACGAGGAGGCCTGATGGAGGACCGGGCCACAGACGTTGAGTCCCTAAATCATCGCAAGGTAACCGTAAGCAGGGTGGTCACTCACTTTCTGCAGTGTCAAGGTCACTGCCTGAAAATTCAACAACTACAGGCTGAATTTTTTTTGGTGAGAGTTTAACGAGTTCATACGTCTTGCAAACACTCGCTAGCTTTTCTATAGTGTGTATTTTTTCAAGATGGATTTGCTCTTTTCTTGATCACTATCCACCATAGAGTAAATTTAGTTAATATAAAGGCAGTAAAGAAAACTGAGGAAAAACAGGAAACTGCACACGTTTGGACATGGGTACAGCACTGCGGTCACGAGTATGATCACTAAGACGCCGAGACTTGTGCTTGGGTGGCTACTCGCAGGGCGAGGAGATGCCTCGTGGGGTATTCACAGAATGGGGAAAAAGTGGGCGCACATTTTAAAATAAGTCTCATAATCGGACAAATGGATTTGTAACAATTATTTTATTTCCATGATGGAGTTAACATCATGGCCCTGAACAAGTGAATTTTGTAAATCATTGAGCGATCATCATCGACCAGGAAGTGTATATTATTATTAACAGCTGACTTATCATCCGAGGCGAAGAGCTTCTCCTGGCCCCCGTCTCTGCACTGCTTCAGCTGATGTCTCCTATGACTTCACTCCCTCACCAGCTGTCCTCCGGTGTTGGGAGCACCCTTCAAACCTCTCCAATTTCTGGTAGCCTCAGTGGGTAATCATTGGCTCCACATTCAAGCTTCCTCCTAGCTCAGCCCTCCACTACTGGGCTATCTCGTAGGAGTCTCCGGTCGCGTTTCCGGGGACCTTCCAGAAACCTCTTTCAGAGGTAGGGTGTTGCAAAGGTTCGTATCTAGTAGCCAACTTGACACACTAATAAGCTACACTAGCACCGAGAGCCACACAACCAGTCAATACTTGTTGGCTAATATTTAACACTGTCTGCTGACAAACAGTTTCTCGGCCCGACATAACTCTTACATTAATCAAAACCCATCCTCAGAATTGACAGTACGGTTTAATACTAAGTGTAATAAGTACAATTCCTGACTGCTAGGAATAGAACATAATTACACTTGTGCTGTTACATTTACCTTCCCATTTTCGGAGGATGGGCTGCAGTGAGTAATGTTTCCTGTCACTGCACTACAGAATTTGTTAACACTTTACCTCTTAACTCTTGAATGACCATTTCTGCACTGGTGGTACTTGTGCAAGTGTCACTGGTCACCGACTTACCGACTCCCTCACTTCGTAGGGACTGCCTTGAAGACCTGGAGGGTGACACTGTACTGTTCACATTTACTCCGGGGGCCAGATTCACGAAGCAGTTACGCAAGCACTTGCGAACCTGTACATCTTCTCAATCTTTGACGGCTTTGTTTACAATTATTAAACAGGTAATGAGCTCCGAAGCACCAGGAGGCTGTTTAAATAATAACCGTTGATTGGAAAGTTTTCATGCTTGTAAACTGTTTAATAAATGTAACCAAAGCCGTCAAAGATATAGGAAAGATGTACACGTTCGCAAGTACTTGCGTAACCGCTTCGTGAATCTGGCCCCCTGGACGTTTGGCTGATGTCCTTGGTTACTTCATTAGGCAGTGAGGCAACCCTCACTAGGCCCCCGATCAGTCTTACCTGTACAACTTCTATCATCATATATACCTCTTCAAAAGGTCATCGGCTACTCAAGTAATGCAGAGGTCATTGTTTCCTATTTGAAGCTTAACTCTACAGCACAAAAGGAAATCCTGCAAAAAACTTTAAGCACAATCATACATCCTTCCTCGTCCAGGTCTGAGGTAACAGTGACAGAGTTAGGGCATATGAGTCGTCTCGTAGCTCGGCTTGTCCCTGATAATCTCTGGTCACCTTTAGATTAGAGGAAGGTGCGGGGCTGTGGCCAATCACGCATCTCCTTGCATCCTGGGTATACCAGTGTTCCTCTAGGTGGAAACCTACTCCCCTGTAACTGTCACAAGCTCCAAATTTGGGGAATACTAGGTTAATACCTTCCCTTGCAAATTCTTTAAAACTGAATTTTTAACAAAATCGTGAAACTCGCACTTTAATTACAAACTAAAACATTCCTTCGGTCACCTAGCATGTTTGTAGGATAGATTTAAGTATCCACCTCTGGCCTGCTTGTGCTGCTCAAGACCTCGTTGTCTCAACCATGTCCTTACATTTAAGTAATCGAAGTCTGGTGTAATACACGTTTTCCTATTTATTTCTTCCTTCAAAATAAGTGGTTCGTAATTGGTCAAATTCTTGTACCATCCCACAGATCCTGATGTTGGAGCTGCGGTGTTGTGGTCACTACATCTTCTGCATTTCTGTATCTCTTAATTATTTGCCTAATCCATGCTAGATTCTGCTATGTAAATCTTTACATTTTCTCTCTTTGTTGAAAGGTTTTCAGCTTTGTCTGCAAAGGCATTCCCTAGTATTCCTACTCGACTTGGCACCCAGTTGACATATTATGTATTATATTATAACTAAGACTTAATAAATATTAAGTGTTAGGCTTAATATTTTCGTCCATCTGGAAACCCTTGTTGTGTGTCTCAATGTTTCGTTTTGAAAAACCAACATATGTCCCTGGCCAGGAGAAAGTAAAGCAGGTAAAGCATTATGACTGTCCCGCTGCTAGACGGGGCTGTGATTGCTCCTATATATTCAGTTGCAATTTTGCTTCTCAGATATTGACTTTTCTGTTTAGATGTCATTTTAGAATCTATCCATACTCCAAGATATTGGCATTGAGTAACCCACGGTAGGTTAATGTCTTTAATTACCTAGGTGCCAGATTTACCAGAGGGCCACTAACCCTAGTGGCCTTTACGAGGACAGGAAGCCGGCGGCTTGAAGCTTCCCACCTTTATGATATTTTCCATGTATATTTTAAAACAGTTTTGGCAGTTACGGCTTCGAAGGGTAGGCGTTTCCATGGGTTAATGTGAACTGTAGGTGAAAAACCATCTCCTGTTCTCAGTCCTACATTGTGGCTTATTAAGCTTTAACCCGTTGCTCCTTGCTTGTGATACATCTGACCGTGTGAAGAAAATATCTGGACCAACATCCTCCAACTTGGTCAGTATTTTTATAGTTTCAATGAGATCCACCCTGTCATGCCTGTTTTGCAGTGTTAGCCCTGTGGCCTTCAAACGTTCCTGGTAGGAGAGACGATTGGCGCAACCTGTCCTCTTACAAATTACGTCTGAATTTGGCCATTTGCCAGTATCGCCGAAAATGGACGTAATTTGAAAATGAAAACTAATTGAAAAGTTTAGAATTTTTGTTAACCAAAGCAGCAAGTTAAGGGTCCTCTGGTAGGTTAGGAGGGCAGGAAGAGCTAAAGCTTCAAAACCATGAAGACCGTTAATTAAAAGTTACCTCTCCTAACCTAAACGTGTAAGCAGGACGACGCGAAACAGAAAACAGGACAACATCACTTTCGTGAGCCAATTTTCATTTCAAATTCCGTCCATTTTTGGCCACACGGGCAAACGTGCGAAAAGCTACATAATTTTAAGAGGACGGGTTGGCAATGACTTCTGTTGCCTAAAGTTTCACCTTTTTCAGAGCAGCTATGTCCCTCTGAAAATGAGGTCTCCGTGCATGCAAACAGAAATCCAAATGCCAGAGATTTACACAGTTGAACCATTACCGTTTTTTGTCTTATCGTCAAAAGTTCGCTTGATAATCCCGAAAGTCGTTAGCTTTTCTGACTACTGCACACCTGTCGTGCAACTTTTAATGCGTGGGGGATTTTCACAAGGTCATTTTCTTCATGAATCTGCTGTAATGTAATGCTACTAATTTGGTTATCGTGGCGTGGGTTGTTATCCCACGTGCATGGTCTTACTTTTGTCGATATTAAAGTGCATTTGCCAGTCGTCTGACCATTTGTGGAGTTCATGTAGCTCTCTATTTAAGGCTAATATCATTATCATTTCCCACTTTACCATAACTCTTTGCGTCGACTGCAAATTTCATGATGTGGTTTGTAATATTCTCATCTGTCAATGTGACAAGGAGTAGGTCCCAAAATGGACCCCTTGTGGTACCCCACCTACCACATTTCTCCATTCAGTTTCGTTTCCATTTAGCACATTTAGAAAACCCTTCGTTTTCTTTCCTTCAACCATTGTTTTACCCATTCTAATATTTTAGTATTTATTCTATGGACCTGTAATTTGCTTGCCAGTCTTTCATGTTGTTCCTTATCAAAACCTTTAGCAACATCCATGTATACTACATTTACTGGAAGGCCTTTTAGTAGGTGGTTACAGTTTCCAAAAACGTAAGCAAGTTTGTAAGGCAGAAAGTGTTTTAAACAATCATGTGGTTCCGATTGTACAAGATTGTACACTGAAAGATGATGAATGATTCCCTCCGAGGATTCTTTACATCATACATCTGCAAGCTTATGGGAGAGCTGATCGGCTGGTAATTTTTATACAGAGCTCTTTCTACTTTTTTGAAAATAGGTATGACATTTACGTATTTCCAGTCTAGGGGAACTACCTCTTGGTCCCGAGATTTTGTGTAAAGTAGTTTCAGCGGTAGGCATAGTTCTTCTGTCGGTTCTTTTAAGACTTTGGATTTGGAGGCCATCCACACCTGGGGCTTTTGAGTCTTAACCTGTCTGGAGTGCAGTCACCTCGTCTCATTGCCTTAGATTTCTGTGCAGATTTTTGTCAAAATGCTGCATTCAGATGTTACTTTATCTAGCGCCACTTGTGTTTTATTCAAAAGTTAAGGACCTGTGATGACTACTGCTATATCAGCTTATCTTAGCAATTTGACTCCTGCAAATGTCATGGTAACGAGGTTTTCCATAAGGATGTTAAAAAGAATAAGACTAAGGACGACGACTTGTGGAGTTCCATTTTCATACCAGTGTAGTCTGACACTTGGCCTTTCAGCTTTACTCTGGCATATCTGTGACTAAGAATCTTGAATCCATGCTGGTATTTTTCTCTTGACACCCTTTTATAATTAACGTGTGTAAAAATACTTGTTGACCAAGTTCGAATGTTTTTTCTAGATCAGGGAAGATCACTATAACCGAATCGGAGTTGACTCTTACTAGTAATATTGCCATACAGTTTCCAGTACCACCTACTACTACTTTCAAGTGTGGTCTAGAGCAGACACTTGCGAGATACTGTACCAACGCTCAGTGCGCTCAACTCACACCAACGTATCACCTGTGTACTTCTGTATATTCGACCAAATACATATATAGTATCTTAGTGTCTGTGTTTATTTGTCACCATACTTTACGTAACAATAGAACCGTTACAATTACTAGTAAGGCTAGTGAAGCTAAATATATTCTTAGTCAGGTCTCCAGTCTTTCACAGTAGCCTCTAAGACCATCAGTTCTGCAATTTTACTAATACATTATGTTAATGAAATTGGTATAATTGCCAGGGTCTTTCGGTTTTGTAATCGGAATGATGTCTGCTTTCTTCCAAGAGGTCGGTTGTTTGCCGAGCTGCCAAGATGCACTGATAACGTACAATATCCCTTGTTCTCCAGCAGGACCGGCGTGTGCGATCATTGAGCATGTAATGTTATTAGCATCTGGTGCAGTGCCATTGTCACTTTTTTGTCGTCTCGGATTAGTTCTTGTTTAGCAGTGTGTCACATTCGTCATCTGTAGCTATGCTCTTTCGAATGGCCGTCAACCTTTCCTGTTTTTCCTATCTGCCTCCTGACCATTGTAGGATCTGATATGAAGCTTTTCCTGCAAACTGGACAGTAAGTCACTCAGCCTCCTGCAATTGTTAAATACATTCATGTTGTCGAGCTTGGTCGACCTATCGTTGTTTTAATGTCCCCATATCTCTCAAAAACTTCTATGTTCATTTAGAGTGACACCAATCAAACCATCTTGCCTCTTAACTCTTTAGAAACTAGTGTAGCTTCATATATCACTGCTCTTAGCAGAGTTCTTCCTTCTGGTGTGCAATTTCTCAAGGGGGTTTTCAGTTGACTATGGGGTTTTGTTCTTTAACTTCATTACTGTAGAACCAATAGTTTTTTCGTTTTGTGTTTTCTGGGATGAGTGAATATTTTTTTCGACAGCTGTAATGGCTTCCTGGAGATTGGTCTCATGTCCGAATCCTTTGGTGGCGAATGTGTAGTATGCCATTTTTCATGCTCGTCATGGTATATATTCCAGTTGGCCTTTATTACATTCCACGTAGGTTGTGCACGTGGTGTAGATCTTTCTATGTTTAGTGTAGTGATAATAGTATAGTAGCCACTGGTGCTCACAGGATCTACTTCACACTTCGCCTGATGCTTGAATGCAGTTGTGAGTAACTTTAGAAGCTCCTTGAATGTGTGTGTTTGGGGAGGGGTTCTGCATGATTGAGAAATGCAATTTTAGGTACTTCTCGCAGAACCTTAGCCAAATGGCTCATCTGTATTGGCTGGGCCAGTCACACCTACCTCCAGATTATAAGCATTATAATCCCAGGTAATAACTATATCATGCACCTCCATGGCAAGCACTTCCTCTGCTAGTTTACATTTAGGAGCTTGTAGACGTTATATACGAGGAGCTCAATATTAGCCATATTCACTGTTACTGCTAATACCACTACTCATCACCACACGAAACTGGGTCTTTTCTTGCTCTTATGGTGTTACTTCACGAGGATCATTAATCCTTCTCCCCCTGTTCATGAGGTATAATAATTGGTGATATCCAGCTACTTTGAAGGATTTCGTGGCTGGGAAGACAGTTTCTTGCAAAACTATTATATTTGCTTTTGTAACGATTGCAGCCTCCAGAAGTGTGTTTTCTTCATGTCCAAGACATTGTTCTAATGCAGAATTCGTAACTAACAGATTACTGTTTATTGGTGTTGTCTTTCCTAGTAGAACTCCTCTTCGGAATCAACAACCATAGTCTCCACTTCGCTAGCAGTGTCCCTGCAAATCGGACTGAATTAATTGTTCATGTTTGTCTCTTGTATTACAAGATTCCGTTGATCTTCACTCGCCACTGTTTCCTGAATTTGCTTTTGTGGATCTTGATGGTCTGATGTGACTACCCGAAAGTTAGTGGTAGTCTATTTCCATGTTTTTGTCCTCTTGTGCTCCGTCTTGTTTCTTACTGTTTCTTGTGTAACTGTGGTCTGCTGCACGATCTTCTCCATTATTACACAAGCGATTGCTCGAGTCTTGTTGCGAGGCATTCTGCGTCATCTGAAAACAATTGGCAACGGTCTTTGACATGATCTTCAATGTTTTTAGCTGGACCTCCGTAAAACTGTAAATCTGTTTTGTTGACTGAAAGTGATTGCATTTTGTTTCCATGCTGTATTTCTGCAGTGGGTTTGTGCATTTTCTGATTTGGAGTTGTGTGATGAATTGTGTTATATGAGCGTTGGCTTCTGTTGTGGCTGTGCACGAGTGTGCCAGACAATGTTAGTGCATGTACTGCAGGTCTGATTATCCTTACCTAATCGGTCTGCACCTTTTCATTCCGTGTGGTTGTTCAAGATTATTATTTCCTCCTCAACTTGGACATTTGGCTGTTGTGGTCTGGTTTGCCTTGTGCTTGGAGGTACAGTTTTTTGGTTGGATATATTTCCTAATTTCCGAGATTGAACGTTTGTGGTCCCATAAGTCACCAGAACCTGACGTGTCACTGGTTTGTCTATTTGTGTGTGACAGTTTTGCATTCAAAATTTGCACGTGTTCTAGTTTTGGATCCAGTGGAAAGTTGACTGGATATCCCAACAGCACGACTCTTGTGCGTCTTTCTGAAGGGTCCAGCTTTTCGAAGCATTTAGGTTTTCTTTGCGGGAATGTTCGTTTCCAGGTAATTTGCAGTCTTTTGGTCTGGTTGTGTCATAATTTCTCCTTTCACGTTGACAGTGATGGAAAGTTTGAACTCTGCCTCTTTTCCATTTTAGTTACTATGCCATATGCTGTAGGAAAGTAGTCTGTCTGCATTATGGGTTTTGAAATTTTGCAGTTCTAAGTCTGCAATTTGGGAAGAAGTGCAGAGTCTGACACTGGCTGGTGTATGACTGGTTCTGTCCTCTCTATGAACATTATGTCTGAATTCTTGCTGGGAAAAGTACTTTGTGTAGCCTCGATAGCGTATCTCATTTTTACTGTTCCTCTGAACTGTTCCTCCTCGACTGTAAACTGCTTCCATTTCCTCTTTCTCCTCGACTTCCTTTTGACGTCTCCCAGTAGTGAGAGCCTATTCATATTCCTACCTAATGCTTGAGACACTCCTAGGTCTGGATAAATTTATTTCTCTTCAACGGAAGTCATAAAATGATTTTCCCAGATGGAATCAGGGATACCTAACACTTAGTTGAGTAGTTTGGTATACCTTTCCCTGTCAAGTTAAGTTCTCATTGTGGCACTGCCCACAGGGTCTCGACCTGCTCAGTGATGCGGCCCTCACACACACGAGTAAAAGATCATTGGGAGCCGGGGGACCAGACCACTGTCGTAACAGTGTGAGTCGCCTGCATACTGGGGTGTGCACAAATCTAGACAGGTGGACAACAGATACTTAACTGTATTTATCCAAGAAGTGCAGAAGAAATCTGCAACGTTCCTTCCAAACAATAGTGCGGCACGCACTCCTGGTAGACAGGCGGGCACACGCGAGTACAGTCAACATGTTACATCAACAGCTCTGAGTCTGGGTATTGATGGGTTGTTCCTCACAAAACAGCGAGGATTTGAGTTGAGCTGATGGTTGCTCATAATCCTAAGTTTTCCAGAGAACAAACCCGTGTGCGGCCTGTTGTACCAGTGACGCCGGCGGCGAGTCTCATGGCTGGTGATCGGCTCATCCTAGTAATGTAGGTCATTATGACCTTTCTCCACAGCCTATAGTTCTTAGTTACGACTACCTCTCTCCTGACGCTTCACTACTCGTAATTTTATTATATCTTCATTCAATTCTTAATGGATAGATCAAGCCATTATGTAATAATTTTATTAGCGTCTTGGGCTTAACACAGACACCAAACATGTTTGATCCCTCCCAATTGTTAAAGATGATAAGAACATGCCCTCCCGGCCGCACGCACTCCTGGCCGGCCGGACACACACACATTCAGTCAACAAGCAGAAGCATCAGCTGTGGTAATCCTCCTCCTCGTATCACTGTAGCTTGCTGCAAACCCAGAATGATTCGTCTGAGAACATTTAATACAAGAACATTACGAACAACAGATGCTATGCATGAATTGGCCACCAGAGTAGCGAGGGCAGCTAAATCCTATATTCTTACATGTTCCCGACTGTGTACGCCACCAGCAATCTCTAGCAGCTTCAAGCCTCAGTACTACAGGTACAAACGTTACCATCATCCTCCTGGTGGTTCCTGAACCTCGGGCAGCTGTAAGTGCTTGACCACAGTGGCCACCCATCTGTGGTCACAGCCACCATCTTGTGTAAATGAGGACACCTGGATGTGGATTTGATTTTCAAGAACGAATTATTTGTGTGTTGACTTGTCTTCGTCTGTGACTTATCTATGCATCATAGTCCACATCAATGTGCCTGTCAGTGCCTGAACAGGTGAAGGCCGAGTCTTGGAGACGAAGATTACCTGACCCATCCCTGGCGTGTCCTTTACTGGGCCAGTTGTCCTCAGGAGAGTCGGTAAGTATAGCGGAAATATCTTATTTAACAACGCACATTTTAACACTTTGTATTGAGTACTAAATATTCTTTGTTATGCATTGTTTATACCAGTATTTTGACTGGAACTTTAGTAAATCATTGGCATTTGGGAAGAGAGAAGCCATATTAGTTAGGCACGTCAAAGTGTTAAGAAAAGGTTCCCCTCGAGAGGGTTGAGTACCCATCTAACTTGACTGATAGGCACCTCTGATACACAGAGCAATCACACTAACGTGATGTATCAATGAGAAAATCCGTGGGAGACGTGATGAGAATTTGAACCAATGCACTGTGCATTCCCAGGCACACGCCTCGGACAACAAGGCGACAGCATTTTCAAACACGCCTGGGGAATGTTACTGATAATGTCCAGCGCATAGGTTGCCTGTGCGCATGTTTGTTTTTTAACTGACATTTTTCATTACGCGAGTTAAAACACGCATTATTATGTTAATAATCATATAATCTAGTGTTCCTTTCTACATCAGTATAGTATTATCTTTAAGCACACTGTATAATCGACATCCTTCATACGTGCTATCAACTGAAAAACTTCTGAATAACCTTTTTCTTATTAGAATATGCTGCATAATACATGACGCTTAATATACTGAATGAGAAACACCTTACACAGTTGGATCGCTAATGTACGAATCTCTACACTAGTTAAAAAAAACTGGGAAGCAGCAGCCAGAGGAGCTAGGACTATGGGCCACTTGGATGGAGGCGCTGGGAGATGGTGGATAACGGTATGAACCGTTAGATGAATGGTGGATTAACACGACGATGAATCACTGGTAGGTGGATGGTGTTGTAACAGGGTGCACTAAGGTATACTTGTGTTGACCAGACCACACACTAGAAGGACGAAGGTCGTCCCTTCACCTTCTAGTGTGGGGTCTGGTCAACATACTTTAGCTACGTTATTGTGACTCATCGCCTGCATAAGGTATACTTGTGTTAGTATCACACTTAATTCGCTCCTGTACATACAATAGAACTATTTAGGTTAGGTAAGGAGAGTTAGTGATTAATAAACATATACACTAAATGTGTCGAGTGGGAGGAGGGCCGGGGGGGGGGGGGGGGGATTTATCAGCTGATGAATGGAAGGGGAGACAGTCACGACTGTCAGCTGATGAATGGAAGGGGAGACAGTCACGACTGTCAGCTGATGAATGGAAGGGGAGACAGTCACGACTGTCAGCTGATGAATGGAAGGGGAGACAGTCACGACTGTCAGCTGATGAATGGAAGGGGAGACAGTCACGACTGTCAGCTGATGAATGGAAGGGGAGACAGTCACGACTGTCAGCTGATGAATGGAAGGGGAGACAGTCACGACTGTCAGCTGATGAATGGAAGGGGAGACAGTCACGACTGTCAGCTGATGAATGGAAGGGGAGACAGTCACGACTGTCAGCTGATGAATGGAAGGGGAGACAGTCACGACTGTCAGCTGATGAATGGAAGGGGAGACAGTCACGACTGTCAGCTGATGAATGGAAGGGGAGACAGTCACGACTGTCAGCTGATGAATGGAAGGGGAGACAGTCACGACTGTCAGCTGATGAATGGAAGGGGAGACAGTCACGACTGTCAGCTGGTGAATGGAAGGGGAGACAGTCACGACTGTCAGCTGATGATTGGAAGTGGAGACAGTCACGACTGTCAGCTGATGATTGGAAGTGGAGACAGTCACGACTGTGTTTTGCACTTGTACGGGAAGGAAGTCATTGCAAACAGTTATTGTATTTCACACCACCTAAACGTTCGTTCAAGCTTGCACTGACCTCGACATGCATATCTACTCACTGTAAACCTTAATTGTTTCACAGAATCAATTTGAAGCGTTCCTTGAAGTAAACTTTGCATTATTTTCCTTTGTAAATCCTTATTTGCTTCACTGAAACTGACAATTTGAAACTTCCCTAAACGTTTCTCCTCCCGAAACTTAAGCATAATGCTTGCTGTATCTTTCTTGCTAATCCTTAATTTCATTATACAAAATTATATACTGTACGAATCAATTTTAAACTTTTTTAATTCTCATCTATTTTTCACTTTCCCTCATTCTCAAGAATGTTGCAATGAAAGTAAGTAAGTAATTATCAAAAGAAGGCACCAAACCGGGAAGGCTATGTAGCACCATCAAATACGCAAAATAATCAGAGGGCGCTAAATATCACCAAGGATGCCAATACGAGAACAAAAACGCATAAGGCGAACGATATCAAAAGTATCCGAGTCACCAAGAATTCTATCGAGGGACAGGTGACCGCGAGGGGCGGTCGGAAAGCAAGACACACGCTCGTCCTGGAAGTCAGGACATTCAAGAAGGACATGCACGACCGTAAGAGGGACAATGCAACTAGGACAATAAGGAGCAGGGCGGCGCTCCATCAAGTGACCATGGGTTAAGCGAGTATGGCCAATACGCAACCTCGCCAGAGCTGTTTCCCACCGCCGGTTACGGTGGAAGGAGGACGGCCACGAGGAAACACAACATTTAAGAGTACGTAGCTTGTTACCAGTAACAGACAACCAAGAAGCCTGCCAACGGGTAAGGACTGAGGAATGGATAACCGGGTAAAAGTCGGAATACGGAATGCCTTTACGAGAGATGGGACAAGAGCGGACAGCTTCCTTAGCGGCAGCATCCGCACGCTCATTTAAAGACACGCCAATATGGCTGGGAACCCAACAAAACTCAACCGACTTAAATTTACTGTGAACGAGAAACAGCCAATGCTGGATCTCGACAACTACTGGATGAACTGGATTAAAGCACCCGAGAGCCATGAGGGCACTACGAGAGTCAACAACAACTACAAAGGAAGACTGACAACGAGAAAGCAGGAGACGAAGAGCATAGAGAATAGCATAAAGTTCCGCTGTAAAGATGCTAGTCTCCGGAGGCAAGCGACACATATAAGTGCGATCAGGAAAAACAACAGAGTAGCCAACACCGTCCGCTGACTTAGACCCATCGGTGAAGACAGAAACGGAGCAGGAGTGAGAAGAAAAGTGCTCGAGGAAAAGGCGTTTTAGAACCGTAGGAGGGGTAAAAGCTTTAGTGATACGAGTCAAGGATGTACAAAACCGCGGAAGAGGGACCCTCCACGGGGGCAAAGAAGGAACAACACGAGGAGAAACATCAGAAATACGAACGGAAAGAGAATCCTGTAGGCGAGATAACCGGACAGAAAGAGGGAGGTGGTGAAGAGGAACAGGAACCGCAGGAGGGGTAAAAGTTAAAGCACGACAGAGGCGAGAGGAAGGATGTTGCAAGGACCGCGCAAGATAGCGAAGACAGTAGCGATCACGGCGGTCCTGGAGAGACAGGAAGCCAGTGTCAACATACAAGCTAAGGACGGGAGTCGAACGAAAGGCACCAGAACTGAGGCGCAACCCAGTATGGTGCAAAGCATCAAGACGGCGAAGAGTAGAAGGAGAAGCAGACGAGTAAGCAGGGCAACCATAATCGAGCTTAGACAGGACGAGAGAGGAATGTAAAGCAAGGAGAGTGCGCCTATCTGCCCCCCAAGAAGTATGGACCAAGACCCGAAGGAGGGTAAGGGCCTTAGAGCACTCAACACGGAGGTAAGAGATATGGGGAGACCAAGACAAACGAGTGTCAAGGAATAACCCCAAAAGCTTCGCGGAATCTTTGTATTCAAGGGGATGACCATAAAGTGACAAAGAGGGACGAAGAACAACCCGTTTCCGCGTAAAAGACATGGCACAAGTCTTAGAAGTAGAGAACTTGAAGCCATGACCTGTGGCCCAAGACGACACGGCATCAATTGCAAGTTGAAGCCGGCGTTGAAGGAGAGGCGAATCATCACCCTGACAACAAAGGGTAAGATCATCGACATAGAGAGCGGAGAAGACACCAGAAGGAAGAGAGGAAAGAAGACCATTGAGGGCAACCAGAAAAAGAGTAGTGCTCAGAACACTACCCTGGGGCACACCTTCGTATTGCTGAAAAGAGGGAGAGAGAGCGGTACCAAGGCGCACCCGAAAGGAACGACGAGAGAAGAAGCTGCGGAGAAAGAGAGGGAGATGACCACGAAGGCCAAAAGAATGAAGTTGAGATAGGATATGATAACGCCAAGTGGTGTCGTAAGCCTTTTCTAGGTCAAAAAGGACGGCAACAACGGAGGTCTTCGCAGCAAAAGCAGTACGAATATAGACCTCCAAGTTCACCAGGACATCTGTCGTGCTGCGGCACTTGCGGAAACCAAATTGAAAAGGGGAGAGGAGGTGATGGTGTTCCAGGAACCACATCAGACGAACGTTAACCATACGTTCAAAGAGTTTGCAGACACAACTTGTGAGAGCAATAGGGCGAAAGTCCTTAGGGGAAGTACCCAGAGACCCCGGTTTGCGAACAGGGAGGACAACGGCATCGAGCCAGTCCTCAGGGACTGACGACGACTCCCAGATCCGATTATACAGACTCAGTAAATACTGAGACGTGCTCGGAGGGAGATGGCGCAGCATCTCATAATGAATACCATCGGAGCCCGCCGCCGTAGAACCGCAGAGGGCCAGGGCAGAACGAAGTTCAGAGAGAGAGAAGGGATCATTATAGGGAAGCTGAAGATGAGTGCAGAAATCTAAAGGACGAGACTCAAGGACAGGTTTACGAAGATGGAAAGATTGGGGAAGATGAAGACCAGAGCTAACAGAAGAAAAGTGGGAACCCAGTTCGGAAGCGACCTGAAACGGGTCCGCCACAAGAGTATCATGGAGGTGAAGGACCGGTGAAACATCGGGAACGAACTTACCCGCTATCTTGCGGATACGCTTCCAGATCTGGGCCAGAGGGGTTTCGGACGTAATTGTCGAGACATAAGATGCCCAACATTCACGTTTAGCCGTACGGATGGCCCTACGGGCCACCGCACTCGCTTTCCGAAAGAAAAGAAAAGAATCGGTCGTCTGCCTACGGCGGTGCTTCTTCCAGGCTGCACGCTTACAGCGGACAGCCCGAGCACAGTCCGCATTCCACCAGGGAACGCACTTCCGTGGACCCCGAGAGGAAGAGCGAGGAATAGAACGGAGGGCAGCGTCGAAGACAGTGTCATGAAAAAGGAGGAGAGCGCGAGAGAGGGGCAGAAGGGAGAGGTCAGAGAGAGTAGCACTGAGGGAAAATAGGGTCCAGTCCGCCTTAGCAAACTGCCACCTAGGGAAAGAGAGGGAAGGGCGAAAAGAGAAAAAGGAAACAAGGATGGGGAAATGATCACCCAATGGAGGTCATCAAGAACCTGCCATGTGAAATCTAAGTAAAGAGAAGAAGAGCAGAGAGAAAGATCAAGACAAGAAAGGGTGCGAGTTCGAGAGTCCAAATGAGTGGGCTCACCAGAATTCAGAAGAGACAGGGAAGAAGAGAGGAGAAACGGCTCAAGGAGGCGACCCCGGGTATTCGTCAGAACGTCACCCCAAAGAGAATGACGACAATTGAAGTCACCCAGCAGGAGCACAGGCTCCGGCAAGGAGTCTAGGTGGTGTTTCAAATCAGGAAGAGAGAGCGGGACACTCGGGGGGAGATAAATGGAACAAACTGTGTACCATTTCCCCACAAAGATACGAGCAGCAGAACAATGGAGAGGCGAAGGAAAAAGTAAAGGAACAAAGGGAACATCAGCCCGAATCAAGAGAGCAGAAGAATTAGAAGCCCCAGCAATGGCTGGGGGGGGGGGAGAGAAAGGAATAGCCACGAAAACGACCAGGACGAGCACCAAGCATTGGCTCCTGGAGACAGACACAAAGGGGCGAAAACCGCGAAACCAGAAGTTGGAGTTCGAGGAAATTGGCGTAATAACCTCGAACGTTCCATTGAAGAATGGACAACGACGAGAAGAGAAAGGACAAAAACAGAGAACAAGGAAGAAACAAAGGCGAAAGACCAACAGAGCACGTTAAAGAATATCAGGGTCGGGATCAGGGTCAGCAAAGTCAGGGTTAGGGGGCATGGGTAAACTGAGCAAAGACGGAGGGAAGGAAACGGGAGAACAGATCAGAGGTGGGCGGGCAGGGTCCGGAGGAGGAGGAGGAGACAACGGAGAGGAGCAGTCAAGGACAGCAGCAGGAAGAGGGGGAGTAGAAAGAGAGGAGCGCACCCCAGCAAGAGCAGCAACCGAAAGGGAAGCAGGGGCCAAAGAAACCTCCATAGCAGGAACAGGGGGCGCAAGCACTGAAACGGGAGGGGAAGGAGCAACAGAGCCAGAAGGAGGAGCCGAGGAAGAAAGCGAAGCCTTCTTACCCGCCGGGGAAGAGGAAGGAGAGGAGCCAGGCTTACGCTTCTGACTTAAAGAGACCGGTGTCCCAGCAACTACGTACCGGCAACGGATTCCAGTGTCTCAACAGGAGAAGCCGAACGAGAGCACACACGACGGCCGTTAGGAGAGCGATGGACATCCGCCCGCACCGACAGGCGGCGGGGAGAGCCGATAGATGGAGGAAGAGGATGGGAAGGAGGATCGGAGGGGGACGAGGAAGAAGACACAGAAGACACGACATACCGGGTAGAAGGAAGGGGAACCCCAGACAGAGGACCAGGAGGAGGATCCTTCGGGAGAGAACCCAAAGGGACAGAGGAGGGGGCAGTGGGCGCATCAGGGTCCAAGGCCCGGAAACGGTTGTGAGTCTGAGGAAGGCGGGAAGGACGAGGAGAGGAAGAGCGCAACACGCGAGCATAAGAGATATTAGCATAAGGCGGGAGCCGGCGAACCTGGCGCCTCGCCTCAGGAAAAGATAAACGCTCCCGGTGCTTCAAGTTGAGGACGGCTGCCTCAAGCTTGTAATGGACACACGCACGGGAGAAGGTAGGATGGGCCTCACCGCAGTTGAGGCAACGAGCCTGGGGAGAAGCGCACTCCGACTTAGAGTGACCTTCGCCACCACACAAAGGACACAGAGAGAGAGAGTCCCGGAGCAGCGGAGGGCACCATGCCCAAACCTCCAGCACTTGTTGCAGAGCCGAGGAGAAGGAATGTACTCCTGGACAGAGCACCTGGCACCAGCAAGAATGACAGAGGGTGGAAGGGTCCTACCATCAAAGGTAATCTTCACAACCCGGAGGGGTTGACGGCGACTACCACGAGGGGGACGAGTAAACGTGTCCACCTGGAGAATAGAATGGCCCTGGGCAGCGAGGATATGTCGAATATCGTCGTGGCAGTCGCGCAGGTCCCGAACACCGGTCGCAACATGGGGCGGGAGCAAAATAGTGCCAACACTGGCATTCAACTCAACGTTCTTCGAGACCCGAACGGGGGTCTCGCCAAGGCAGGATAAGGCAGCCAAGCGGGAAGCAGCATCCTGAGAAGGAGCAGCAACGACACGTGTACCGAGACGAGTGGGGTTGAAAGTAATGGAGGCATCCACGGAATCAATGAGATGTCGATGGAGGGAGAAATCGTCAGGAGGCGCAGAATCAAGAGGGAGGAGATCAAAATATTTGGCCCACGAAGCGGGACCAAACAAGGCTTGATAGGTAGCAGAACTGGAAGGAATCGAGCGAGGGCGGCCGTGACGAGGACGGCGGTGAGAACCCCCAGAGAGAGAGGGGTTAAAAGGCGCAGTAGTTACAACAAGAGAAGGAGCCGCGCCAGGGGACGAGGTAGTCACCACTGGGGGCTTGGGGCTCGACCCAACCACAGAGGAGGGAGGGGAGCCAGAGGAAGGAGTCAGAGAGGCCAAAGGAGGAGCAAGGTCGGGGCCCAATGCAGCGGAGGCTACAGAGCCCGGTCTTCCAATACGGACCGACTCGGGGGCTTGGTCGCCCACCCCACGAGCCTGAGAAGGTAAACCAGAAGAAGCCGAAGCAGGGGTAATCATCTTGACGAAAGAAAGAATTCACTCACGAATGTGCCCCCACACCCACCATGGAGCCACAATTAGAGGCAGGACACTCAACAAGAAGCTATCGCCGATCTTGTCGGGGCCTCCTAGGGGTGCGTCGCGAGTATACGCCCCACAAACGCCACCTTAAGAAACCGACAGTCCGTCGAGATCGGGTTCAGTGACGAAGTGGGGATTGACAATAAAAGGTTCCCCTCGCTCTCGACGTCGGGTACTGCAGTTCTACGGGTGCATGAGTATGCCTCCTCAAGCACCCGGGCGTCAAAATAGAAGAAGTCCAAGGGAAGAACCAGAACGAGCAAAAGGTCGGTAGGAAACGGCAAGCAGATAGGAGAAGAGGGGGGAGAAAAACGAAACAGAAGGAAAAGGAAAAGATGCCCAGCAGAATTGGAGAGGACGGCAGCAGGAGCACAAGGCTAGAAAAGGACAGAGGACTGTCCCAAGGAGCATCACACTCCGGCAGCCGCCCACTAAGCCCCCACACGGCGACAACGAGCTGAGCGGGGAGGGGGTGTTGCAATGAAAATTACAGTTGAACAACCATATTTCCACTACCTAATGTATGAAACATTTCGAAAAACTACACGAATCATTTGGGTTTCCCTTTTAACTTCGTTCACAACTTATGCCCTTAACTACTATTTTATTTTGCAACTCAAAAAATTTCCGTTTACTAAACTTGCAACTTTGTAAGGAACACCATTGCAACGTGACTCTTCCACGTTTTCAATCCTTGCAATTGTTTTGCAAACCAGGACAAAAGGTATCTGCCACATCCTCAATTGCCCTACTATAGTCCTCTGCTAGAACTATTTAATCAAAGTCTGAGGCATGGTATCTTACCTGACCGCTGGATACCGACTAATACCAATACCCAAGCCAAATTCACAAACATTTTCATCCATACGATAAAATAAGTAGGAGCCGTGAGGAGGAGTCGAACCTAAGCTCTAGGGACTCCCAAGCAAGCACCTTAGACAACTGTACCACAACATGGTCAAAAGGATTCCAACCTGGGATGCTTGGGAGTACCCTTAGCAGATGATCGAATCCTACTCACAAGCTCCTTCTCATTATACATCACATTATGTGATTTCTGTGTGCCTTCAGACCCATGTCTGACATCCTTTATGTGTAAAGTTCGAGAGAATTATACTCGACAGGTTAATGTTTCAAATTAGTCCCCAACTTGCTCCTATCCTGTATGGTTTCCTTCCTTGAAGAAGCATTCAAATTTGATTTGCCGAATATTTTGCTAGAAAAGACCCATGCTCTTAGGTGGCATTTATTGACCTTAAACTCCTTTTTGATACAGCAAAAAGGTGAGAGAAATCTTAGAATTAGCTTCATTTGGAGTTTAGGGAAGACTTGACATAGCTCATGAGGGTACCCGAGTATCAGAACTGCCTCAGTTCTTTCAAGGGAGTCAAAAGTAAACATTCTGCAC
Organism: Procambarus clarkii; assembly: GCF_040958095.1. NCBI lineage: Eukaryota > Metazoa > Arthropoda > Malacostraca > Decapoda > Cambaridae > Procambarus > Procambarus clarkii. The sequence continues at coordinate 32,793,680 of NC_091188.1, read as the reverse complement.
CTTTTGATTTATGTACACCCCAGAGCAGGGCGCTTTGCCCAACACAGTTCAATATCCTAATGCACAAAAACTGGTATTTGCACACTTGCTGATAAAGTTGTTATGTCGATGACAGTTTGGATATTTGAAACAAAACAAGACTGCAATCTCTACTTGATTCACTCGCTGCTAAAAGCATTGAATTCGGTCTTTAACTTTATCCATTGCTCTTTCTCCCAGAAAACAACCAGTGCGCCTCTTGCTTTCAAAGTTAACAACCAAACCATACAAATATTTGGGCAGCACAAATACCTGAGTAGGTATCAGTGACATTGTAAACTACCTACAGCTTAGGTTAAAATTCAAATCACTGAAAATACTTACTAGTAAGAATATTGGTATACATGTTAAATGTTAGATTATTCAACATGTTTGTTAGATCCCTACTTGATTATCATGCCATGCACTTAGCTTCCCCGCCTCTGTTTTAAGCAAACTAGAATAGAACGAAGCCATGAGGGTAATTCTTGGTGCCCCAAGAAGCACAAGAATTAACATGAGGAAAGAACTGAAGCTTCCAACCATACTAGAGAGAATCATCCAAGTCAACACTACCTTTTCCCTTCAGGTCATTGGAGACCCTACATCTCCAGCATTGCTCGGAGATAAATTATTATGTGCCGTTAACACACTATTTAGTGGTGCAACATACCACCTCACTCCTTGTATGATTAATGGCCGAGTAAAAATGTCTACAATCTCATGAAACTGAACATTCCTTTTAAGGGGGCATATCAAAAAATATCGTTATAAATTAAAATTGTTCAATTTGCTTATAAATTTTTTTATGAAATGGTTATAGAAAGGGCTGCAACTGGTCCAAGTTTCACCATCACACCCTAAACAGAAAAGGAGAAAAAAAATACACAACGTATTATGCAACGAATGTTCAACATTCTCAAATAATCTCAGGGAACACATGTGTCAACTAAAATGTCTACTATGTGCTGTAGAAGCACAAACTCTTGTAATAATTGTAATATGTATGTTCAATATATTTATATTTAATTTTTTTTTTTATTTTTTTTTTTTTTTTTTTTTTGGGGGGGGCCAATTTTTTTTTCTCGTTTGTTATCAAGGGATTTGCATGAAACTTGCACACCTTGCTCAATGGATGCTTATCTGCAAGGGTGCCAATTATGAACGAAATCTGTCGAAGTCAAGCTCAGCTACAGGTGGCCGAACTTGGATCTTTATTTTACTCTGGAAAGTAATTTACACCTTCAAATTACTTCAGAGCTTTCATTTATTAATCAATTTACATGTAAATTACACCTTATATGTAGCGTTTGTGCTTCTACAGACTCTAGTAGGCATTTTAGTCCAAAGTCTATTTGTTGATTTTATAAAAATGTATAAATATCATATTGCATATTTTTTTAGTAGGGTAACTTTGAAAAATTATATTATTGCACTAAACACTTTTTTGATAAAACTGATCACTAGAATCCTTTATTATGTGCTCAATTTAATATCCGAGTGTTATTGAAATGATTTTAGTTGACACACGTGTTCCCTGAAACTTTTTGAAAATTCGTTGCATAATTCGTTGTGTTTTTTTTCTCCTTTTCTGTTTAGGGTTTGATGATGAAACTTGGACCAGCTGCAGCCCTTTCTATAACCATTTCATAAAAAAATTTATAAGCAAATTGAACCACTTTTAATTTTACATCGATATGCCCCCTTAATGCAATATTCCTGTCACTGATATCTTCATTTGTACACGACAATTTAAGTACCATATACAACCGCCACTAAGATGGTTAATTAGAATTCTGCTCTTTCCAAAGCCGTCACACTTTAAATAATTGCCTCATCAAAATTTAAGATCCAACTAGAACTCCGAACGGCCTGAAAACACCGGTATAAAACCTGTGATTTGTTTAGATCCGAAACCTATGTATAAGGGCTGCACAAAACGTCCTCCAGATTGTGACACTACGGAAAATCTCAGTCAGCCCCAACCGGTCTGAACGTTCTTAACATACCGAGAAGCTGCACTTTAACCACACAATATATCAAGGCAACACCTGTTAGTAGACTAAAAATCATCGACACATTGGCTTTACCAGAAAATAAAATTTAGGAATGACCTTCCACTTCTGACAAAATATTTCTGACTACAAAATGAAAGATTCCTCCAATACCACATTGACTATTTTGTCCGTTATTCTGGAGTGCCAGAAGGCTGTGTACTGGCGCCAACATTACACCACACACTGCAGAGGGAAGGATGGAGAGGAGTGGTGGCCCTGCTGATAAGGACTGGTGTTTCAAGGAGATGGATATCCTGGGGTGCGAGGAGTTCAGAGACTACATAACAGGCACCATGACGAAGGGAGGACCAAAAACAGCAGCCGTAATATATAACCCTCCATTAAACGACACAGGCCCCGGCAAGATTATGACAAACATAGCAGTACCTATTATAACAAAGGGTAGACTGTTAGAAATCTATCGGGTAATAATAGTGGGGACTTCAACCATGCACAGATACAAGAACCGTATAGTGGTACAACGCAAGCTAAACTATTAGACATGGCAACAATTAACTTTTCAAGCCAACATTTAAGAGGACTCACGTGACTAAAGGTAATTATGAACCTGTTTGACTTTATCCCAGGGAAATGAGTGATTACTATTCACATTTGAATATATGGTGGTAGTGGGGATAACTTACTCATGGTACTAGAACTTACATGTGACCAGAAGGCCAAAGCCTGGCATACCGAAAGGGGAATTACAAAGAAACAAATTTTATAATATAAATACCATAGGTAGTAAATCAAGGATAAAGGCTGCACAGACATGATTGACTACATTACCCAGACGAGTAAGGAGAAATCATAATTTTGTCCTGGTAGAAGAGAATGGAATTTCACGACTGTGTTAAGTTGTGCGAATGAGTATGACCAGATGGTCTCCACGCTTTTATATCAGCTTGGAATCTCCAGAAGAGCATTTCTATCCTTGCACCCTCTTGTATCCTTTGGTCTGAGACCGAAGTCTGCCTTGCTGGGTATCTATGGGCAGCCCTCTGGCTGGAATGGTCAAGGATATTCCAAGCGTCGTTGCAATGTCTTTATCACCAGAGTGGATTATACCAGTCAGTGGAACTCTGTGGTTCCAGTCAGAGATACAACAGAGGGTTAGTTGTTGACCCGACCACACTAGAAGGTGAAGGGACGACGACGTTTCGGTCCGTCCTGGATCATTCTCAAGTCGATTGTTAGAAATCTATCAACCCAATCGACTTGAGAATGATCCAGGACGGACCGAAACGTCGTCGTCCATTCACCTAGTGTGTGGTCTGGTCAACATACTTCAGCCACGTTATTGTGACTCCGTCTGCAGAGGGTTAGTTTCGTGCTCCCAGGCCAGAAGGGTTCACTCACACGTTAAGGCAGTTCTCCTAACCTCCTTGGTACTTTTCCATGACATGAAACAGACAAAGATTACTTGTGTATGGAATTATCTTTGGTTTAGGTATTTATTTGTTTTATTTGTCTATTCGTTCACAAGATCAAAGGGAAACTAGACCAAATGATGTACTTTTTCTGACGGGGGCCACCCAGCCAATACCGTGCAGCAAGCACGGAATTGACAGACCCCATCAACTGAGTGAAAACATGAAGCCTGGGAGTCTCTTCTAACCTTGTCTGTATGTGATAATGATAAAACTAGTACTCCAAGCAGACTTGGATAACTTATGGACTTTGACAAAGAATTACAAGGATTACCAAATACATACTCCTAACTCATCCATAAGGAACCCAGGTTACAGCAGAAAATTTATACATGTCGAATGAAAGAATATAAAAGCTTCATTTAATAAAGTTAGATGGCAAACAGACCGGAGACAACGACAGGCCCAAACCAAGAGGCTAAGAGGAGGAGACGCTTGGTCATCAAGACCAGTTCCACAACAAAGCAGCTACAGCTTCAACTGAGACCATGGGATGACCTGCGGGTATTTGATAACAGAGGCTACCTCCCCCCCCCCCCCCCCCAGAGCACGCTAAGGTTCTTCCCCTAAAATAGAAACCAGGTCATCTGATTGAACACCATGTCACAAGCAAGGGAACGATCGCCAAGTGTAAAATTGGCCTCAGAGGAGCATTAGATTTTGAATAAACACTATGGGCGAGAGAATTAGAGGAGAGCTACAGAAGAGACGGCGACTACGGGTACAACGGAAGAAAGATATTGATACAACAAAGAGGTAAAGTCCCATACAAAAGATTTAGTTACTTCGAATATTCTCTCCTGCAAGTGTTACGACCTGGTTGGTCTATGTGATAATAAACAAGCCATTTGGGGCATTCCTTAACCTACAGCCCGAGACTGAAGCACACGACCCACTTTTTGTCGGACCTAAACCCAAGCACACCAGGAAGGCTGCCAGAGAACTGGCACAATTTTTGTATTAAATTAGGGATAAAATTACGGGAAAACTAAGGGAAGGTGGAGTCTGCAGGACCACAAATAAGGCCCAAATAACAGTGCCTCGTATATGTAACTGAGGTCACCCTCTTCAGGGTGAACAACAATTCGTACTGCCAGATTAAAGGGACGATGATCGGAGCAAGTGTTAGTGTTGTTGTGATAAAAATATTTATGCATGCAACATTTGACGGCCTCCACACACTATAGTGAACACCAGCCACACTAATCAACTCGTCCTCAGGCTAGGCTCGTTAGAGCAGCGGCCGTCCCACGAGACGTTCATAAACTTTAACACCGTAATAAAAACATTTGTTCCCATAATTTATTATACCATAAAATTCAATGTATATTAGGCGTACATTATGTGATTAGACTTTTTGGTGATTTGTGTTTGTAGTCCACTAGTGAAGCATTTACAGACTTGCTATTCGAGAAGCTGATGTCAGTGAAGCACTGTTCAAGAATAGTTCATGCATCGCTCAGACCGTCTCATCAATAAAAGATAAATGATTGTTAATCCAGCCAACGATTGTTTTTATTCCACCCAGTGGTCGACACTAAAGGCGCATTCATATAACACGCTGTTCATTCAAAATAGACATTCTCAAATACATGTTATTATTTTTATATATTAGCATACTTTGCATATTTAGGCATTGTTTAAGTTAGGCATTTAGTTTCTCATGGTGATTATTTGTATCTGTAATACGTGGGTGAAGCATTTACAACATTGTGGTTGAAACAAAAGTCGTCAGTGAAGCACTGTTCAAGAAATGTTTGAACGTCATCAGTTGTGAGTTATGTGTAAACCATTTTTCCATTCGTAACAGGAGGTCTGGCAGGTGTATGGAATGGACCTTAACCTTTCTTTATGAGGACGAGCTGTTACACAGCTCAACTGATCACGTTCGAACATTTCTCGAGCAGTGCTTTGCTGATGACCGCTGCTCAAATCCCAAAGCTATAACTATCATCCAACAGTTCTAATACAATGATTTTTCTTCCCGAGAATCTGAGTCAAAGGTATATTTAGCGAGCAAAATAATCTGGGTAAAGCCTTGTAGGAGCTCTGGGAGAGTCCTTAAAGCAAGAGGCTGCCCCGCATCCTCCATACAAGAAGCAACGAAGACACTGGCTCCTGTCCAGCGACACCATCTTGTACGGGAACAAACATACAATCTAAAAAGGATGGTTCTACCTAAGTAATATATTTCTACAGCTTCAGGAAGCATCCAAAAGAAAGTTAACAAGCTCTAGTCTGGGATGAAGGAAACCATCGGCGAACACCCGGCCTAGAACTTGCTCCCTTCGGAGCCTTCTTTGTTAGCTTGGGAAAAAGGAATATCCCCCAGTGACATTAGTAATGGCTCCTTTCCCAGCATAAACCATATGCCACTTGATTATTCATTAGTAGATCCGCCAGTTATTTTATAATTTCTCCCCTCAATAATGAGGGGCACTTAGCACTAACAACAAACCAGCAACACCACGTTACCCCGTTCCGAAGACCCAGAAACGTTCACCTCTAACACTTTATAGAGCCTGCCGCCTTATCACAATATTTGTCGATTTACAAAAATGCCGCAGCGTTCAGGGGCTACCAATACCTTGTCCAAGATGAGGACGATGACCACGTAGCTGCAAGTGCTTAATCTCACGAAACTGTACGACTATCAGTATCGGGACTAAACCTATCAGCTAGATAGGTTTAGCCCCGATACTTTCCCCTCACGCTTTCCTCTCGCCAGAGTCTCCTAACCAAAGCTGAAGCATCACTTTCTTGGGTATTTTTATTTATATTTGACTGGACTGGTGGGATAGAAGACAGACTAACAAGTATGGATGGGGAGAGATGGGGAGAGGTGGGGAGGGAGGGGAAGATGATTGAAATGTAATCGAAATTGTTAGCGTAACATTAACCATATGATACACCACAACTAAATGTTCAAATTATGGGCCAGAAGATTTTTCTCCACTCTGAAGTGGTTATCACATGGAGTGCTTTAGACTACACCGATTAGAAGATAACCGCTTCAAGGTATAGTGTGTACCTACTAAAATTATTAAGACGTGTTCCCTTCACCTATTGTACTGAGGCGGGAATATGTTTCCCATTACATAATGACCAACTGCGATTCGAGAGAAGATTTCAAACTTGAATCCCTCCATACCTGCAGTGCTGTTGTACGAGACCAATTTCATGGGTCTGGTTGACCATACCTGCAGTGCCCTTGTACTGATGCACCCTCGTACATACCTGAAATTTCACATTAAACATATCAAAATAGTAAACTGAACATCTTCATGTAAAGTTTAAGAACCATCCCGCAAGACAATCAGGTCAGACATTGGTTGAGCTAAAAAGACTTACCACAGAATGGCAAAACCCAACCTCAGACTTGACTCATCCACAGCCCGTTCTCAACACAACGGCCAAGGGGTCGTTAACCCGGCAGCCAAATATGAACGTGAAGAACGCTTCACATTTAGCCGTCAGTCTATTCTCGTTCGTGCACTGACCCACAACAGTTCATACATTTTAACACTTTTTAAAATAGTATTTGATATATGACCTATTATATATTATTTATTAGGCGAGAGAGACGAGGGTCTGAATGCACTCGTGCGATATTATTTCATTCAACAACTATTCTAGACCTATATACAGTTAGCATTCATTAATGTTTACTTATATTGGACACAATATAGTACTTGGTTACACTGGACGTTAATGTTAATTAAGGCGTGTCTGGGGTTGGCTGCAGCGTGGACGACACTGACTCAGGATGGCTAGTTTCATTCACATAAGATGGGCCGGGAGTATGGGGGGGGGGGTTATGTGACGGTTACTAGAATAAAAGTCTTTGGTCCATATTTCAAGGAATGAAATCTTAAGAGTTCACAAGAAACACCTTATAACTGCCAGAATTTAACTATAATAATTTTGTAGACATTTTTCCACCTGCGTTTGGTCGAGCGGTCAATTTCACGATATGGGTGACACTCAAGTCGCTGATGTGGAATAGATAATCACACGGTAGTCGTTTTAGAATTTAATTTTGTTTTAATAAGTTTCATCAAAAGTCTTAAGCTAGGGCAAAAGTCTACCTAGACAAAGGTATATTACTCAATATCATCATCTTAAATGAGTAAACCTGAGCTAATTTAATTATTTTAAATAAAGTCTTAACATCTTGTAACTATGCTTATTTAGACAGTCAACAAATATAGACTATAGACCAAGAGAATACAATGTGATAAAACTACTCATCATCTAGAGTAACTTGCCTGTAAGCCTGGCGCAGGTAACCTCATGCACAGGACTGTCCAGGTGACTAATTTAGTAAAACCAATGAGGCGGGCGCTGAGCAGCACCTCTCCCCACGCCGGCCCGCGCCACACTGCCCGCCGCGCCTCTTGACTAGCTTGGCGATGAGTCACAATAACGTGGCTGAAGTATGTTGACCAGACCACACACTAGAAATTGAAGGGACGACGACGTTTCGGTCCGTCCTGGACCATTCTCAAGTCGATCGACTTGAGAATGGTCCAGGACAGACCGAAACGTCGTCGTCCCTTCAATTTCTAGTGTGTGGTCTGGTCAACTAGCTTGGCCTGATGGGTCAACTACCCGTGACGTCATTCACCTCACCTGACATGAGGCCGCCTCACATACAAATAATTCACAAGTAAAGTCACTTCAACAATAGTAATATAGAGTTTATTTCTATTAATGTGAAGTATGAGCAAGTGTATGTATGTATTAAAAGCACATACTTCACTACTGGACATTAAACCCAATACCACACCCACCTAGTAGCTTGGACGCTCCATAACGCCTTCTGTAACTTATGTTGGTCTAGGCCAGGGGCCAGGTACAGCAACCGGTTACGGTGCTCAGCGTCCTGTGTGTGTATTTACTGTGTGCCTGTAGGGTCGGGCTCACTATAGCCCGTGGTACATGGACATTCCCTTCCGCGTACCTAAATCTAAAACAAACATGTAAGGCCGAACTCTTAGCTCTTTGACTCCACCTTTCGAATCGCTGGTTGCGTAATTTACCGACTCCAGCCCTATTATTTTTCTTTCATGTCAACTACACGTGTTTTTTCCTCTCTCACACACATCACCAGGAAGCAGCCTGTAACAGCTGTATAGCTCCCAGGCATCTATTTACTGCTGGATGAAAAGATACATCAGGTGGAAGGAAATCTGCCCATTTCCTCTGTCTCGACCTGGAATCAACCCGGGCCCTTAGGACAAGGACCCTAGAGTGCTATACACTGTTGCAAGGACTCGTGCATGCATGTATGTGTGTAAACTTGCCTAGATGTACTCACCTAGATGTGCCTGCAGTGTCAAGCTAGGCTCCTAACCCAGCCTTCTAAACATTCTTACATTATTGCAATGTCTACTTTCTCACGCTTGAATAATATTTACACACATTTTTTTTTAATTTAATTAGCTTCAACGACTTCAACGTTTAACCAGTTCCACTTATTGACAGCTCTGACACTGACAAAGTTCCTTCTGACGTCTCTGACTGATTTGGGTCTCTAATTTCCTTCTATGACCCCTCGTTCTGCTGTTCTTTGCTTTGAACATTATTATTTTGTCTGCCTTGACAATTTCCCTTAGAATTTTATACATTATCATATTCCCCCTTCTCTCCCGTTTCCTACAGTGTGGTAAGGTCCAGTTCTCTGTCTTTCCTTATAGCTTAAACCCTTCAGCTCAAGAACGAGTCTCGTTGCATATCTTTGGACCTTTTCTAGTTCCTTCTTGTCCATTTATAGGCAAGGGTTCCATGCTCGGGAACCATATTCAAGTGTGCGTCTCACCTTCGCTGTATATAGGGACCGGAAAGCCCCCCTTGTCCAATTTTCTGAAGGATACACGGATGTTATCCAGTATGTCGCTATATGCAGCTGTTATTCTGCTAATGTGAGCTTCTGGCATCACAAATGGGGTTATGTCTACTCCAAGAATTTTTCCATCCGATAAAATAATCTGTTTTCCATTTATTCTATATTGCTGTACTGGTCTTAGTGCGCCTGTTCCCTTCCTCATAACTTTGCATTTGGCTGGGTGAAACTAACAGCCATTTTGTTAGAACATTTCTGAATTATGTCCAAATTTGATTGAATGCCTCACAATCTATCACTGTCCTGACTTCTCATTAGCTTAGCATCATTTGTAAATATTGATAAAGGAAAATATTTCATCTGTTAGGTGATTGCCATAAATTTTAAACAGTTTGGGTCCTAGAAGCGACCCTTGTGGTACTCCACTTGTAACCTCTCTCTCTCCACTCTGATATGTCTGCCCTTTTACTTCCTTCTTTAGATATATATATTCTCTGACCACACTAAGACTTTTCCTGTTACGCCAGCCTGCTCCTCTAATTTCAGTACGAGTCTTTCATGCAGGATCGTATAAAATGTTTCCTTGCAGACGACGAATATGCATTCTGCCCATCTTTCTGTCTTGTTTGATTTCTGTCATCATCTTATAGCATTGCAGCAAGTTTATCAAGTAGGATTTTTTCCTTTATTAAAATCGTGTTGGCGCCTCGAAACAAAATTTATTTGTTCAAAACGTTCCACTAGCCCGCTACGGATCAGTTTCTCTAACTTGTAGGGAATGCTTGTCAGTAAGGCGGGTCTGTGTTTAACGGTTTGTCTTCCCCCTTTCTTGTAAACTGGTGCCACATTACACATTCATTTATAGATAAATTAAATATTATGGCAAGTGGGTTGCAGAATGCTTCAGTTGCCTCTCTCGGTATTCATGACAATATTGTGTCTGGTTCCAAGGTCCGTTACAGGAATTGGCAGCAGCAGCAGTCTAGCAGTGAAGCAGGAGCGAGTCTCCAGTGTAGCCTTGAGGGAAGTAGCAGAGCCGAGGCTTGTGTCTAGCATTGGCAGAATCGACAGTCCAAACACAGAGGAAGCAGCAACTCCACAGTAGTGGAAGCTTTGAGCCTCGCCTCTCAGTTACATCGTCGAGCTCCGTCTCTCCCCCAGGTTATGCCAAATATAACTGGACACCAAGATCTGCCCACCCAACCCACTCACACAAGACAAGTGAGGTCCCTACCCGTCACAGGGTGGACAAATTTGGTCCCTATTCCCCCTCCTCCCCAACGGATTGATCTGAACACACCCAACCCCCCCACACACACCACCAACAAACACCACACCAACAGACCATCCCGTCTAATTAAAAATAACATTGCTCTTTGCTCGTATCTGCGCTTTGGCCAAAAATGGATGAAATTTGAAATGAAATCGGCTCACGAAAGTGATGTACTGTCCCGTTTTCAGTTTGAGTCGTCTGGATTACCCGGGAAGGTAAATTTCAATTAAAGTTTTTCATGACTTTTGAAAGTTTGGTAGGTTAGGAGGGCAGGAAATTCTCCTAGAGGACCCTTAACTTACCGTTTTGGGGAAAAAATCCAACATTTTAATTTTTGTTAATGTTCATATTGCATCCATTCTCGGCCATAGGGTCAAACGGCCAAATTCAGACATTATTTGTAAGAGGACAGGTTGCATGACCACAAGTGTGGCTGGCCTACTCACGTGTCCTACACCGGTTCCATGATGACTCTTTACAGTCATCAGTCAGATAAGGTTATAATACATTCATACTAACAATATACACAAACAGATTGATTATGACTCGGTGAAATTAATGTTGACCATCTAATTACGGTAAAACAAAATTTAATAATTATTAACCTCCCCAATTTGTGAAAAAGTTATTTAACTGGTGACAAATTAAACACAGTTCAATCCGAAGTAATAAATAAAATTACAATGAAGTTCACATTAAATTAAGATAAATCAATTATTCACCGGTAAATTTACCACAGAATGAGAGGGAGGGGGGGGGGGAAGAGACCTCGTTTATTTCTTCTGTGAGGGGCTGGGTGGGTAGATCTTTGTGTGTCCAGTAATATTGGCATAACCTGTTGGGAAGACGGACGTCTGGTACTTCAACCCGTTCTTGCAAATTTAATAAGTCAATATTGACTTATTAAATATGTGCATAGGTGACATACTTAACATAATAGATACCCTTAAAAAGATTCATAGAAAACACCGACCTTACCTAACCTTGTTAGTATCTTAAGATAAGCATCTTATAGCTTCGTAATTACAATTATTACCTAACCTATAATAGGTATAGGTTAAGTAATAATTGTAATTACGAAGCAATAAGATGCTTATCTTAAGATACTAATAAGGTTAGGTAAGGTCGGTGTTTTCTATGAATCTTTTTAGGGGTATCTATTATGTTTAGTATATCACCTATGCACGTAGTTAATAAGTCAATATTGACTTTACGAATTTGCGAGAACGGGTTGGGTACTTTGTGGTACCTATGGGCTCAATTTAGGGGTATTTCAACGGCTGGCAGATAGTTGGCTATTAGTAATTGGTGTAGGAGTGTCGCGAATGTAGAGATGTTCCAACTGGACATGTGGATTGTCAATTTCACAAAGGCTTTGGCAAGGGCCATCATCTCGTCCACCTTCGGACTCGGGAGTGGAGCTAGTTGTTAGTGTTAGCAGGT
>NC_091188.1:32551614-32776614 GCF_040958095.1 Procambarus clarkii | reverse complement strand
TGCATACCATGCAAGCAAATGGAGAAAATTGTGCGAAATAAGCTAGTCGAACATCTGGAGCGAAGGAACTTTGTGTCACAACACCAACATGGTTTCAGGGATGGCAAGTCATGCCTCACAGGATTAATTGAATACCACAATCAGGCAACAAGAATCAGACAAGCAAGAGAGGGGTGGGCAGACTGCATATTTTTGGATTGTCAAATCCTTTGACACAGTGCCACACCAGAGACTGGTGCGAAAGCTGGAGATGCAGGCCGGAGTGAAAGGGAAGGTACTCCATTGGATAAGGGAGTACCTAAGTAACAGAAGGCAGCGAGTCACTGTGCGGGGTGAGGTCTCAGAGTGGCGATATTCAATAGTCACCAGTAGGGTCCCGCAAGGTTCAGTCCTTGGACCCATACTGTTTCTTATACATGTAAATGATCTTCCAGATGGTATAGAATCATTCCTCTCATTGTTTGCTGATGATGGAAAAATTATGAGGAGGATTAAGACGGAGGAAGACAGTATGAGACTAAAATGACCTAGACAGATTGCGTGAATGGTCTAACAAATGGCTACTAAATTTCCACTCTAGTAAATGTAAGGTAATGAAACTAGGCAGTGGAAACAGGAGGCCAGACACAGGATACAGAATGGGAGATGAAGTCCTTCATGAAACGGACAGAGAGAAGGATCTAGTTGATATCACACCAAACCTGTCTCCTGAAGCCCACATCAAAAGAATAACATCTGCGGCATATGCGAGGCTGGCCATCAGAACTACCTTCAAGAACCTGTGTAAGGAATCATTCAGAGCCTTGTATACCACATATGTAAGACCAATCTTGGAGAATGCTGCCCGAGAATGCAGCCCGTACCCTGTCAAGCACAAGGCGAAGCTTGAAAAAATTCAGAGATATGCCACTGGCTAGAGCCAGAACTAAGAGGCATGAGTTACGAAGAAAGGCTGCGAGAACAACCTGTCCTCTTAAAAAGAACGTCTCTTTTGGCCGTTTGCCCGTATGGCCGAATTTGGACGTAATTTGAAAATGAAAAAAAAAATGTAAATTTGGGATTTTTTTTTTCCAACAACAGTAAGTTAAGGGTCCTCTGATAGGTTAGGTGGGCAGGAAATTCTCAAAGTTTCAAAACGGTATGAAAAACGTGAATTTAAAGTCATCTATTCAAACCTTACAGAGTCGGCCGGACGACAAACAGAAAACGGAACAGTACGTCACTTTTGTGAGTCGATTTCATTTCAAATTACGTCCAAATTTGGCCATAGTGCGCATATGAGCCAAAAGTGACGTTCTTTTTAAGAGGACGGGTTGGCGAGAAATGCACCTCGACACTAAAAGACAGAAGAGTAAGGGGAGACATGATCATTACCAACAAAATTCTCAGAGGAATTGACTGGGTAGATAAAGGTAAACTGTTTAACACGGGGGGTACGTGAACAAGGGGACACAGGTGGAAACTGAGTACCCAATGAGCCACAGGGAGGTTAGAAAGAACTTTCAGTGTCAGTACTTAACAGATGGCATGCATTAGGCAGTGATGTGGAGGCTGATTCCATACACAGTTTCAAATGTAGATATGATAAAGCCCAGTAGGCTCAGGAATCTGTACATCAGTTGATTGACAGTTGAAAGCCGGCGGGACCAAAGAGCCAGAGCTCAACCCCGCAAGCACAATTAGGCGAGTACACACACATTAGTTGATATCACACCAAACCTGTCTCCTGAAGCCCACATAAAAAGAATAACGTCTGCGGCAAATGCGAGGCTGGCTAACATCAGAACAGCCTTCAGGAACCTGTGTAAGGAATCATTCAGAACCTTGTACACCACATATGTTAGACCAATCCTGGAGTATGCGGCCCCAGCATGGAACCCGTACCTTGTCAAGCACAAGACGAAGCTGGAAAAAGTTCAGAGGTATGCCACTAGACTAGTCCCAGAACTAAGAGGCATGAGTTACGAGGAAAGGCTGCGGGAAATGCACCTTACGACACTGGAAGACAGAAGAGTAAGGGGAGACATGATCACAACCTACAAAATCCTCAGAGGAATCGACCGGGTAGACAAAGATAAACTATTCAACACTGGTGGTACACGAACAAGGGGACACAGGTGGAAACTGAGAACCCACATGAGCCTCAGGGACGTTAGAAAGAACTTTTTCAGTGTCAGTAGTTAACAGATAGAATGCATTAGGCAGTGATGTAGTGAAGGCTGATTCCATACACAGTTTCAAATGTAGATATGATAGAGCCCAGTAGGCTCAGGAATCTGTACACCTGTTGATTGACAGTTGAGAGGCGGGACCAAAGAGCAAAAGCTCAACCCCCGCAAGCACAACTAGGTGAATACATATACCTGTAGCGCGCCCTCACACACCTGTAACGCTCTCACACCTGTAGCGCCCTCTCTCACACATACCTGTAGCGCCATCTCACACACCTGTAACGCTTTCACACCTGTAGCGCCCTCTCACACACATACCTGTAGCGCCATCTCGCACACCTGCAGCTCCTTCAAACACCTGTAGCGCCCTCACACACCTGGAACAGAAAGACCCTTCTAAGTATGTTTTGAACAAATTAACTAGTGCATTCAACTTTAAAATGTCTATACAAGTACAAACATGTAAAGGCCATATGCAGACTGATAATCTGGAAATAGAAAGGATTGTAGTAGCTGCATTGTAATCCTTAAGTTTAAATACTTTCGAAAGGAAAATGTCGCTTTAGATGTCAGTGAGAGGTTGTGTTAGCTGGAGCTCTGGAGTAACATTATTATTGCAATAATGGAAGGATTAGTGAAGGATTTGGTGAGTCTGGTTGGGGCTCTGATAGTAGAGATGGATTCCCTGCGGGAGGGGGTACGACGACCAAGACTTCGGGAGGAAACGAAAGAGGAGACCAGTGTTGACGAAACCTCATCGTAGAGAGTCGTGAAGGACAGGGGTCTTAAGAAGACCTTGACAAGGCTGCCTACAGACGCCCTAAGGACAGCAAATTCATTTGCCGTGTTGGAGGACGAGTGCTGTGGTGCGCCTGCAGCGAGGAAATCAGCGAGGAGCGGTGGAGCGCAGGCCCCTCAGGCTGCTCAGAAAGTTAAGGAGGTACCGAAGCGAATTTTGGTTGTGGGACATTCCCAGGAGAGGTATTTAGACAACGTTTTGTGCCAGAGATAGGGGGAACAGATTAAGGGTTTGCTATCCGGGAGCTGGAATTGGTGATATTGTTGGAAACATGAATGATATTATGATGGGAAATGGGAACAAACCCATTATTTGTATTAGTGCAGGGGATAATGATGTTGGGCGAGTTAGGAGTGAGGAATTAATACAGAGATTCAGGACAGCCACTGAATTAGTTAGGAGCAAGGGAGGAATCCCTATTATATGTGGCATTCTTCCCAGAAAGGGAGTGGGAAATGAATGGATGTCGAGGGCACTTGTTGTCAATTGCCGGCTGGAAAGATATTGCAAATCAAATGCAATATCTTTCATAGACAACTGGGAACACTTCTATGGAAGAAATGAAATGTATGCTCGTGATGGGGTGCATCTATCGAGGGCTGGGGTTGTTGCTGTTGCGAACTCGTTGGAACCAGTGGTTAGAGGTGTTTGTTTGGGTTTAAACTGTTAGTAGATAGTGGTATGGAAATTGATTTAGGGAAGGAGGTAATAAAAGTTATGTGTTCGTAAGAGAAAAGAATTGGCAAAATGATCAGGGAAAGAAAAGGGCCTCAAAATAACAATTCACTTAGGATATATTACACTAACAGTAGAAGTCTAAGAAATAAAATTAATGAATTAAATGCTCTTGTCAGCACAGAAAAAAGAGATATTATTGCACTTACCGAAACGTGGATGAATGTAGAAAATAGAGAACTATTAGCTGAATATCAGATAAATGGATTTAAACTATTTCACACAGATATATTAGACGAGGAGGGGGAGTAGCCATATATGTTAGGGACAATTTGAAATGTAGTCTCAAAGAGGGAATCAAAACTGAGCCCCACACAGAAACTATTTGGATAGAATTAAACGAAAAAGCAAATAATATTATAATAGGAGTTATATATAGGCCACCAAATTTAGACAGAATGGAAGCAAAGCATCTATGGGATGAAATATCTAGAGCATCTAGATCTAACAGTATTTATGTCATGGGTGACTTTAATTTTAGTGGAATAAACTGGGTGAACAAAACAGGGAATAGTGAAGCAGAAGATTTTCTAGAATTAATTGACGATTCCTTTCTTACATAACACATTAAGGAACCAACGCGGTTAAATAATATTTTAGATTTAGTGTTAACTAACAGGGAAACACAAATTAATGACATCGAAATAGGGAGTGAGCTAGGGAACAGTGATCACAAAGTAATCAGATTTAGCATAGAATGGAATAGACCTGTAGGAGAAAATTCTGTTAAAGTGCCAAATTTTCGAAAAGCTGATTTTAATAGCCTAAGAATTTTTTTGGGTCAAATAGATTGGAAAGTCTTGGGTATGGGGTGTGGGCCGGTCTTGGAGCGAGACATGAACCCAGCGATAGGTGACGTAAAAGGAGATTTCGATGTGGATTTTATATATAACTTATTTAAGAATATTCTAAACAAAGCACAGGAACGTAGTATACCATACAAATTGAATAGATCAAATACTAATGACCCAAAGTGGATAACAAATAATTTAAAGAACCTTATAGGTAAAAAGAGAGCTTGGTACAAAAGGATTAAGAATGGGGAAGTCAGTTTAGAACAGGAATTCATACAACTGGTTAGAAATGTTAAGAGAGATTAGGAAAGCAAAAAGAAACTATGAAGTTCGCATAGCAAGCAAAGTCAAATCCTAAAGGGTTTTTTTCAGTTATATCGAACTAAGACTAGGGAAAGGATAGGTCCATTAAAATCTGAGACGGTTCAAATAACGGATAATGACAAGGAGATGAGTAGTATTTTTAACAAATACTTTATATCTGTATTTACTAAAGAAGAACTTAGCAATATGCCTTCAGCCGAACAAGTCTATGTGGGTGGGGATGAGGACAGGTTGACTAGTTTAGCAGTTACCAGGGAGGATGTAATTAAACAATTAGAAAAACTAAAACCAAACTGAGGGATGAAAATGCTGACCTCAGCTGACCATACTTTCACGTGAAAGAGACAACGCTAAATGAAGAGTGATAAACAAAAAAATGGCGTTGAAGAAAGTCAATTGTTTTATATCCAGACAAGAGAGGTTATAAAAGGTGGAACAGAGTGTATAGAACTGGCTGAAAGACCAACTTACATACTAGAATCACATATACAATTATATGCCACAACAGAGCTACAACTACAACAGGAAACACGTAAACTTGCAACAATCAATACTGGTCTGAACAAAACCAATATGTCCTCACATAATGGACCTGCCTGAAAAATTTTCATCAAATTACCTCAAATACAGTAACCTCATTCATATTTGCCAACATTCAAGGTCGAAAAACTGGGATAGAAAAAAAAGCACAGTTCATAAAGGGCCTCTTCGCCGAGTCAAACAGTATTTAGACCTTTCACACAAACCCATGCATGGAAACTCTTGGACAGTGAGATCTGGATAACAATATTATCTATATAGACGTGATCGGGTAAATAGGTCACATGGAGGAGTAGGTCTTTATATAGGAGAAGATCTTATATGCTCTGAGCTTCTTAACTCTCCAAATGCAGTGGTAGTTAACTCTACTGGGAGTAGAGTTAACATCTTTCTTTTCTCTATTCTTCTAGTAAGAAGATCTAATAAACTTGGTTATTATTCTAATGAACTACTTAGATTCTGTGACAAATTTTAACTTAACCAGCAGGTAAGTGTCAACTAGGAACGAAAATATTCTAGATGTGAACGTCACCTACAAAGAAGACATAATCAGCGACATTACAATCTTGGATAAAACACACTCAGATCACAAGCTCATTTAAGTGCAAACCAACATCAGTACTTGTAATAGGCCTAAAACATTTATCAAGCGAGAGAGGTTATTCTATAAACTAAATTATAATAAAAGGATTGACTGGGAAAAGATACAGGGAACAAACAATTTTCCCATTGAATGTTTATAAGCCATACAAATCCTAAACAAGGCATAGAACAATTAACTTCCAAAAAATATAAAGTCTTTCTGAAACTTGTTCCCGTGTTGAGAGCCAGAAAGAGGACCAACGAAGAAAGAGGACGCAGACGGCACTACAAAAGAAGAAAATAACGAAAATGTTTAAGGAGACAACTATCCCTACAAAGATGGAATAATTTAAACGGAGTTTGAATTAATCTAGCAAAGACTAAAGCAATTATATCAGATTGATGAAATGCAATTACGACAAAGCCATTCAAGAGAGAAAAAAATTTCTTTATATATGCGAAATCACCAAAAAACTATGTATTGGACCTTTTTTTTTTTTCTTTACAAGTGAAGGTTCATACACAGATGATAAAGATATTACTGACACCCCCAAAACAATGTGATTTCTACGGCTGTTTTTAGGTTTCAGCATTTTTTATTACTTAAACAATTGTTTAGCATCCCAATAAATAGCATGAAAGTGGACGATCCGGATGAACTAATCCATAAGGGCCGTGACGAGGATTCGAACCTGCGTTCGAGAGGATAGACGCAGGTGATATAGATGCATCATTTGATACATCACGCTATTGTGATTTCAGTGTGTATGGAAGATCCGGACATCATCTTTATGCCTGATATCCAAACACATGAAATTATGACATTAACTCGAATTTTGCAGATTTTGAAGGAGAAATTAATAACATGGACTCTTACCCCGGGTCCAGACTCGTGTTATTTATTATTTATAAAGACATGCTAAGTGCCAGCAGCACAGTGGGAAGAAATATCTTTGACACAGGGGAGATACCAGATTCGCTGAAATTAATAGGTTTTGCTCCTCTTTACAAGGGAGGAGCAAAACCTAATGGGGTTGGAGGTCCCTGTGCCCTTCTTCACCACTTTCGAGGTCAACCTCGCAACTCTCAGTTCCTGCGACGGCGCTGGAACCAATCGTATTGGCGTATGCCTTTCCATTGGAGACTTTCAGCGCCGTGGAGAGGGGGGACCTGCTGCCTGGGTAACAGCTTCTCCCCCGACTCAACCTACCCTGGCTTTGCGCCCTGGTGAGGCCACTCCAGATCGACAACCAGAACGCAACTCCATAGTCTCCTGAGACTGATGGGTGCCTACTACTAACAAGGGAGGGAGCAAAGCATTGGCAAAGAATTATAGACCAGTGGCACTAACGACCCACATAAACGTATTTGAGTGCGTGATCACGGGTCAGGGGCCAGATTCACGAAGCAATTAAGCAAGTATTTACGAACGTGTACATATTTCCTCAATCTTTGGCGACTTCGGTAACATTTATTAAAACAGTTTTCAAGCATGAAAACCTCCCAATTAACTGTTGTTATTGTTATAAACAGCCACCTGGTGATTTGGAGCTCATTAACTGTTTAATAAGTTTAAACAAAGCCGCCAAAGATTGAGAAAAGATGGACAGGTTCGTAAGTGCTTGCGTAACTGCTTCGGGAATCTGGCTCCAGGTCTCCAGTTTCCTGGAGACCCATGACCTACACAACCCAGGTTAATAAGGATTTAGAGTGGAAAGATCATGCATATCACAGTTACTTGACCACTCCGACAAAATAACCGAGGTATTAGTAGAAAAACAGTGCAGATGTGGTATACACGGACTTCATATAGTTATTTCATAAATGTGATCATGGAGTGATAGCACACAAAATGAGGTCAATGGGAATAATAGGTAAAGTAGAACGGTGAATATTCGTTTGTGTGGAACAACACACATACAGAGTAACAGTCAACCAAATAAAATGGAGTTCAAGCACAGCTAGAAGCTCTGTACCTCTACTCAAAGTAAAGTCCACTGTACCACTGCTTTTCCTTAAGTCTTATATCAGATATAGACAAAAATTGAAATATTAGGATCCAAATGTTAGTCATGATGAGTTGATTAACAATACACTTCAGGATTGTTACAAAATTATTGAAAGAAAACAAGTTGTTATATTGATCAATAGTTCATATTGTAAATAAATGAACGATTGTTTTCTTTCCCTTTAAACTACTGTTAGACCCCTACTATACTCATTAGATAAAAAAATCCTGTTTTAGTCTAGCCTTTATTTATTTATAAATTTAAACTTATGGTACTACCTCTTAATTATACTCTCTATCTTGCACTACCGTCCTATTGTTCTGGTGATTTGTTTCCTGTAGGAACTTGGCCTCTTTGGAAGTCAGGTTACCTCACAGCTGTTTCTGCTTCCCTCCCTCTCTATCTGCTTCTGCAGTACAGTCTAGCTGCTGCTGCTGGAGACTTGAACATTCGGGAACATTACAGCTCCTTTTCCAATTCTATATTTGTGCGGAAAACCACAGAAACATTAAATCTCACCACTTAAATAACTACGACAGCACAGGTAGTGATGATCCGGTTGAGATGAATGCCAGTTTAAACATATCTCTGAACAAATCCCCAAGGGCCGTGACGAGGATTCGAACCTGCATCCGAGAGCATCCCAGATGCTGCTTTAATGGAGCTACGACATGGTCGAGGAGTTGAAACCGAAGTTCAGTAGAACTAACGTGATCCTGCAGCCTCTCCGAGGCACAAACCAGGATTTTACAAAAGCCGTTCTCCCTCTTGTGTAATGAAGTAAGGGCGAAGAGGGAGAACGGCCTATTGACATAGCTCGAGTGCATGGGGGGAGTTGTGTAAAACCCTGGTTTGTGCCTCGAAGAGGCTGCAGGATCCTGCATGTTCTACTGTTGAAAGTTCGCTTTTAACTCCTTGACCATGTCCCCGACTATCCAAGTGGTTGGGCACCATTACTTCCCCCCCCCCCCCCCTTCCCATCCCAAATCCTAACCCTGACCCCTTCCCAGTGCTATATAGTCGTAATGGCTTGGCGCTTTCCCCGTGATAATTCCTTTCCCTTCCTTGACCATATCGTAGTTCAGTCGATTAAGGCAGCGTCTGGGATGTTCTCGGACGCAGGTTCGAATCCTCGTCACGGCCCTTGTGGATTTGTTCATTTGATGCATCACGCTATTGTGATTTCTATGTGCATATATCCTCTGCATAGGGACCAGGGCCTCAGACACCAGAGGCCGCACATAAGCGTCTAGGTGACAGTAGAAGGAATAGCAGAGAACGGGTGGGGCAGCCATAGTCTAGTTTAGACAGCACAAGAGAGGAGTGCAAACATGAGTGCGCTTTATCAACTCGCCAGGAATTGTGGGACAAGTCCAAGGGATGGGAAGGGCCTCAGAACATTAATTTCAGAAGCAGTAGATCAGCTGATGCCAATGATCAGCTGCCAGAGTTTAGCATTATACTTGTACAGAAGCGGATTTGCATAGTGACAAGGAGAGTCGAGGAATGACATCTTTGGAGTAAAAGTCAGCTTAAATCTTACCTGGAGAGACCTTTAAGCCGTGAATATTAGCCCAGGACGACACGCTATCACAATTTGGAATCTGTTGGATGAAGGAGAAATTGTAACAACGACAGCAGTGTGTATACATAGTGGACCAAGAATACACCAGAGGAAAGGGACAAAGATCGCACGAGAACAATCAGGAAAAGTTTAGAAAGTAATTTAAAATCCTACAGGGGGTAACACTTGCATTGTTGAAAAGAGTGAGAAAGCAGCACCAAGTCTCGCTTTAAAGGTACAACTACAGAAAGCTCTCAAGGAAAAATGGGACGTCTGTCGTCACGTCTGTCGCTCCAGCACACTGATAAGATTTTGTCACACTTTCGCAGCTGACAATCACACACTGCAATACCAATACCAAACGCTGGCATTTTCCTCCTGTGGGCCTTGACGGTGCCACATACGCCGGTGTTGTGGTCAAGGAGGAACCTGGTCAGCAAGGGATTGATGTAGTTGTCCGTGAATAGAATATGCCAATAGTTCAGCAACGCTTCCACGAGTGTTTTGACAATGCCAGAGAGCCCGTGTGGATCTTCACCTGGTATGTCAACGTCTGTACCTGAATACAGTATCATGTCCATGACTTTACCAGTTTCATAGTCACATAACACGAAAAACATAGTCCAAATCAATGCCGCTTTGATGGGATGTACTGCCTGAACGTAAGTCGTCCTTTAAGAGGACTAGCGATTCATCAATCACCACATTCTGCCTTGGTACAAAGTAATCACAGAACTTTCCTCTCATATCACTAAAAATCTTCCGCAGCTTCCAAAGTCTGTCCTGTCTGTCTTCATTATCATTGTTCTCAAAGTGCAGACACCTATCACACGACATGTACCGGTTTAACACAGGGGATGGAACAAGGCTGTCTTTGCTCCAATAATCCTGGATCACGTTTTTCAGAATGTTATCATTATCGGAAAGTTTATCGAAATGTTTTAGCATTTAGCTAAATGCTAAAACACGCACATTTCCTCATTTGTCGTGTCTTTCCATCGTGTCATGCAAGAGGCAGGTAAAATGCCCGAGTCAATGAGGCTGTGAGCATATCTGTTCGTCTCTGCAACTTGAAGGTCCATGAATTCCTTGTCAAAATACGCCATAAAACAGTCAATTTCAGCCATATCATCACCTGTATAGGCAAATAACGATGTCACACCAACATCGGTACCATCAAATATTGGAATTTGTGGGACAAAATTTTCACAATCCTCCCACACAAGTACACCTGTGGGTTTGGTTTTAACGCCAACACCATGGCCAACACTACTACGAGCACCAAAAACACAGCTCCGTCGTCTTGTGCTAGAGCTGCGTATAGGTGTGCAAGAGCTGCTTATAGGTATGCCAGGAGATGAGTGTTCTGCGTAGTGTAGGCCTACCATGAACACCTGATGTTGAGGGAACACTGTCGTCATTGACCTCCGGCCGCGTGACACGTTGCTACTTGCGTCGGCGTGTTACTGGGGCAGCAAAACCCCGCCTAGTAACACCATCGCTATTCGTACTCGGTTCGTCAACACTGCTTGTATCGAAGTCTATTTCACTGAAGCCCGAGAATGATTCATCACATGTTATATCCCTAAATAAACTGGCATCAGAGGACACATACGGTGGTGGTGACTCTAGCAGGTGTTGACCCAGGGCAGCGAAGCATGCCGGGTTAGGCACGTGTACACACAGGTGACCTTTTCCACCTCATTCTCCCACTCACTCGTGTCAGACATCTGTGTTAGGTCTTTATCTGGATTGTAGTCTAAATCATCATCCATCGCTCTCATACAATATGTCTCGTATTTTGTCCTCAGTCATTTTCCTGGACCGCGAGCTCTTAGAGAAGGCATCTGACTTGGTTGTTTCCTTGAAACTGAAGCTCCCCACGGCCCTGGGACATACTGGAATTTTTTCAAAATGGCGGACAATCACTGGAGCCCTCAGTCATCCATTACGTACCCGCGTCCCCGCACGCCAGATTTGAATAGTACTCTATACCCAAGAGATCCCTGAGGCACGTTGCACACCAACTGTCCAGCGCCTCAAGGGGCATTGCACAGTGTAGTGGTTAGGGAAGTAGACCTTAGGTTTATTTGTGATTTAGTTAAATTTAGTCTTGGAGAATACTTTTGTTTCATATTTAATCCCCAGGCTGGTGTTTTAAGGATACGTTTTGAGCGTAAATAAATAAACAAATTGGTGACATGGCGAATATCCCATTTTCCTTGAGAAGCCACTGAAACTTCTTTTTAATTCAGTAAGTAGTTAGTATGTTCCTAACATAACCGTTTTTGCTTGGTATCTAAGGTGCTAATAATTTAGTGTCTGAATTTCCGACAAACAGTGACATTCAATACATGACTAACAACAACGTTAAGGAGGAAATAGACGAGTACAGGCTATAAAGGCTAAAAAGTGCGAACTCTCTCATTCATTACCAACATCAGATCAGCAATAACTGAACTGCAGCGATGAAGAACATGTACAAAGTTTGGAACAAATTTATCTTCGATCTTTCCGATCATCCACAACATGTGTTGGAGAAAGGCATCAACAATAATGAGGGCGACTTAAGATTTCCAACTGATAGGTTTAGCTGCATGAATGGCCCTGATGGCTACTGAACTTCATTGTGGGAGGATGGAGGCATTGGTGAAGTGTGTTGAAACGAGTGGATACGGATTAAAACAGCGGCGTGCTGAATATCAGTTGCCGTATAATAGGAAGGAATGTGAACGCCAGTAACCTCCATAACGACGTCAGTCGACTATACTACCGTGACGGGGTGAGACGCAGGAACAACTTCAGAAGAAACAGCCTATGTGAGGACCGAGGCATTCTTGCCATTCTGTTAGAAACGTTAAATGTGATATCTTCCTAACTGGAAGACAGGTGTGGTAGTTTCAATGATGTGTGATGAACTCTTATGTAGTGGGGAGGGAGAATGAGGACTGTCGAGATGAGGATGAATATTGGCCTGGACGGTCATTGTCTGGTCAATGGGGAGGGCTGAAGACTCGACAAAGTCAGACGGACTAACAACGGAAACAGAAGGGTGAGGAGGTTGAGGAGTAACGCCAATATGGCGGGTAGGGGAGGTCTGGGGAACAAAGGGAGTGTATACGGGATGAAGAACCCACACAGAACACCCCTCATTCAGACCATAAAGGATCAAGAGAAGGGGTTGAGCTGATGAAGGTCTCTGGGTTTCCAAACGACTTGGAAATCGTTATGAAACTGAGGATGGGAAGAAGGGAGTAGAGAAGTAATGACACAAGCATTACTCATGTAAGACAAGAGGGAGAGATGCTGCACATATCGTCAAGCCAAGGTAACATATATGGTCTGTGTTCCAGGCTGAGGATGGCATGTTCTTTATAGTACACGTATCATCGGGAAAAGGTGATGAAGCAAACATAAGGATGACTGGCACGACTTTATGTGGCCGGGTTCCCAGCATAAGACACCAAACAGCAACAACTCTACAACACACTGTGGGTTTAAACCCATATTCCAGCACGTACCACAGAGGCGTGGAGAGGGACTATCATCATACCTACATTTTAAACTGTATGGAGTCAGCCTCCACCACATCACTCAGGGACCACATGTGCTGTGTGTACAAGTCTATGGGACGAGCATAGAAGGCAGGCTTACTGTTAGTACAAGACTTTTTATTGTGATATGGTCTTCCTGGATGCATGCAGATTCCCATGACCAGCCAGAGTTACACTGCTAAACACGAGCATAGAAGGCAGGCTTACTGTTAGTACAAGACTTTTTATTGTGATATGGTTTTCCTGGATGCATGCAGATTCCCATGACCAGCCAGAGTTACACTGCTAAACACCAACAACCAGTGTAGGTTTGAGTTAACACAGACCCGACGGTGAACATGTAATTATCTGTGTGGCACCACAAGTGTTGCTCCTGTCAGTAAATTTATATCTTGCTAACATGACGCATCATTCCTGAATAGCTGATTCTGCATGCCATTTATTTTCAGTGCCAGAGTATCCAGCTTGGAACTCTTGGATACTTCATTGCAAACCGGCAGTGTCAAAAGGTGTTTCCGATTGGTTGTCATAGAAAGTGTTAACACAGGATTTACACATGAATGGACCACGAGACTGATCAACTAGGCCTCCCAGTGTCTCTGACACGACAAAATCTTTGTTCCCACCAATTTAAAATATCGTAACTACCCAACATATCACAAATGTTTTGTAAAAGAAAATGTTGTGTTCATTTGTGTTTGCATTAAGCCCTTAAATACTGCCTCTCGCATTAGAGCATTCAACTCTGGGCTCGTCAACCCAGACGACCCCAGATGTGATTCAGTAATTACAGAATATTGATGAAAATACTTGGACAAGTCCTTTAGAGTGCTCTGGTTGCACTGATAACTCACTATCAGAGAATCAGACCCAGTAAATCCAGTGGATAAGGACCAACCCACGAGAGCCTTACTCTCCCTGTGCACCCAGTAGCTGTCCGCAAAGCTCTCCTAGATGCAACACTCCAACTACCTATCCTCGACCTCCCATCCATATGCAGATTGGTGACATTGCACACACATTCATTCAAGGATAGTACATTTCAAATCTTCCTCGTCTATACAGCAAATTAATGTGTATGGAAGAATACTATTGATGCATTGTGGCAATCAACTAATAGCAAACATTTCTGTATTGATTTGATACGCCTGAAAACCTAATGGGACAAAATATTGACATTTAACTCTTAATATGTCCTACATGTTGGTGAACCATGTTATCACAAAACACTGACCAGAGATGAAGACTACTACTTTATTGGACGAGGGACCATACAACCAGAGCCGTCTTACCACATGGGACCGTGGGGCACTTGCTTGGGGGCCCCACGAGCATAGGACATGTTCATTATGGAAGCAGAATGTTTACATATTTAGGTTTTGGTGCCAGCACACTTATATAATACATCCCTACATCCTGGTGTAGGACCAAATGCTAAATATTTAAGATATATATTTCAACAAGAAAAACCATTTCAGCAGAAATGAAACAGTTTTGAGTAGAGCACAGAAGAGGTAGAGCGCTGCAGGAGGAGAAAATAGGAAACTTCCAAAATTAACATCGTGGTTCAACTCAGATGAAACGACAACCACTCACGATTTCTTCAGATATAGCATCCACTCCTACAATGTCAGCCACTAGTACTGTTCCTTCAGATACAGCATCCACACCAGCAATGTCAGCCACTAGTACTGTTCCTTCAGATACAGCATCCACACCAGCAATGTCAGCCACTAGTACTGTTCCTTCAGATACAGCATCCACACCAGCAATGTCAGCCACTAGTACTGTTCCTTCAGATACAGCATCCACACCAGCAATGTCAGCCACTAGTTCTGTCATTCAGATACAGCATCCACTCCTGCAATGTCAGGCACTAGTTCTGTCATTCAGATATAGCATCCACTCCTACAATGTCAGCCACTAGTACTGTTCCTTCAGATACAGCATCCACACCAGCAATGTCAGCCACTAGTTCTGTCATTCAGATACAGCATCCACTCCAGCAATGTCAGCCACTAGTACTGTTCCTTCAGATACAGCATCCACACCAGCAATGTCAGCCACTAGTACTGTTCCTTCAGATACAGCATCCACACCAGCAATGTCAGCCACTAGTTCTGTCATTCAGATACAGCATCCACTCCAGCAATGTCAGCCACTAGTACTGTCATTCAGATACAGCATCCACTCCTGCAATGTCAGGCACTAGTTCTGTCATTCAGATATAGCATCCACACCTACAATGTCAGCCACTAGTACTGTTCCTTCAGATACAGCATCCACACCTACAACCATTCCTGCTACCAATCATCCAGTTTCAGCAGACATACCATCTTTGCCTGTTGCTGCTGATGGTGACATCTTACAAGAGGAAATGCCCAAATCTGTAACAGTAAAGGAGTTTGCAATTCAAGAGATAGATCCGGGGCTATGGAATATTAATGTTACCAACACAATAGATTACTGGATTCGTAATGGTCCCTCTGTAATAACCCTTGCCCTCTTTTGTAATAATTCTGAGCGCTATCCTTACTTCTCTCTACTCTTTCCCTTCATCCAATACCCCAGCTTAACACTGTATGTCCAGCTTAACACTGTTCAGTATGACCCCTCACTGGACTGTCACGAATATAAGCTGAATATTAAATGAGGAGGACACAACACGAATAGAGGTTATTAATTTATAACTAATAATTAGAATCATTAAACACAGCCACCACCTTCCCAAAACATAAGTGTCAAAATTATTGTTTTCCCCAAAAAGGAAGGACTAAATCATGGAACTCAAAGGGGCAAGTAAATGAATCTTAAAGGATTAATACTGTAATCTTACTGAACTGAAGGGGGATTCAAGAGCGACTTTAATATTCCTAAGATGGAGAACACGGGAACTTTCCAAGTCAACACAGCACACATAAAAATGACAAAGTAGAAAAATATAAATAAAAAAAACAAGGGGAATTAACTGAATACCACTGGAACCAATGTATTTCTCTATAGTAATTGAGCACGTACATTAAAATCAAATTTGAAAGGTCCTAGCACATCCTAAGAAGCAAAATGGGTATCTACTGAGGACATCAAGTGCACAATACCTTAAAACCGCACTGAGGCCAAGTTGTAGACGGCTTGCCTCCCACAGGTCAAGGGGACCTGTACCCCTCTAAGCTCCAGAACACACTGCCGAAATTTTTTTTTACCAGCTTACCGGTGGAAAGGAATTGCTCCTCCCACAATCTAATACAGCCCCAGGGTTCCACCCATTAATTGGCTACACCCAACCATTTAAAACTAAGGCTGAGGTCTGGTTCTCCAGGGTCAATAAGGACTTGGCACTTATCTACCGCCAATCACCTTCCATGATCTGCAGTGGAAGGATACATGAAATTCTTGAAGGTTTAGTCAGCTCTCCCAGCTATGCGAAGGGGACACGGTGCCACTGTAGTGGACGACCCGAGCCTGGGGCCCATCAGAGCAATGTTTATGGAAACTGATAAATTATGTTCAACCCCGTCTCCTTCAAGATAAAGGGTAGGGACATTTGAATCGTCTGGTATGGGGAAGGAACCAGTGAGAGGGGAAGAGAGGGAATTGAGAGGTGGATGGAGAGGGAACCGAGAGGGAATGGAGTGCGGGGAGCCTAGGTACCGAGGACCCGCTAGCAAGACCACCCTCAGGTCAGCCTGTTGGCCCTTGACAAATGGGCAAAAGGGGGGGAGGAAGAGGGGGGAGACAAATGACGGGCAATGGGAGGGGAGAAAAGGGGAGAGAGGGAGAAGGAAGGAGGGGAGAACCATGATCTGAGCACCAGATCATTACACCTCATCATGACAATCATTACAGCAACCTTTCAAATTCACGCAGAGTGTATAAAACAGTTAGATTAGAGAATATGAAGGAAAGTTATTTATCAAACTGTGTTCAAACGTGAACTGCAGAATGCCTAGTATGTAAAACGTGAATGGCTACTCTATTCACTATCCCAAGACCGTTTGTACTGCTTTGCATGTCGCCTATTGTCCAAGAATAAATGTCTCCTTTGTACATTTGGCGTTCAATGACTGGAAGCACAGAAATATATTGTAGAACAAGAAACTGGAGAACATTGAAAGTGCATGACATCATATTTGATACAACAAAGAAAATGGAAGTGTAGATTCTTTATTACTTGAGCAACATCGGTCAGCAGGATTATTGCCATAAAGTGTTGCCACTTTGTGGGTTCTGTAATTCCCATTCCTGCCTCTAGAGGTTTGCAATTTTGGAGAAAATCAGATTATTGAATCAGCAAAAAATGAGAACTATTTAGGTATACTAGAGATGCTGAGTGAATTTGACCCTTTCTTGTAAGAACATCTCAATGAATGAAAATTCTGGACAATGGAATCCGTCATTTATCTGCAAATATTTGTGAGGAATTTATTGAATTACTGGGACAACAGGTTCTATAAACTATACTTACCCATATTACCCATGGGTCACCCATATCGTAGCCAGGGGTGATTGTAAACAGATGCCATCTTGAGAAGAATCTAGTACAGGCCTCCCTTGTTTCCCAGGCCTTACTGGCCAGACACCTTGGCGAGCGGGAGTCTGCAGCCAGCCCCATGACACAAAAACATGTATTGATAAACTCAAGGCAAACCACCCTGTTCAGGCAAAATGCCCAAATTGTTCCAAGGCACATCATGCCTGGAACTTGAAATCCCCTGAAAGGCTCAAAAGGCTTCAAACGAACCCCACCACGCCAACAGCGGAGCCGAAACCTCTACCAAAACGAATACCAGCTCCCCATGCCCACTAAAACCGCGTGGGGTCTACCAACTCAGGAAGAGGGGGCACACGGCCCTTCATCGGCCATGGTGAAGGGTGAGAAGACCTCTGTACAGGACGAAAAGAAAGATGGAGGACACAAGAATCATGTTCAAAGCAGTCGGCCTCCCATTTCATCCAGCAAGCACACTGGGGCCAATAGGAGTAGCAATTCCAGTGTCAAAGTTACCACCGAGAAGGGTCTAAAAGCTACTAGACCCCAAACCTGCACAACATTAAATGGTGCTCCCACTGAACTGGACGTTCTCTGGCCAATGCTCAAAACTTTGGTCACTGAGTTGATCGAAAGTCTGCTGTCTTCACATGGAATCAAGCAAACCACAGAGACTCGGAAGACAATTGAGCACAGGCTCAAGAAATTCGAAGATGTAATATCCACACCGTTAAGACAGCAGGGCAGGAGACACCCCCATAAAAAACAGATAGTCCAGCTCGTCGGAAAGCGACATTGATGAGTCAATTTCAGGTCCACTAAGAACCTATACACCAATTGCAACTTCCATGGCGTGTTCATCAGACTCCATTGATACCACGGAATTATCAGCAAATTCCAAGAACCTAGAGGTCTAAAGATCCTGCAATGGAATGCGCAAGGACTGCGCACTAAATTGCAACACTTGCAATGCATAGCAGCAACCAAGGGCATAGACATCCTAATACTACAGGAGAGCTTGCTTCGAGCCGGATTAGAACCTAAAATCTCAGGCTATCGAGGCTTCTTCCTTCCATGGATCAATGGGCAATCCAGGGGATGTGCAATCTATGTAAAATGTGACCTGATCTCCAAGTCCATAACCAGCCCACCCAATTGTGGAGCAGGGACAGAGGTAATGGGAGTTACCATTGAGCCAAGACATGACAAACTTGAAGTGTTCAATGTGTACAGGCCTCCACATGCCGAAATGGATCTCTGTTATTTGGACACGCGACAACAACAAACACAATCATTTGTGGAGATTTTAATGCCTATCATCGATAGGCACTGGGCTCGAACAGAACAAATGAAGCCGGCATTCACATTACACATCTACTGGACCAGCTTCCAGAAATACAAATCCTAAACAAGAATGAACCTACCCACATCCAAGGAGGCAGATTAGACCTAACCTTCGTTTCAGCCTCCCTAAGAGATGCAGCAACATGGTCAGTTGAGCCCACACTCACAAGCGACCACTATGGGGACCAAATTGATCTTCAGTTAGACCTACCCACCCCACCTCCGCCTTCATCTGAAGCCTGGAACTTTGCTTTAGCAAACTGGGACCGATTTCAAAACCTCATTTCAGAGTGGCAAACAAACTATGATCTTCCCGAAGACATTAATCAGGCAGAACAAGAATTTGTCAAAGCGATTCAAAGTGCAGCCAACCACTCAATCCCACTGAAAAAACAGTCCACCGGACACCATAAAGATCATTGGTACTATTGGGAACGTGTCAAAGAACTCAGCCATAGACTCAACAGAACAAGAAAGCTATACAAAATGCAGCCAAGTGACCGCAACAGGATCTTACTTTGTGAGGTCAAGGAACATGTGCATCGAGAGACCAGACAAATAAATGAACAAAAGTGGCTGGAATGGTGTTCACACCTGAATGAACACGCTTCTCTCCGAGAGATGTGGCAGCAAATTCACCGAGCCAAAGGGAATAAAACACCTACAGCTCCACACCCCAAGGATCCTCAACAGGAAGCCGAAGTACTGGCAACCAGGTTTGCAGAGAGAGCAGCCAGCAATCAACTTCCACCAGATGTATTAGCAGTACAGACCGGACTAGAGGAAGAAAGGTGGCACAGAATCCTTACAGCATGTGAAGAAGTCTCTGACACTAATGCCCCCTTCACACTGGATGAGCTCAATCGGGCTAAGAAAAACTCCAAGGATACATCCCCTGGAACCGACAAAATAACCTATAAAATGATTAGAAACCTCGGCCCAGAGGGAGACGCTGCATACCTAAGGTTAATTAATTTAGCCTGGACTTCTCAAACTAGACCTTTTGCTTGGAATAGAGCAGACATAGTGCCGATCCCAAAACCCAAAGATCCAACTAATCCCAGGCCCATCTCTCTCCAAAGCTGTGCAGCCAAGACGGCTGACAGAATGGCACTCAACAGACTGGAGTGGAAAATGCCTAAACTGCACCATGATATGTATGCTTATAGAAGAGGGGTTGCCACAGTGGAATGTATTACAACTCTGTTAGCCCACTTGAATGACAGACCAGGAATGCTGATATTCCTGGACCTCGAAAAAGCCTTTGAACTGGCTATCGCCCCAGCTATTCTCTGCTGCCTCATTGACAAAGAGGTCAGAGGCAACCTGCTCTCCTGGACCAAAAACTGTCTCAAACAGAGAAGCAAGAGTAAAACTTCATGGCACAGTCTCTGAGTACAAAAGACACGAAAATGGTACACCGCAAGGGGGTATTCTCAGCCCTCTTCTCTACAACTGTTTAATGGAAAGAATAATGAGGTTGAAACTTCCACATCACTGCAGGCTGTTAAACTACGCGGACGACTTTGTCATCATCATAAAAGGAAGGGATGCGGCGCGCCTTGCACCCAAATGCTTAGACTGCATCAATAAAGAGGCAAAACAGATTGGGATCAAACTCAACCCCTCAAAGTCAAAGGCCATGTCCACAAAAATAGCGAAGCCCAACATCCAACTTACAGTACAGGATCAACCAATTGAATGGGTCGACACCTATCAGTATCTAGGAATCATCCTGGACACACACATGAATTTTAATGCTGAGGAGAGAGCGAACTGCGGCCCGGACGGCAATTCTCAGGTCGCTAACCTCCCTTTCTGGAGGAGCCAATCTGCAAGTCCTTCGCACATACTATGTACAGGCAGTCAGATCAGTGATCGATTATGCCGCACCTGCACTCACAAATCTATCACACCAACAGTGGAAAAAGCTTGAAGTTGCCCAAAACAATGCTATGAGAGCCGCACTGGGAGCCCCCCCCATGTGGACCAGGCTTGAAACTCTTAGACTGGAGACGGGTTTGCCCTCTCTACAAGAAAGAATATCACAAAGGACAGCTACAATTGTCAGTAAGATAATTGTTTCTTCTGATCCAATCCCAGTACGGCAGGACTTGGTGGTTGGACTTGGCCAAAACATTGGAAACTCTTGGGTTGCAAGAGCAGGAAAAGTCCTAAACAGACTACATTTAAAAAACATGATTCTTGATAGAGAGGGTGATCATCCACACCCAAATTACACTCCTTCCGCGCCGTGGGAAGAGCCTACTTTCAAAATAGTAATAGAAAGTCTCCAATGAAAAAGGCTGCCTATGACCTGACAATCCTAAGGCGCATAATAGAAGAGCAAATGTATAGCATAGCAGTACCAGGAGCCACCCACATCTTCATACACGGATCGGTGGACACAGAATATGAGAGTGCTGGCGCTGCTCTTTGCACGACCAGCGTACAGGCATATTGGAGACTGGGAGGACTAGTATCATCAACCCAAACTGAGCTGTTTGCAATACAACAGGCATTCGCATATGTGATTGCACATAACACTCAAAATGCAATCATACACACGGACTCAAAAGCTGCACTTCAAATACTAGGACAAAAACAGTGATAAGATAATGTGGAAATAATTACCACCATTTTGTATCTTGGAGCAGTCGCTAAAGGCAAAGGACTCAACATAAGTTTAAACTGGATCCCATCCCATATTGGAATCCCATTAAATGAAAAAGCTGATGAAATTGCTAAATTGGCAACTCGTCATCCAGTGATACATAAAACAATTCAACCCAGCCTAGAGAACATAAAAAACATCAACACCAAAAAACTCTCACATCTCAACAAAGCCTACCTACACCAGAGAATAGCTGAAGGTTCGCCATCTGCAACATGGTATCTTCAGGCAACCAAATTAGAAAGGTTAAATATCCCAAAAGGAATCCACAGGGAAATAGCAGTTAGGTTATATAGACTACGTCTAGGTTACAGATGCAACTGGGAGATTGGTGAACCCCAACAGAGTGTGCATCTTCTGCCAAACTGTCACAGAAAAGCCATTACTTCACTATCTTCTGGAATGTGAAGCAACCAATAACTTTGGAAGAGCTTTAAGAGTTCCTGAATCATGCATTGGCCACCCTGAAGCCATCAACACAGCCACCCTCCTGGTCAACAGAGGTGTTCAGCAGCTGGACACCCTCATAAAGACTGTGAAGCAGTATCCTCCCCCGCGATAGCAGCTTGATGGTTAAATGCAAACTCAGAATACTGAGAAAAAAAAATTGTACCACTTACGGGCTATTCATGCCCGTGCCACCTCTTAGGTGGCTTAATCTTCATCAATCAATCAATGCCTCAGGGTGAAAAAACTGTCCATTTGTTTCTCCCTCCACCGGGGATCGAACCTGGAACCGAAGGACTACGAATACCGAGCGCTGTCCACTCAGCTCTCATGCCCAATTAGTACAGTAACATTGGAATACCGCTGGAGTGTCTCAAATGTAATATAAATCTTTCCGATATCGAGGTGTATTGCAGTGTACAGGGGAGAGATCAGCACAACAAGAGGCCTACACGATCTAGCGATGGTGATCTAGATCTGGGGGTAGTGATCCAGACGATCCTATTGATAGAATGGACCACCAGATTCTGTGGGAACAAACGTTGCTGCTCCCGATCACAAAAGGAAGACTCTCTCCAGTTCAAGTTCTGACAGTGATGCATTTACCATCCTGCGACCAAAGTCAACAGGACGAACCACTCCACTAAGACCAATTAAGAAGAGGGGCCTCCACCGATGAACACTCCATCTACCCAGACAAAATCCCTACTGCCAGTCTTCAAGGTGCAGCATGCTGAGGGTAAGTCCTCGTACGCCATTGTAGTGGACCTGAAAAATAAAGAGTACCCCCAGCTCAAGATCAGAGCAAAGCCAAACCTCAGAGGCGTATATATTCCGAGGCCTAAAGACGAGACAGTTTATAACGATTCTTAAAAATTACAGGAAATTCAACGAACTCAAGCCAGAGGACAAAATAAGGAAAATCATTGACCTCCACTATCCCTTGCACATGGCCCTAAAGCATTTCGGAAAGCAGAATTATGTGGCGTCAGCAGAAAGATACCGGGTGAAATCCAAGAAGCAGGAAACCTGAACAGTTTTTCTCCCAGTAAAAGGATAGATTCCAGAGAAAATTGATCTTGGCATTTGGGGCGTGGTCCAACAAAGGTTTTACACCCTAGAGCACCTCCGATGCTTCAAATGTCAGATTAGGACCTCACATGGACGGCTGACAACATCCAGTGAGGCGTGGAGTCTGCAGCCGGCTCCACAACACGAAAATATGCCTTGATAAACAAGGCAAAACAGCCTGTCCAAGCTAAGTGCCCAAACTGCTCCAAGGCACACCACGCCTGGAACTTTAGATGCCTCGAATGGCTTAAAAGGATTAAAACGAACCCCCCCCCCCCTCGGCCTACAGAAGAGCAGAAGCCCCAACAAAAACATATACCAGGTCCCCTGCCCACAAAAAGAGCGTGGAGCTTACCAAGATTAAACCAGGTGGAGGGAACACATGGCCCTCTACCAACGGCCATGGTGGAGGGTATGAAGGCCTCCGTCCCTCTACAAAGTGGCCCCAGTCAATTGCAGTTTGCTGACAAAACTCCTACCGTCATCTAGCGAGGAACTTGTTCAACAATACTTAAAAAGAAACAATCCAGATGCACAAATAGACAACTTGAATGCCGTAAATGCAATCATGCAATCATCAAGCGTCTGTAACTTTGCCAAGCTGCAGCCCAGCAAACACAAATCATCTACACAACGTTCGCCTATCTCTTCCCATAGGTGTGGGAATGATTTGCATTGAGAATGGTGCAGGAGAGCCTTTGAGAAACTTTTACTCAAAAAATCCAAACACAAAGGTTTAATTATAAATAGTTTTTCTACAATTATTTTCTTCCAAATGTAAAACAAATAGTTTTTACATGTTTAAATATAAAATTTATGGTGTTTTTTTGTAAAATTCATTAATAAATTGTGAATGATATATATTGGCTGAGTGAAACCTTTAAAATCCATTTAGTTATAATATGAACAGAAAAAAGTAGTTTTCCAAATTTTCTAAAAATCGCTCTTTTTAACACAATTTGACTCCTTATGCATTCCACTAAACACTAATATCATGTTTAAATATATAATTTATGTATTATTCCCTAAGATAATTTATATAAATTATAAAAGTTGCTGGAAAGTGGTGAGAAAGAATCTGAAAACGTTTTGTTGTCTTATATTGGCGTGTTCTTATTAACTAGAGTGAGTAAGAGTGAGCGAGAGTGGGTAAGAGTGACTGAAGGTGAGTGAGAGTGCCAGAGAGTGTGTAAGTGTGAGTAAGAGTGAGTATAAGTAAGAGTGACTGAGAGTGAGTAAGAGTGACAGTGAGTAAGAGTGAGAGTAAGGGTGACAGAATGAGTAAGAGTGAGAGTAAAGTGATTGAGAGTAAGGGTGAGTATGAGAGTAAGAGTGATTGAGAGTAAGAGTGATTGAGAGTAAGAGTGATTGGGAGTAAGAGTGATTGGGAGTAAGAGTGATTGGGAGTAAGAGTGATTGGGAGTAAGAGTGATTGGGAGTAAGAGTAAGAATGAGAATAAGAGTGATTGAGAGTAAGAGTGATTGGGAGTAGGAGTGATTGGGAGTAAGAGTAAGAGTGAGAGTAAGAGTAAGAATGAGAGTAAGAGTAAGAATGAGAATAAGAGTGATTGAGAGTAAGAGTGATTGGGAGTAGGAGTGATTGGGAGTAAGAGTGATTGGGAGTAGGAGTGATTGGGAGTAAGAGTAAGAGTGAGAGTAAGAGTAAGAATGAAAATAAGAGTGATTGAGAGTAAGAGTGATTGGGAGTAGGAGTGATTGGGAGTAAGAGTAATTGAGAGTAAGAGTAATTGAGAGTAAGAGTATGAGAGTAAGAGAGAGTGAGTATGAATGGGTAAGGGTGACTGAGAGTGAGTAAGAGTGACAGAGAGTAAGAGTGACAGAGAGTAAGAGTGACAGAGTAAGAGTGACAGAGTAAAAGTGACAGAGAGTAAGAGTGACAGAGTAAGAGTGACAGAGAGTAAGAGTGACAGAGAGTAAGAGTGACAGAGTAAGAGTGACAGAGTAAGAGTGACAGAGAGTAAGAGTGACAGAGAGTAAGAGTGACAGAGTAAGAGTGACAGAGAGTAAGAGTGACAGAGTAAGAGTGACAGAGTAAGAGTGACAGAGAGTAAGAGTGACAGAGAGTAAGAGTGACAGAGTAAGAGTGACAGAGAGTAAGAGTGACAGAGAGTAAGAGTGACAGAGAGTAAGAGTGACAGAGTAAGAGTGACAGAGTAAGTGAGACAGAGAGTAAGTGAGACAGAGAGTAAGTGAGACAGAGAGTAAGTGAGACAGAGAGTAAGTGAGACAGAGAGTAAGAGTGACAGAGTAAGAGTGACAGAGTAAGAGTGACAGAGTAAGAGTGACAGAGTAAGAGTGACAGAGTAAGAGTGACAGAGTAAGAGTGACAGAGTAAGAGTGACAGAGTAAGAGTGACAGAGTAAGAGTGACAGAGTAAGAGTGACAGAGTAAGAGTGACAGAGTAAGAGTGACAGAGTAAGAGTGACAGAGTAAGAGTGACAGAGTAAGAGTGACAGAGTAAGAGTGACAGAGTAAGAGTGACAGAGTAAGAGTGACAGAGTAAGAGTGACAGAGTAAGAGTGACAGAGTAAGAGTGACAGAGTAAGAGTGACAGAGAGTAAGAGTGACAGAGAGTAAGAGTGACAGAGAGTAAGAGTGACAGAGAGTAAGAGTGACAGAGTAAGAGTGACAGAGAGTAAGAGTGACAGAGTAAGAGTGACAGAGTAAGAGTGACAGAGTAAGAGTGACAGAGAGTAAGAGTGACAGAGAGTAAGAGTGACTAAGAGTGACAGAGTAAGTGAGACAGAGAGTAAGAGTGACAGAGAGTAAGAGTGACAGAGTAAGAGTGACAGAGAGTAAGAGTGACAGAGAGTAAGAGTGACAGAGTAAGTGAGACAGAGAGTAAGAGTGACAGAGAGTAAGAGTGACAGAGAGTAAGAGTGACAGAGAGTAAGAGTGACAGAGTAAGAGTGACAGAGAGTAAGAGTGACAGAGAGTAAGAGTGACAGAGTAACAGAGTAAGAGTGACAGAGTAAGAGTGACAGAGTAAGAGTGACAGAGAGTAAGAGTGACAGAGTAAGAGTGACAGTAAGTGAGACAGAGAGTAAGAGTGACAGAGAGTAAGAGTGACAGAGTAAGAGTGACAGAGTAAGAGTGACAGAGTAAGAGTGACAGAGTAAGAGTGACAGAGAGTAAGAGTGACAGAGAGTAAGAGTGACAGAGTAAGAGTGACAGAGTAAGAGTGACAGAGTAAGAGTGACAGAGTAAGAGTGACAGAGTAAGAGTGACAGAGTAAGAGTGACAGAGTAAGAGTGACAGAGTAAGAGTGACAGAGTAAGAGTGACAGAGTAAGAGTGACAGAGTAAGAGTGACAGAGTAAGAGTGACAGAGTAAGAGTGACAGAGTAAGAGTGACAGAGTAAGAGTGACAGTAAGAGTGACAGTAAGAGTGACAGAGTAAGAGAGTGAGTGATTATGAGAGAGTTAAGAGTGTGAGGTGTGAGAGGGAAGCAGGCCAGGGAGGCAGGATGTGTGGTCACAGGCGAGGCCTAGGCCTCGTGATCTCTAATGTTGGTTTTTATATATATGTTGGATTTTTTGTCTTGTTTCAAATTATAATTATTTAGCAGGAATGTAATAAGATATTGCACAGTATTAATGTGACAATAATATATGCATTATTTCCTTGATAATCAAACTTGTTGTTCAAAGATAATATACAATCTTTGAAGGAAACATTTTGAGAGCGCGAGCTGGCAACACTGGGCTGGTGGGTGAGAGAGACATATGGTTAGTTGTTCTCAGACCTTCAGTGGTGAAGGGTGTGTCCCAGCTGGCCGCCACCCACCGCCGCCAGCCGCCGCCACCCACCACCGCCACCCGCCGCCACCCGCCGCCACCCACCACCGCCACCCACCACCAGCCGCCACCACCCGCCACCCGCCACCACCAGCCGCCACCCGCCACCGCCACTCACCACCCGCCGCCAGCCGCCACCCGCCACCACCAGCCGCCACCCACCACCGCCACCACCACCCGCCGCCGCCGCCACCACCCATCACCGCCGCCGCCACCACCCACCGCCAGCCGCCACCACCCACCGCCAGCCGCCACCAGCCCCCCCACCGCCGCCCGCCACCGCCCACCACACCACCCGCCGCCACCACCCACCACCACCAGCCGCCGCCGCCACCCACCAGCCGCCGCCGCCACCCACCAGCCGCCGCCGCCACCCACCACCCGCCGCCACCACCCACGACCACCACCACCGCCGCCACCACCCACCACCACCAGCCGCCACCACTCATCACAGACGCCGCCACCCGCCACCACCGCCAGACACAGCCGCCAGTGTCCGCCACCGCCTCCACTGTCCGCCCGCCGCCGCCACTGTCCGCCCCCCGCCGCCACTGTCCGCCCGCCGCCGCCGCCACTGTCCACCACCGCCGCCGCCACTGTCCACCACCGCCGCCAAAGCCGCCACGGTCCGCCCGCCGCCACTATCCGCCACAGCCGCCACTATCCGCCACCGTCCGCCGCCGCCACTGTCCGCCACCGCCGCCACTGTCCGCCACAGCCGCCACTCTCCGCCGTACAGCCTCCCCTCTCTCCGTAAGTAAATAATTATAATTGTTAGTAAATAATAAAAGAATTATAAATTATTAGATTTTTTTTACCCTTCAATTGGTTTTAATATTTAAATTGAAAATAATATAATATAAAATATAATAAAAATAATATAATATAAAATATAATTTAATTTCAAGAAATTTAACTTTAAACACAAAGATGTGAAAAGGGTTCAGATTATTGGCTCAAACCTTTCATAAGAGATTCATATTGGTATATGAATGGATTATGAATGACTCGTGTTAGGAGTGTAAAGTTGCCACAACATCTCAAATTAGTGTTAGATACATATGTCTTGGTTATAAGTTTTGGAAACCTATTTAAGTCCACACACAATATCGTATCTGATACGATAAAACAAACGTTTCCAATACTTTCAAATACTTTCCAGATATGTTGTGGCAACCTAAAATTGTTTGCTGGGAGCTAGACGCTTGGCAAAGCTCATCAATTATTACTAGACACGATGGCCAGTCGCACTCGTGAAAACAACCCAGCTTTGGAGGCCAAGATAAAATCTGCGATGGAGGATCAACAATCTGATGTGTCAAGAGTATGAGGAGAATACAGACGTTTCTCCTACCTTCGAACGTCACGCCTTCAACGCTCCACCACCACAACTGGTTCCCCCAGACCCCATCGCCCCAACTGGTTCCCCCAGACCCCATCGCCCCAACTGGTTCCCCCAGACCCCATCGCCCCAACTGGTTCCCCCAGACCCCATCGCCCCAACTGGTTCCCCCAGACCCCATCGCCCCAACTGGTTCCCCCAGACCCCATCGCCCCAACTGGTTCCCCCAGACCCCATCGCCCCAACTGGTTCCCCCAGACCCCATCGCCCCAACTGGTTCCCCCAGACCCCATCGCCCCAACTGGTTCCCCCAGACCCCATCGCCCCAACTGGTCCCCCCAGACCCCATCGCCCCAACTGGTCCCCCCAGACCCCATCGCCCCAACTGGTCCCCCCAGACCCCATCGCCCCAACTGGTCCCCCCAGACCCCATCGCCCCAACTGGTCCCCCCAGACCCCATCGCCCCAACTGGTCCCCCCAGACCCCATCGCCCCAACTGGTCCCCCCAGACCCCATCGCCCCAACTGGTCCCCCCAGACCCCATCGCCCCAACTGGTCCCCCCAGACCCCATCGCCACATCTGGTCCCCCCCCAGACCCCATCGCCACATCTGGTCCCCCCCCAGACCCCATCGCCACATCTGGTCCCCCCAGACCCCATCGCCACATCTGGTCCCCCCAGACCCCATCGCCACATCTGGTCCCCCAGACCCCATCGCCACATCTGGTCCCCCAGACCCCATCGCCACATCTGGTCCCCCAGACCCCATCGCCACATTTGGTCCCCCAGACCCCATCGCCACATTTGGTCCCCCAGACCCCATCGCCACATTTGGCCCCCCAGACCCCATCGCCACATTTGGCCCCCCAGACCCCATCGCCACATTTGGTCCCCCAGACCCCATCGCCACATTTGGTCCCCCAGACCCCATCGCCACATTTGGTCCCCCAGACCCCATCGCCACATTTGGTCCCCCAGACCCCATCGCCACATTTGGTCCCCCAGACCCCATCGCCACATTTGGTCCCCCAGACCCCATCGCCACATTTGGTCCCCCAGACCCCATCGCCACATTTGGTCCCCCAGACCCCATCGCCACATTTGGTCCCCCAGACCCCATCGCCACATTTGGTCCCCCAGACCCCATCGCCACATTTGGTCCCCCAGACCCCATCGCCACATTTGGTCCCCCAGACCCCATCGCCACATTTGGTCCCCCAGACCCCATCGCCACATTTGGTCCCCCAGACCCCATCGCCACATTTGGTCCTCCAGACCCCATCGCCACATTTGGTCCTCCAGACCCCATCGCCACATTTGGTCCTCCAGACCCCATCGCCACATTTGGTCCTCCAGACCCCATCGCCACATTTGGTCCTCCAGACCCCATCGCCACATTTGGTCCTCCAGACCCCATCGCCACATTTGGTCCTCCAGACCCCATCGCCACATTTGGTCCTCCAGACCCCATCGCCACATTTGGTCCTCCAGACCCCATCGCCACATTTGGTCCTCCAGACCCCATCGCCACATTTGGTCCTCCAGACCCCATCGCCACATTTGGTCCTCCAGACCCCATCGCCACATTTGGTCCTCCAGACCCCATCGCCACATTTGGTCCTCCAGACCCCATCGCCACATTTGGTCCTCCAGACCCCATCGCCACATTTGGTCCTCCAGACCCCATCGCCACATTTGGTCCTCCAGACCCCATCGCCACATTTGGTCCCCCAGACCCCATCGCCACATTTGGTCCCCCAGACCCCATCGCCACATTTGGTCCCCCAGACCCCATCGCCACATATGGTCCCCCAGACCCCATCGCCACATTTGGTCCCCCAGACCCCATCGCCACATTTGGTCCTCCAGACCCCATCGCCACATTTGGTCCTCCAGACCCCATCGCCACATTTGGTCCTCCAGACCCCATCGCCACATTTGGTCCTCCAGACCCCATCACCACATTTGGTTCTCCAGACCCCATCACCACATTTGGTTCTCCAGACCCCATCACCACATTTGGTTCTCCAGACCCCATCACCACATTTGGTTCTCCAGACCCCATCACCACATTTGGTTCTCCAGATCCCATCACCACATTTGGTTCTCCAGATCCCATCACCACATTTGGTTCTCCAGACCCCATCACCACTACCGGATCTCCAGACCCCATCACCAGAACAACGAGAGCTACATACTCCACCACCATGGTGGTATTGGTAGCCGGTGGCTGAACGGACAGAACACTGGACGCGTGATCCTGTGTTCCCGGATTCGATCCCGGGCGCCGGCGAGAAACAATGGGCAGAGTTTCTTTCACCCTGATGCGCTTGTTACTTAGCAGTAAATAGGTACCTGGGAGTTAGTCAGCTGTCACGGGCTGCTTCCTGGGGGTGGAGGCCTGGTCGAGGACCGGGCCGCGGGAACACTAAGCCCCGAAATCATCAAGATAACCTCATGATAACGTCCAGGACAGTGGGATGGCTGGGGGCCACAAGAAAATAGTTCAACGTAATCGGCCGCCCATTGCACCCATTAACCACACTGCGGACAATGAAGGCAAGAGTGAGAGTTTTCAATCTGATAAGGGCCAAAAAATAATCAGGCCCCAAACTATATCAGTAGTAGTGCTCCCGCGCAACTGGACACCCTGCTCAAGGCCAATGCTTAAGGCCTTGGTCACGAATATGGTCGAAAGTTTGCTGTTGAAACACAGTATCAAGCAAACAATAGAGACTCGAAAAACAGTTGAGCACAAGCTCAAGAAATTCGAAAACACAATATCCTCACCTTCAAGAACGCAGGACAGGTAACACTCCTGAAAACAGGTCGAGTTCAACACTTCTGAAAGCGACCTTGATGAGTCAGTTCAAGTACACGAAGATCTTCACCTCCAATTTTAAATTCCATGGATACAACGGTAATATCAGCAAATGCCAACAACCTAGAGGATTAAAGATCCTGCAATGGAATGCGCAAGGGCTGCACACCAATTGCAGCACTTGCAATTCATAGCAGCAACCAAATGCATAGACATCCAGTTACTACAGGAGAGCTTCCATCGAGACTGTTTAGAATCTATAATCACAGGCTATCTAGGTTTCTTCCTTCCATGGGTCAACGGGCAATCCAGGGGATGTGCCATCTATGTGAAATGTGACGTGATCGCTAAGCCCATAACCAGCTCACCCGACTGCGGGCCAGGGACAGAGGTGATGGGAGTATCCATTGAGCTATGACATGACAAACTTTAAGTGTTTAATATTTACAGATCTCTACGTGCTGAAATGGATCTCTTATTTAGACACGCGACCACCTCAAACAATTTGTTGCGATTACAATGCCCATCATCAGTTGGCACTGGTCTCTAACAACAAATGAGGCCAGCACTAACATAGCAAATAAACTAGAGCAGCTACTAGAAATTCAAATCCT
Organism: Procambarus clarkii; assembly: GCF_040958095.1. Taxonomy (NCBI): domain Eukaryota; kingdom Metazoa; phylum Arthropoda; class Malacostraca; order Decapoda; family Cambaridae; genus Procambarus; species Procambarus clarkii. The sequence continues at coordinate 32,744,921 of NC_091188.1, read as the reverse complement.
ATACAAGAATGAACCCACCCACATCCAAGGAAGTAGATTAGACCTTTCTTAGGAAAGCTGGAACGAAGGTAAGTAGCAACATGGTCATTTGAGCCCCACACTCACAGGCGACCATTATTGGGTCCAAATTGATCTAAAGTTGCATCTACTTACCCCTCCTCCACCAGATGACTGGAAGTTTGCGTTTTTGCAAAATGGGACCGATTTAAAAACCTCCTTGTAGAGTGGCATAGAAACTACGATGCTCCCTAAGACATTAATCAGGATGAACAAGAATTAGTCAGAGCGATTCATAGTGCAGCCAAACACTCATTTCCACTGAAAAAGTCGTCCACCAGACAACACAAAGATCACTGGTACTATTGCGACAGTGTCAGTATCAAAGAACTTGTTACGTACTGGTACGCATAGCTCGTTGCACTACAGGGGTTAGTAAGGGCTCGTTCTAGGAGTATTCAAATTAACCCCTGTCTCTTAACGTCCAACCAGAATGTCACATCACTACGTACATACTTAATAAGCAAAAAATTTCCCTATGGATGCAAATATCCCACAGGTAAATAAAAGGTTTATATAAAATAAAAATATATGTATAAATCAAGGTTACTATTCCTTCAGGTATATCAGTAATCAGATGGCCTACAAAAATATTTATAATATAAATTCTCACCAGACTAATTGTTACTAAAGCAAAAACAGAAACACACAAAAACAGACTTATGAGAGCAGTTGACCCGACGCTGTCTCCCAGTTATTGACTAACGTGGCGTCACGACGCCTCACATTCCCTCCCTCAACATAACCAATGGTAAATTTATATAAAATTATCTTGCTTAATGAGCAACAATACCTTGCAAAAACCAACATTATATTAACTTAATTATGAATGATTAAATTTATATGCATAAACAGAGGTAATGTAGTTTATAATAAACAATTATTTATGGAAAATAATTAAGAGGAAACTGCTGGCAACTACACAATACAAGCTTCCTGTACTCTAGCAGGAAGTTGACTAGTATCACAGGTCTAATACCTGACTAGTAATCCCCGCTCCTGTCCCCACTCTTGCCAACTCACACGATATATTATAAAAATATGTAAACATATGTTTTATTCTGGCATGAAGGTATGTATAATTATATAGTTATTTAAGGAATATTCACATTTATATAAGAATATGTAACAGAACTCAGACTCAACAGCACAAGGAAGCTATACAAAAAGCAACAAGTGACCCCAACAAGAGCTTATGTTGTGAAGTCAAGGAACGTGCATCAAGAGACCTGGATAATCTGGAACAAAAGTGGCTGGAATGGTGTTCACATATGAATGAAAACACCTCTCCGAGAGATGTAGCAGCAAATCCAGTGTCAAAGTAAATAATGCACCTAAAGCCCCACACCCTAAGGAACAAGAGGCCTAAGTACTAAACCAAATTTGCAGAAAAAGGAGCCAGTAACCAGCTTCCTCCAGATGTACTAGCAGTGCAGACAGGATTAGAGGACGATAGGTGGCACAGAATCCTTACAGCATGGTCAGAAGTCTCTGATATTAATAGGCCCCCTTTCACTCTGGATGAGCTCAATCGGGCTAAGAAAAACTCCAAAGATACATCCCCGGGAGACGAAATAACCTATAAAATTATTAGAAACATCGGCCAAGAGGGAGACGCTGCATGCCTTAGTTTAATTATTTTAGCCTGGACTTCTCAAACTAGACCTACAGCATGGAATAGGGCAGACATGGTGCCGCTCCCAATACTCAAAGGTCCAGATAATCCAAGGCCCATCTCTCTCCAAAGCTGTGCAGTCAAGACAGCTGACAGAATGGCACTCAACAGACCTGAATGGAAAATGCCTGAACATCACGAGGACAAATATGCCTATAGAATAGTTGGCGGCAGAGTGGAATGTATTTCAACTTTTTGCCCACTAGAATGACAGACCTGGAATGCTTATATTCCTGGACCTCGAGAAAGCCTTTGAACTGGTTAGCGCCCCAGCTATTCTCTGCTGCCTCATCGACAAAAAGGTCAAAGGCAACCTGCTCTCCTGGACTAAAATCTGTCTCAGAGAAGAGTGAAACTTCATGACAGTCTCTGAATACAAATGACATATACGCTAACCTCCCTCTCTGGAGGAGCCAATCTGCATGTCCTTCGCACATGCTATGTACAGACAGTCAGATCAGTGATCGACTATGCCGCACATGCACTCAAGCCAATCACAATAACAGTGGAAAAGTTTGAAGTAGCCCAAACCTACTATAAAAGCTGCCCTAAGAGCCCCCATGTGGACCAGGCATGTAACTAAGACTGGAAATTAGTTTGCCCTTTCTTCAAGAAAGAATCTCAAAGAACAGCTACGATTTTCCGTTGATAATTATTTCCCCAGATCCTGCCCTAGTAAGAAAGACCTTGGTGTTGGTAAGAAATTCCTTGGCCAAAACAATGGAAACTCTAGGGCTGCCAGAGTGGGGAAAGTCCTAAACAAACTACAATTAAAAATCATGATACTTGATAGAAGAGGTGATCAAGAGAGAGAAATTATTTACGCATCCAAACTACACTTGTTCCCCACCGTGGGAGGAGCCTACCTTCAAGATAGTAATAGACCGTCTTCCGATGAAAGATGCTGCCTATACTCCAACAATCCTAAGGCGCATCATAGATAAACAAATGAGCATCACAGAAAAGCAAATGAGTAGCATTGCAGTAGCAGGATCCACTCACATCTTTACAGACGGATCGGTTGACACAATATGAGAGTGCTGGCGCTGCTTTTTGCACGGACAGTAAACAGGCTTATTGGAGACTGGCAGGACCAGTATCAACCCAAACTGAGCTGTTTGCCATACAAAAGGCATTCACCTATGTGATTGCACGAAACTCAAAATGCAAACAAACTCAAAAGCTACAATTCAGGTATTAGGAAAACTGCATTGGAAAGACAACTTGGAAATAATTACCACCATTTTGTGTCTTGGAGCAGTAGCTAAAGGCAAAAGACACAACATAGCCCTAAACTGGATCCCATCCCATGTTGAAATCCCTTTAAATGAGAAAACGATGATATTTCTAAAGGGACAACTCGTCATTCAGTGATACATAAAACACTCCAACCTAGCCTAGAGTACATAAAACACTCCAACCTAGCCTAGAGTACATAAAACACACCATCACCAAAATCACTCGCCTCAACACAGCCCATTTACTCCAGTGTTCCAGAAAGTTCACCTTCTGCAATATGGTGTCTTCAGGCCACTTAGCTAGAAAGGTTAAATACCCCCAAAAAGAATCCCACGGGGAAATAGCAGTTAGGTTATATAGACTACGTCTAGGTTACAGATACAACTGGGAGATTGGTGAACCCAGACAGAAGGAATGCATCTTTTGCCAATCACAGAAAAGCCACAAATTCACTATCTCCAGAAATGTAAAGCAACCAATGACCTTGAAAGAGCTTTAAGAGTCCCTGAATCTTAAAGTAACCACCCTGAAGCCGTCAACACAGTCACTTCTGGTCAAAAAAGGTGTCCAGCAGCTGGACACCCTCAAATACTGTGAAGCAGTATCCTTCCCCTACAATAGCAGCCTGATTATTAAACGTGATCTCGGATCAAGGTATACTTTTACTAAACAAAAAAACCTACGACTTAGGCATGGGCTATTCATGCCCGTGCCACCTCTTGGGCGGCTTAATTTTCAATTATTTCATTTTTTTTTTTGGTCCACTACACCCCCCCACACACACAACACAACACCTCACACACAAACACCCCCCCCCCCCCCCACACACACACAAGAAAGAGAGCTGGGCGGACTGCATTTTCTTGGATTGTCGGAAAGCCTTTGACACAGTACCGCATAAGAGGCTAGTACGTAAGCTGGAGAGACAGGCAGGTGTAGCTGGTAATGTGCTTCAGTGGATAAGGGAGTACCTAAGCAATAGGAAGCAGAGAGTTACGGTGAGGGGTGAGACCTCCAATTGGCGTGAAGTCACCAGTGGAGTCCCACAGAGCTCTGTACACTGTCCTATCTTGTTTCTGCTATATGTAAATGATCTTCCAGAGCGTATAGATTCATTTCTCTCAATTTTTGCTGACGATGCCAAAATTATGAGAAGGGTTAAGACAGAAGAGGACTGTTTGAGGCTTCAAGAAGACCTAGACAAGCTGAAGGAATGGTCGAACACATGGTTGTTAGAGTTTAACCCAACCAAATGTAATGTAATGAAGATAGGTGTAGGGAGCAGGAGGCCAGATACAAGGTATCATCTAGGAGAGGAAATTCTTCAGGAGTCAAAGAAAGAGACTTTGGGGTTGATATCACGCCAGACCTGTCTCCTGCAGCACATATCAAGCGGATAACATCAGCGGCATATGCCAGGCTGGCCAACATACGAACGGCATTCAGAAACTTGTGTAAAGAATCATTCAGAGCTTTGTATACCACATATGTCAGGCCAATCCTGGAGTATGCAGCCCCAGCATGGAGTCCATATCTAGTCAAGGATAAGACTAAACTGGAAAAGGTTCAAAGGTTTGCCACCAGACTAGTACCCGAGCTGAGAGGTATGAGCTACGAGGAGAGACTATGGGAATTAAACCTCACTTCGCTGGAAGACAGAAGAGTTAGGGGGACATGATCACCACATTCAAGATTCTGAAAGGAATTGATAGGGTAGATAAAGACAGGCTATTTAACACAAGGGGCACACGCACAAGGGGACACAGGTGGAAAGTGAGTGCCCAAATGAACCACAGATATTAGAAAGAACTTTTTTTTAGTGTCAGTGGTTGACAAATGGAATGCATTAGGAAGTGATGTGGTGGAGGCTGACTCCATACACAGTTTCAAGTTTAGATATGATAGAGCCCAATAGACTCGGGAACCTAACCACCTGTTGATTGACGGTTGAGAGGTGGGACCAAAGCGCCAGAGCTCAACCCCCGCAAGCACAATTAGTTGAGTACACACACACCCCCAACACACACCCTTCCACCCACCCGGTCCACACCAGCAAACCTAACTAACTTCACAAGACATCCATCGCCACTAGGACCCGTTGAGGGAGTTTTAACAACAATGATGTACGACAAACGCCTAAAAGTCAGGACTCGCCCCATGGACTGCTATGCTTTCACCAAAGGCGACGTCTTTAAGATCCTAAAAGAAGCCATCGGATTACACCCATCGATCTTGATTAAGAAGGTGAGAAAATTTCGCCCTATTTCTTGTGTGTGGAGGTTCTCTAAAGACTCCCAAAACTCGATTGCACACTTCGCAGCATGCATCACTTGTTTTCTCTTCCCAAGTCAATACACCACCGACCGAACAGTCTTTATCAGCGGGACCAGCCACTGGATCACAGACCGAGAAGAAAACGGAGATCATTACCAACATCGAGGAAGAAAACCCGAACCTGGGGGTATTCGATGTTATATTCTGCAGCAACGATACCGACGATGACTAGCACACCACCATGAAGATATCCTTCACCACCTTAGCCTCGGCAAACCACTTCTTCCAAGTGAAGAAGGAACGATTCCACGATCTCCAACAGTGCTTTCGGTGCAACCATTACTCCCATCCCACCAATAAGTGTCGGCACCCCATCCAGAAGTGTTGCCTTTGTGCCCAGGACCATCATTACCCCATCTGTAAATCAACAACCCATCGCTGCCTTCTATGCAACGGCAATCAACCTGCAATTTCACACCGCTGCCCACGCAGACAGGAAAAGTCAAGGCCCAGGTTGAAACTAAGAAAGCCAACCCTCCTATCCCCGTCACCAGAGCCCCTGACGTTATACTATCTCCACAGCTCTCACAACCAACCAGATTCCCAGTCTTACCAAACAGTGGCTCCTCCCACCAGTCAACCCAGCCTTCACAATGGGGGACCCAAGGCCAAACTAGCACCCTGGCCACCTCTTGAATCATGTGCTGGCATTTTCCCTGTTCTTGTACGATTAGCGGAGAGGCTTCCCGGACCCGACAATCACTGATTCGTCAGGGAACTGAATGTGCTGTACCTAGACAATGGCCTGGACCCCATCACAGCCCCTGACGCAAGTCTCACTACCTCCCCTATCACACCCGGGACTTCCGTAAGGTCGACTGCTATGTCGATATCAACTCAGACGTCAGCTCCACTAAAGACCCAGGCTGCACAAACAGCAGCATCCTCCAATCCAGCCCCAAAAGCTACCACCATCACTGTCCCAGCAGAGGCACTCGTAGACGTGCTCTCTGACCACAACCACCACCACCGACGTGACCGAACCAGCTTCTACCATAACTCATCGACTCTACAGCCAACCTCATGCTGAGAGACCAAAACCACCAACAACGAACTACGTCACGATCTCCTCAGACTAGGAAATTTCAGTAAGAGCTCCATTGTCACAACACTTCCCCGCCTCCGTACAAGATCTCCTCATGGAGGGCACTTCACCAAACTCCAATGACAACACAGCTATGTCAACTAGCTGCAAGACTAAGAAAACCTTGTGACCTAGAGGCCTGTATTAACTCACCAGCACTATAATTGTTATAGCTTGCCCTCTGTGACCACCCCCTTCCCTCCCCCCCCCCAAAAAAAAAAAAATCCATCTATTTACAGATCTCCAGTATCAGCTATTGATTGACTGATGAAGATTACGCCACCCAAAAGGTGCCACGGGCATGAATAGCCCGTAAGTGGTGGCCCTCTGGAGCCATTACCAGTAACAACAGCTGATACTGGAGATCTGTGGAGGTGCAACTGCACCCTGCGTGACGAGAGATGTCTCCCGTGTATCACCTATTGGTAATGTCGCCAAATGGACCTCCACTTACGGGTGTATAATGCCCGTGCCACCTCTTGGATGGGTTAATTTTTATCAATCAATCCATTTGGTCACAACTCACTACTTTCTCACTACACACAACACCTCATGACTCCATGTCAAACATCCATCTTTGCTGCTGACCCAAGATCCTATTGTGCAGGATCCAACTACACATGTTGCATAGGGTCAAGTAAGTAAGTAAGTAATTATCAAAAGAAGGCACCAAACCGGGAAGGCTATGTAGCACCATCAAATACGCAAAATAATCAGAGGGCGCTAAATATCACCAAGGATGCCAATACGAGAACAAAAACGCATAAGGCGAACGATATCAAAAGTATCCGAGTCACCAAGAATTCTATCGAGGGACAGGTGACCGCGAGGGGCGGTCGGAAAGCAAGACACACGCTCGTCCTGGAAGTCAGGACATTCAAGAAGGACATGCACGACCGTAAGAGGGACAATGCAACTAGGACAATAAGGAGCAGGGCGGCGCTCCATCAAGTGACCATGGGTTAAGCGAGTATGGCCAATACGCAACCTCGCTAGAGCTGTTTCCCACCGCCGGTTACGGTGGAAGGAGGATGGCCACGAGGAAACACAACATTTAAGAGTACGTAGCTTGTTACCAGTAACAGACAACCAAGAAGCCTGCCAACGGGTAAGGACTGAGGAATGGATAACCGGGTAAAAGTCGGAATACGGAATGCCTTTACGAGAGATGGGACAAGAGCGGACAGCTTCCTTAGCGGCAGCATCCGCACGCTCATTTAAAGACACGCCAATATGGCTGGGAACCCAACAAAACTCAACCGACTTAAATTTACTGTGAACGAGAAACAGCCAATGCTGGATCTCGACAACTACCGGATGAACTGGATTAAAGCACCCGAGAGCCATGAGGGCACTACGAGAGTCAACAACAACCACAAAGGAAGACTGACAACGAAAAAGCAGGAGACGAAGAGCATAGAGAATAGCATAAAGTTCCGCTGTAAAGATGCTAGTCTCCGGAGGCAAGCGACACATATAAGTGCGATCAGGAAAAACAACAGAGTAGCCAACACCGTCCGCTGACTTAGACCCATCGGTGAAGACAGAAACGGAGCGGGAGTGAGAAGAAAAGTGCTCGAGGAAAAGGCGTTTGAGAACTGTAGGAGGGGTAAAAGCTTTAGTGATGCGAGTCAAGGATGTACAAAACCGCGGAAGAGGGACCCTCCACGGGGGCAAAGAAGGAACAACACGAGGAGAAACATCAGAAATACGAACGGAAAGAGAATCCTGCAGGCGAGATAACCGGACAGAAAGAGGGAGGTGGTGAAGAGGAACAGGAACCGCAGGAGGGGTAAAAGTTAAAGCACGACAGAGACGAGAGGAAGGATGTTGCAAGGACCGCGCAAGATACCGAAGACAGTAGCGATCACGGCGGTCCTGGAGAGAAAGGAAGCCAGTGTCAACATACAAGCTAAGGACGGGAGTCGAACGAAAGGCACCAGAACTGAGGCGCAACCCAGTATGGTGCAAAGCATCAAGACGGCGAAGAGTAGAAGGAGAAGCAGACGAGTAAGCAGGGCAACCATAATCGAGCTTAGACAGGACGAGAGAGGAATGTAAAGCAAGGAGAGTGCGCCTATCTGCCCCCCAAGAAGTATGGGACAAGACCCGAAGGAGGGTAAGGGACTTAGAGCACTCAACACGGAGGTAAGAGATATGGGGAGACCAAGACAAACGAGTGTCAAGGAATAACCCCAAAAGCTTCGCGGAATCTTTGTATTCAAGGGGATGACCATAAAGTGACAAAGAGGGACGAAGAACAACCCGTTTCCGCGTAAAAGTCATGGCACAAGTCTTAGAAGTAGAGAACTTGAAGCCATGACCTGTGGCCCAAGACGACACGGCATCAATCGCAAGTTGAAGCCGGCGTTGAAGGAGAGGCGAATCATCACCCTGACAACAAAGGGTAAGATCATCGACATAGAGAGCGGAGAAGACACCAGAAGGAAGAGAGGAAAGAAGACCATTGAGGGCAACCAGAAAAAGAGTAGTGCTCAGAACACTACCCTGGGGCACACCTTCGTATTGCTGAAAAGGGGGAGAGAGAGCGGTACCAAGGCGCACCCGAAAGGAACGACGAGAGAGGAAGCTGCGGAGAAAGAGAGGGAGATGACCACGAAGGCCAAAAGAATGAAGTTGAGATAGGATATGATAACGCCAAGTGGTGTCGTAAGCCTTTTCTAGGTCAAAAAGGACGGCAACAACGGAGGTCTTCGCAGCAAAAGCAGTACGTATATAGACCTCCAAGTTCACCAGGACATCTGTCGTGCTGCGGCACTTGCGGAAACCAAATTGAGAAGGGGAGAGGAGGTGATTGTGTTCCAGGAACCACATCAGACGAACGTTAACCATACGTTCAAAGAGTTTGCAGACACAACTTGTGAGAGCAATAGGGCGAAAGTCCTTAGGGGAAGTACCCAGAGACCCTGGTTTGCGAACAGGGAGGACAACGGCATCGAGCCAGTCCTCAGGGACTGACGACGACTCCCAGATCCGATTATACAGACTCAGTAAATACTGAGACGTGCTCGGAGGGAGATGGCGAAGCATCTCATAATGAATACCATCGGAGCCCGCCGCCGTAGAACCGCAGAGGGCCAGGGCAGAACGAAGTTCAGAGAGAGAGAAGGGATCATTATAGGGAAGCTGAAGATGAGTGCAGAAATCTAAAGGACGAGACTCAAGGACAGGTTTACGAAGAAGGAAAGATTGGGGAAGATGAAGACCAGAGCTAACAGAAGAAAAGTGGGAACCCAGTTCGGAAGCGACCTGCAACGGGTCCGCCACAAGAGTATCATGGAGGTGAAGGACCGGTGAAACATCGGGAACGAACTTACCCGCTATCTTGCGGATACGCTTCCAGATCTGGGCCAGAGGGGTTTCGGACGTAATTGTCGAGACATAAGAAGCCCAACATTCACGTTTAGCCGTACGGATGGCCCTACGGGCCACCGCACTCGCTTTCCGAAAGAAAAGAAAAGAATCGGTCGTCTGCCTACGGCGGTGCTTCTTCCAGGCTGCACGCTTACAGCGGACAGCCCGAGCACAGTCCGCATTCCACCAGGGAACGCACTTCCGTGGACCCCGAGAGGAAGAGCGAGGAATAGAGCGGAGGGCAGCGTCGAAGACAGTGTCATGAAAAAGGAGGAGAGCGCGAGAGAGGGGCAGAAGGGAGAGGTCAGAGAGAGTAGCACTGAGGGAAAACAGGGTCCAGTCCGCCTTAGCAAACTGCCATCTAGGGAAAGAGAGGGAAGGGCGAAAAGAGAAAAAGGAAACAAGGATGGGGAAATGATCACTTCCATGGAGGTCATCAAGAACCTGCCATGTGAAATCTAAGTAAAGAGAAGAAGAGCAGAGAGAAAGATCAAGACAAGAAAGGGTGCGAGTTCGAGAGTCCAAATGAGTGGGCTCACCAGAATTCAGAAGAGACAGGGAAGAAGAGAGGAGAAACGGCTCAAGGAGGCGACCCCGGGTATTCGTCAGAACGTCACCCCAAAGAGAATGACGACAATTGAAGTCACCCAGCAGGAGCACAGGCTCCGGCAAGGAGTCTAGGAGGTGTTTCAAATCAGGAAGAGAGAGCGGGACACTCGGGGGGAGATAAATGGAACAAACTGTGTACCATTTCCCCACAAAGATACGAGCAGCAGAACAATGGAGAGGCGAAGGAAAAAGTAAAGGAACAAAGGGAACATCAGCCCGAATCAAGAGAGCAGAAGAATTAGAAGCCCCAGCAATGGCTGGGGGGGGGGAGAGAAAGGAATAGCCACGAAAACGACCAGGACGAGCACCAAGCATCGGCTCCTGGAGACAGACACAAAGGGGCGAAAACCGCGAAACCAGAAGTTGGAGTTCGAGGAAATTGGCGTAATAACCTCGAACGTTCCATTGAAGAATGGACAACGACGAGAAGAGAAAGGACAAAAACAGAGAACAAGGAAGAAACAAAGGCGAAAGACCAACAGAGCACGTTAAAGAATATCAGGGTCGGGATCAGGGTCAGCAAAGTCAGGGTTAGGGGGCATGGGTAAACTGAGCAAAGACGGAGGGAAGGAAACGGGAGAACAGATCAGAGGTGGGCGGGCAGGGTCCGGAGGAGGAGGAGGAGGAGGAGGAGACAACGGAGAGGAGCAGTCAAGGACAGCAGCAGGAAGAGGGGGAGTAGAAAGAGAGGAGAGCACCCCAGCAAGAGCAGCAACCGAAAGGGAAGCAGGGGCCAAAGAAACCTCCATAGCAGGAACAGGGGGCGCAAGCACTGAAACGGGAGTGGAAGGAGCAACAGAGCCAGAAGGAGGAGCTGAGGAAGAAAGCGAAGCCTTCTTACCCGCCGGGGAAGAGGAAGGAGAGGAGCCAGGCTTACGCTTCTGACTTAAAGAGACCGGTGTCCCAGCAACTACGTACCGGGCAACGGATTCCAGTGTCTCAACAGGAGAAGCCGAACGAGAGCACACACGACGGCCGTTAGGAGAGCGATGGACATCCGCCCGCACCGACAGGCGGCGGGGAGAGCCGATAGATGGAGGAAGAGGATGGGAAGGAGGATCGGAGGGGGACGAGGAAGGAGACACAAAAGACACGACAGACCGGGTAGAAGGAAGGGGAACCCCAGACAGAGGACCAGGAGGAGGATCCTTCGGGAGAGAACCCAAAGGGACAGAGGAGGGGGCAGTGGGCGCATCAGGGTCCAAGGCCTGGAAACGGTTGTGAGTCTGAGGAAGGCGGGAAGGACGAGGAGAGGAAGAGCGCAACACGCGAGCATAAGAGATATTAGCATAAGGCGGGAGCCGGCGAACCTGGCGCCTCGCCTCAGGAAAAGATAAACGCTCCCGGTGCTTCAAGTTGAGGACGGCTGCCTCAAGCTTGTAATGGACACACGCACGGGAGAAGGTAGGATGGGCCTCACCGCAGTTGAGGCAACGAGCTTGGGGAGAAGCGCACTCCGACTTAGAGTGACCTTCGCCACCACACAAAGGACAGAGAGAGACAGTCCCGGAGCAGCGGAGGGCACCATGCCCAAACCTCCAGCACTTGTTGCAGAGCCGAGGAGAAGGAATGTACTCCTGGACAGAGCACCTGGCACCAGCAAGAATGACAGAGGGTGGAAGGGTCCTACCATCAAAGGTAATCTTCACAACCCGGAGGGGTTGACGGCGACTACCACGAGGGGGACGAGTAAACGTGTCCACCTGGAGAATAGAATGGCCCTGGGCAGCGAGGATATGTCGAATATCGTCGTGGCAGTCGCGTAGGTCCCGAACACCGGTCGCAACATGGGGCGGGAGCAAAATAGTGCCAACACTGGCATTCAACTGGACGTTCTTCGAGACCCGAACGGGGGTCTCGCCAAGGCAGGATAAGGCAGCCAAGCGGGAAGCAGCATCCTGAGAAGGAGCAGCAACGACACGCGTACCGAGACGAGTGGGGTTAAAAGTAATGGAGGCATCCACGGAATCAATGAGATGTCGATGAAGGGAGAAATCGTCAGGAGGCGCAGAATCAAGAGGGAGGAGATCAAAATATTTGGCCCACGAAGCGGGACCAAACAAGGCTTGATAGGTAGCAGAACTGGAAGGAATCGAGCGAGGGCGGCCGTGACGAGAACGGCGGTGAGAACCCCCAGAGAGAGAGGGGTTAAAAGGCGCAGTAGTAACAACGAGAGAAGGAGCCGCGCCAGGGGACGAGGTAGTCACCACTGGGGGCTTGGGGCTCGACCCAACCACAGAGGAGGGAGGGGAGCCAGGGGAAGGAGTCAGAGAGGCCAAAGGAGGAGCAAGGTCGGGGCCCAATGCAGCGGAGGCTACAGAGCCCGGTCTTCCAATACGGACCAACTCGGGGGCTTGGTCGCCCACCCCACGAGCCTGAGAAGGTAAACCAGAAGAAGCCGAAGCAGGGGTAATCATCTTGACGAAAGAAGAATTCACTCACGAATGTGCCCCCACACCCACCATGGAGCCACAATTAGAGGCAGGACACCCAACAAGAAGCTATCGCCGATCTTGTCGGGGCCTCCTAGGGGTGCGTCGTGAGTATACGCCCCACAAACGCCACCTTAAGAAACCGACAGTCCGTCGAGATCGGGTTCAGTGACGAAGTGGGGATTGACAATAAAAGGTTCCCCTCGCTCTCGACGTCGGGTACTGCAGTTCTACGGGTGCAAGAGTATGCCTCCTCAAGCACCCGGGCGTCAAAATAGAAGAAGGCCAAGGGAAGAACCAGAACGAGCAAAAGGTCGGCAGGAAACGGCAAGCAGATAGGAGAAGAGGGGGGAGAAAAACGAAACAGAAGGAAAAGGAAAAGATGCCCAGCAGAATTGGAGAGGACGGCAGCAGGAGCACAAGGCTAGAAAAGGACAGGACTGTCCCAAGGAGCATCACACTCCGGCAGCCGCCCACCAAGCCCCCACACGGCGACAACGAGCTGAGCGGGGAGGGGGTGCATAGGGTCAAGTTCCGCCTCCACGAGAACTTCGTTCTCTCCACTGCCAAGATTTTAGCCCAAATCTCCGCCCCCAACGTATCACCGGCTGACATCCAGATGACAAGAAAAGGTGTTCACCTGGTCTTGTCCATTGATTCGGACCAAGAGAAGATATTTACTACCACCACCACGACGGCCCGGCAAGATGCTGGCATCATCCTCACGCCACCACCACGGTACTTGGCAGACAGGACCGTGTTCGCCAGGAATAACCAGCACATGAATCATCGACCAGAGCGACGACGATGACATCCTAGCCAGCATAAACGAATAGAACCCGACGCTGACTGATTAGAAAAGCTGTTGAGGAATGGGACTCACTAGTGAGCATTCTGCATCTACGTCCGCCTCCAAGATAATGTTAATGAAACAAGACTGAAACCAGTACACCAAAACAGAAGCGATAAATAAACAGGGAAAAAGGAGGAATCCCCTCTTCCATTTTAAACCGAGACCCAAATATCACAAACAAGGTTATCACGAATAACCGAACTCAATTACGGGCTCACCATAGCCCGTGCTACATGGACACTTCGTTCTGAGTAGCTAAATCTGAAAACAGCAGCAGCTTCATCACAATCTACTTGAGAATGGTCCAGGACGGACCGAAACGTCGTCCTTTCACCTTCTAGAGTGTGGTCTGGTCAACACCTTTATGACCATTTTTCACCTTCGGACATTTACGCAAGCGACGCTGTTATTTAGAGCAGTGCAACCTTGATCAGTAAATCAGAGTTCGAGTGCATCACTTTACTTCTGGAAAAATGTGGAGATTATACTGCATTTTTTTTTTATGGCGACTGCAGTTATGAAGGCTTACATTTATAGAAAATATGAGCCTCTGGATCCCGAAGAAAGTTTTAACTGGAATTCGTTAATGCCCAAGGAAACGTTCGAGGAAAAAGAGCACAGTATAATTAAACAAAATCCCAGTTAGCCTTTAGAACTTCAAGCTCTTAAAATTTCTGCCTCCGCTGTCCAATTTCCTAGATGTACCAACAGAGGTCGTGAAGGCTGCCGACCCCCCTTCCAGATACTCAACATGCTTAAAGCAAAATGTTCGTCAGATAAACACGTCAAGTTTAACCCATGACATGACTTATGACATATCGCTGGAGATCATAGAGGAAGGCTACTCTCCTGATACTCGCCTTCATCGAGGCAAAATGTTTAACAGCCAGACACAAACGTCCAATCAATGACATCACAGTTGATATCCCAGACTTCTTAAGTGATGGAGAATTGGGATATATAGTGAAGCTCAAGGATGTAGTGCCCATGGCTGACAAACTCAAACACTAACAAATAATGTTCGTAAATTTTACGACAATAACGAACACCTTACATGTGAAATGGCAATGCAGTTGGTGTCACAATTAGACGCTACAGGCGTTCGAGGCCGCTCGCTCACTTCCAGAGAAGTACTCGAATTTATGTCTAAATATATTAAAAACCCTAAAAATTCAAAATCAAATATTCCAAGTTGTAATTTTATTGTTTATATTAAGCAATGAAATATCAACTATTTATATAACATGAAATAAAAGAAGTTTTAATAACGTGCGACTCATTTACCAAATTTAGCATGTGTTTCCTTATCTTGAAGTGAAACTGTGTGTTCTCGCCTCTTAAACCATTGTTCAACCAATGTGTTGTGTAAATAATGAATGAAGTCGCTTCTTAAAATTAAGCTTCCCTATGGTGGCATAACCCCTAAATATGCAATAATTGAAAACCGCTTCGATTTCAATTAAACTTTTTTCACTAGTTGAATATGAAATTGGCTTCAGCTGGTCCAAGTCTCAGCATCGTAGCATAAACAGGAAGGAAGAATATTGAATTGTCAAAATTTTTCCAAAATGGTGGAAAATGAACATCAAACAAGTGTCAACTGATATCATGTCTCTGCTATCACAATAGCATATAATAAAGTATTTTAATTATTAGTTTTGCCAATTTTTTAAATATTTTATTTTCTCTAATTTGTTTCTTTTTATTGGGCAATTTGTGTGAAACTTGAACACCTTACAAAACGTAAGCCTATTTGTAAGGGTACCAATTTGGGAGAAAATTGGTTCATGTCAACCTCAACCACAGGTGACAGAATCTATGTCAACATTTACTTCAAACAAATTTACTAGTCTTCTTTCCTTTTTTTATTCAATGTACATGAACCTTACACCTTATATGTAGAGTTTACTTCTCTACAATCTCTAAAAAACGTTATTCCTAAGTTCATTTTTGATTTTATAAATATTTGCAAACATGAAATATTGGCATAAATTTTGGGGGAACTTTGCCTGTTTGTAGTAGTAAAACTAAACATTTTGGATAACCCCCTTTTGAGAACTTTATTATATGCTAATGTGACAGATGAGTGTCAATAAATTATTTCATTTGAAACTTACTGAATTATTGATGAGTAAAATTCGTAAAAATTTTTTCTCTCCCCCCCCCCCCTTTCTATTTAGGTTGCGTGCTGAAACTTGGACCAGTTGTAGCCATTTTCATTTAAAACAGAAATAAAGTTTGATTGAAATTCAGCAACTTTCACTTTTCCCGAGTTACGCATTAAGGTTAGGGGGGGGGGGATGGGTTGGTTGCATTTATGTGAAAAAAAAAACATGGTTAAGAATAATAAGGAACATTATACCAAGATCCTGGTATCAAAGGTTAGGTTCAGGTCGGTTAGGTAAATGCATAAACATGTTCCTCCCATAAATACGACACATTCGAAGTTGAGTAATGGGCGGGTTAGGGCAGGGTGTACATTTAAAGTTAGGTAAAGGTAGATTAGGGGCAAGGTGGCTGGTTGATGTGCAAAATCAAAAACACTTAACAATATAGGTACAATATTGAATATATATACAAGCTTGTTAGGCGAAGGGGGCAGTTAGCTTTATATCCATAAGTAATTATCAGAATGAGGCATCAAACCGGGAAGGCTATGTAGCATCATCAAATGTCCGGGATAATCAGATGGCGCTATATATCACGAAGGATGCCAATACGAGAACAGAAAAGCATAAGGCGAACGATATAAAAAGTATCCGAGTCACCAAGAATACGATCGAGGGACAAGCAACCACGGGGGACGGATGGAAAACAAGACACACGCTCGTCCCGGAAGTCAGGACATTCAACAAGGATATGCACAACCTTAAGAGGGACAATGCAATTTGGACAATAAGGAGCAGGGCGGCGCTCCAAGTGACCATGAGTTAAGCAAGTATGTCCAATATGCAACCTCGCCAGAGCCGTTTCCTATCGCCGGTTACGGTGGTAGGACGACGGCCACGAGGACACTGAACTCTTAAGAGTACGCAGGTTTTTCCATTAACAGAAAACCAACAAGCCTGCCAACGGGTATGGATGGAGGAATGGATAACCGAGTAAAAATCTGAATAACGAATACCTTTACAAAAGATGGGACAAGAGCGGACAGCTTCCCTGGCAGCAGTGTCCGCACGCTCATTAAAAGAGACACCAATATGGCTGGGAACCCAACAAAACTCAACCGACTAATTTACTGTGAACAAGAAATAGCCAATGTTGGATTTTGACAACCACTGGATGAACCGGATTATAGGACCCGAGAGCCATGAGGACACTACGAGAGTCAACAACAACTACAAAGGAAGACTGACAACGAGAAAGCAGGAGACGAAGAGCAGAGAGAATAGCCTAAAGTTCCGCTGTGAAGATGCTAAGTCTCAGGAGGTAAGCGATACATAAGTGCTGTCAGGAAAAATATCAGTAGCCTACACCTTCCTCAGACTTTTATATCAATAAAACATCACTTTTCTAAGAATACAGATACAATATTGACCAAAGATCCAAGCAGGTTAGGTGTAGGTCATTAGGTATATACTCAAAATCAACCCTTTCATATCAACGAAGTTTCAATATTCGACAAAGGCCACTGCAGGTTAGGAACATGTCTGTTAGGTTAATGACCCAAATTATTACTTTCCACAATATGACGAATTACAGGCTAGGTCTCGGGTGGTTTGTAATAATGTGAGGAAAAAAATATATCTAGTAACACACCACGTCTAAGAATATATTAGTAAAATCTGTTTTAATCTTGAGTAGAATGGAAGTTTGTGGTAGACATTAACAGCTCTGACAGCTAACTTTTACTCTGGACGAGTTGTACATAGGTACATTTAGTAAAATATGGCTTTTGGGTTGATAATTAGGATTATTTAGTGGAATTTACTTAAATTTAGATAATTTGGATGAATTTAGCTTACGTGTTAGGATAGGATAGGTCTGGTATGGACTAACTGTGCTATGATACGAAACATTTGGATGCATTGTGGAAATTGTCTTAAAATAGGTTAAATTGAGGTGGAACAGCATAAATTTCGTCAACTTTAATCAACTCTAGCTTTGGATGTGCTAGGTTAGGTAAGGTTGTGTAGGGTAGGATATATATATTAGAGGTGCAGAAGTAGCTTGCAAAACAGAATAAATTGCCCAATTTGGGACTGAGTTATAGCTAGCTCAAGTGTTGGAAGGACGGAGGTAACATGGGCTTCTATGTGAGGGTATGGGATACTTATATTTAGTTAGTTCAGCTTTTGCTAGGTTGAATTTGGTCAAATTTGTGTAGTATTAGTAGAAGTTTTGCTAGATTTACATAAATTTATGTTCTAATAGGAGGCATTTGATAAGATATAGTAAATTTGCTTAAACTATCAAAGAAATTACTGATATCACCGAACCAAACCTAGCGTAACCAAACATAACTAAGGCTAGAACCACTATAAGTCTGCTGGATGGTTTGTCTAAATAAATATGGGTGACGTGATTGAGAGGATGTAACAAGGGAATTAATAAGACATTAAAACAATGAACATATGCTTGATGAAGAGTTCAGCAGTAATAATGTTTTAACATTTATGGAAAATGCATGGTTGCTTTTTATATTGAGATCATAGGATGTCAGATGTACCATTAATATATGCGAAATACTGACTATATGGGGGTTGGTTAATCTCGGCAAATTTTAAGTGATATCCTAAACATACCTAGACAAATATTATGCAAATTGTGTAATGTTTGACCAAGTTGGGTGTGATTGAATACCACAACTACAACCACAAAGATCTCCGCTACAACCACAACAATGACTACCACAACAACAACCACCACCAACCCAAAAACCAAACCACAACAACCACCACCAACCCAAACCCCAACATCCACCACAACAACAACCACAAGTCACCACCACAACAACCAACACAAAAACCACCACCATACCAACAACCACGGAAACAATCACTACAACACCACCACAACAAGCACCACAAGAACCAACACCACCACCACAAGCACCACAAGAACCAACAACTATCACCACATCACAACAATAACTACAATAACAACCACCAACACCAAAACAACAAACCACTACAACAATGACCACCGTCACAACCACCACAAAACCACCACCACAACTTCAGCTACAACAATTACCACGTCAACCACAACCATACCTGTTGGAAATTTCCTGCACTATGACTAATATTCAGTACCTTAGGACACTAGTACTGTAACATTATTTACTAACTCTACTAACATATAGCTTAGCACGAAGGAGTTTAGTTTATTAACGCGTAATAACGCATCATTCCCCAGAAATTCTAGTCAGATGTTGCATCAGCACCAGACGAATGGGACAACTATTTACACTTGAGAGAATCGTCCCAAGTTCTCTCTATTCAACATTCCTTTATGTTAATTATTTAGTAATTTATTGTTACAACCATGTTCAGTGACATACAGCTGAAATGTTTATCTTCACTATTAAACCGTATTGTTTATTAGCTGATAATTCACGCGACTGCGAATTGTCACTCAGAGCAGTCATAGATAATTTCTACCCATTGAAATTGAAGTTTATTGAGGTAAAGTACACACAAAGGGATGTGGTAGCTCAAGCTATTCTCACCCCATTCAGTACAACGTGTTAATACATACATAGACACACATCACAAATAAACATTACCAAACATTGAGAGATAAACATATACATTTCCTCCTTCACAAGTAGTATGTTAGCAGACGTACACACAAATACTTTTATGACCTAGGTATACTGTATAGACAATTTGCAAGAGACATGCAGATAATACAACAAAATATTACAGTCTTGGTGCAAAATTCTTATATCTCTCAAGAATATCATCAACCTTTCCGTTGTGACACATCCAGGCTATTTGTTCAGGAACAGTCCTTATCTCAGTGTTTCTATATACATTAATCAACGGACAATCAAGAACATAATGGGCCAGGGTGTGAGACCTTAACATACCACATAGCTTACACTTCGTGTCATTATCATGAACACCTATCCCATATTCCCAGTAATATTTGTACCCAAGCCTGAGCCGCAGGTACACAGAGTCACTCCAAGCATGTCTCCTTTGACCATAAGTGAAATGGGTGTTTTGACTCGCATACATGTAGTGTTGCATGGTTTGACTTCTCTCATACATTATCTCTCTCCTCTCCACTCCACTCCCGCCTGTGCCTGAATATTTCTGATTTTGCTTCTTATTTGTCTCATTGTGAATTCACATTCAATGTCAACTTGTGGTTTTGATGTGGCACGTTTGGCCAAGTCATCCACCACCTCGTTAAGCACTATTCCAACATGAGATGGAATCCACATGAATTTCACACTATAACCTTTCAGCTGTATCTCAGTTATTCTTCTCTTACAATCCTCAACTATGGACATGAAGACGGTTTCGACTGTTTAAGGACTCAAGTGCTCGTCGGCTATCGACAAATACAAAAACATTTTTGTCGTCATGACGTACTTCCTCCAAACACGCCAGAATGGCCTGCAGTTCAGCTTGTGTGGATGATATATAATTACTAAGCCGGAGTTCAATTATCCTGTCCACAGTCGCAAACTCCGTATATTCCCTTAGTAGGACACCACACCCTGCCCTGCCATCCTCCGCCACCGACCCATCGCAATATACATGTAAACTGTTGCCTCTTGGTAACCGAGATATCATGCTTCCATACAAACACCGTAATTGTCCCGGTTCATGATGAATCTTTTTCACCTTGAGGGGTACAATTTCGACGTCTATTTTCTGTACTTTCCAGGGAGCAGACATATTACACTGTCGAGAGGGTTTACAGCAGTCAAGTACGTCGTATTCCCTGAGGTCATGAGCTAATCCCCTCGTGTAGCGTGTCTCCCTCAGTTTCCTGGAAGTGTGTACGTCACTCAAGCAGGTCTGAACGCTCTCAAACAGCTTATCTCCTCCTTTTCTCCGCATGAAACGAATAGATACTCTAGTGTTAATGTCACGGACTCTATCACACACACACTGTAAATTTAATTCCATTCTCATTATTTCAATCATTGCATTTCTTTGACATCCAAGAATAATCCTCAGCCTCGTTCTGTATCGGCTCTTATTTTTTGAATTCTGCCCTGGCCTGTGTAAGACAAAACGGGTGCTGCATAGTCTATCAGGGACCGAACAGTGCTTATGTATAACATCCGCAAGATAGGTACCCCAACACCTTTACCAGAAAAAGCCAGTGCTTTTAGAGGATGCAGACGGGCTTTACATAAGGTGCTGATATGATTTATTTCAGCATTTTTACTCTCACATGTGTATCCAACATAGATGCCCAGATACTTGTACTTCTGAACACGGCTCAGTTCCACACCATTTAGAGTGTTATATTTCTTCGTTTCCTATACTCATATTTGGTTTTATCTGCATTTATAACTAAGCCTAACTTGTGACAGGTTGTACCAAGTATGTTAAGAGCAGTTTGAATTTTGTTCCCAGAAGTGCCTTGTATAAGAATGTCATCAGCATATATGATCGTCGTGACCCCTGGAGGATACATCTCTGATGCTAATCTGTTCATTAATACATTGAATAAGGTGGGACTTAATACTCCCCCTTGTGGGGTACCTAACTGAAACATCCGTTCCTCAGACATGTATCCCTGGTAATACACCTGACCTTTTCTGCCTTGTAGATAATCCCTTATCCTGTGTAGCCATCTCCCTGTTATTCCCAGATTGGCTAATTCGTATAGGATTACTTCCCCATTGGCTTTATCAAATGCTCCTTGTAGATCAACAAAAACTCTACAATTGTCATCCACATTAGACAAACACTTTAAGAGACAATCCGCAGTACTTTTGCCTTTGATAAAACCAGAGAGATTACTGGACATGTTTCTACCCAGCACTCTCATATCAACCAAGATTTAATAAATCATTAAGAAACGAGAATTTATATATTGTCAAATAAGGCAAATTAATCTCTAAAGTTTCTGATATGCCTTAGTTCCCTCAACTCGGGATATTCAATAGAGCGTAGAAATATTCAACAGGTCGCAGCATGTGCGTGAGGGAGCCCGAGAAGGGGAAGGCAGCAAACGACGCCATAACCAACGAGGAGCGAGTCTTGTAGCTGGCCAAGTTACCATCTTCGTAAAGAAACATTCGTGCACCTACGGACGTTAGCAAGGCGTGGCAGCTTCATTACCCTGACACCTTGTTCAGCACATTATCGGGCTCTATAATTTGTTTCTTGTAGCTACATCAAACTATTAGATAGGACGATGTGTCGTTACGAGGCATGACTACCACCAAACTCTGAAGTCGCTTTCCACTCAACTATTCATATTAATTTTCCATAAATATTGGTAGAGTCGTGCTTTCTCCAATAGATTTTACATTTAACTCTTATTTCAGCTGGAGTACCAACGCCAGCGAGACGAATACTTTCTCAACGCTCACGTGTTCCTAGCTGTAGCCTCATGAAACACCATTCTTGGCGACATATCATTTACCTCTATTCATCCCACAGCTAAGCTGTCATTATAGTTTTTGTAGATAAACCTTTATACGAATTTATTTCATTAATAACATTGTTGCATATTATATCATATGTGAATATTTGACTAATGTGTAGTATTCCATTATTACATTATCTTACGTATTATTAATTCTATATACTGATTAAACCCCCTAAAGTCTATGGAGGGATTTGCTTCCTTAAATTATAATATTACAGTTCAAATTATACAGTCTTAGATATCATTTATATTTTATGCGAGACCCATAGATCACCGGTTCTCAAATTTATTCTCTATTTAAAGGATGGTCCTTCGAAGGTATTAATGATTTTATTAACTATTTTGGCGCCAAATTTCCCACAATACCAACCACCATATTAACAACAGTTACAACACCATAAAGACACCACAACGACCACCACCATAACAACCATCACTGCACATACTGCAACCATCACCACAATATCCACCACCAACCCAACAACAAAAAACAACCACATCACCACAACTGCCATTACCACAAAAAATACCACAACAAAAACCACCACCACAAAAGCAACCACCACAAAAGTCAAAACTAGAACCTAACAAAACTTCCCCAACAATAACCACCACCACAACGACCTCCACAACAACGACCTCCACAACAACTACCAATACTACAACCACCACAACAGCCAGCACAACCACCACCATAACCACGAAAACAATCACTACCACAACAATAACAATCACCACAAGAACCAACAACCACCACCACCACAACGATTATCACAAGAACCACAAAAATAAAAAACACCCACCACAACCACAACAAAACCACAACAACCACCACTAGACCCAACAACTACCACAACAACCACCACCACCTCAACAGTAGTGGAAATGACCTCATATCGTAGCTGTTTTGCTTTTTTCCGATGGCTGCAATATGACGCAGTGGTGTTGTTTTCATGTTACCAACGGCAGCAGTATGGTGCAGGGGTGTTATTTTCATGTTACCAACGGCAGCAATATGGCGCATTGGTGTTGTTTTCATGTTACCAACGGCAGCAATATGGCGCAGTGGTGTTGTTTTCATGTTACCAACGGCTGCAATATGGCGCAAGGGTGTTGTTTTCATGTTACCAACGGCTGCAATATGGCGCAAGGGTGTTGTTTTCATGTTACCAACGGCAGCAATATGGTGCAGGGGTGTTGTTTTCATGTTACCAACGGCAGCAATATGGTGCAGGGGTGTTTTCATGTTACCAACGGCAGCAATATGGCGCAGGGGCGTTTTAAATTTTTCCGACGACTGCCTTTAGCCCAGGGTATATTTTTAAATTTATATTCGTCAGTACCTCGTAGTCAACTAATATTTTCATTCATTTATCGTCCTCTCCGTTCAATCCTATATAATGTTCCAAAAAGGTGAGTAAAAAGCTCCTACCTAGGCCCTGTCATTTTTGTTCAAGGTAATTAACCGGCCGCCTCCCATCACACTTATATTTCATTAATTCTGACCCTGCACAGACATCGCTAATGGTCAATGACGTCATCCTGTCCTCTTCCCTGAATAAGTACGCGTTTTGTTATGGTTTATTTATTCCTATTTTCAATATTTATGTCAAGGGGAATTAAAAGGCCGCCTTCTGTCCAGCCTAATGTCCAATGAGGTCATCCATAATCTTCCCATATTAAACTCGTTTTCCTTAATGAGGTATTTCCATACTGTTTCCCACTTTAAGATCATTTTCTAGATAAGATTGTATATTGAACATAAGAAATGAGTTCAACCCTGAATTCACATTCACATCATTCATATGGAATAGACACGGGAATACTACAGAATCTGTTAAAGTTTCCAAGTGCATGCAAATGTGTGTTACAAATTTTTTTAAAACATGCTACACCATCACTCAGACATTTTTATTTAATTCCTCCCTCACTGCTACTCCTGTGTACGTCTCATAATCGCTCGAAAACATGCCCCTACACCCTACTGTAGCATATACCCATTATGCCCAAATAAAATACTCATTCAGTGTACATGTATATGAACGAGATTAAGTGGATATATATAGGAGCTGCTTCCTAAGTGTAAATTAAAGCCTTCTGCAGTTACCTTCAATCTGATGTTCTCAGCCTTAATAAAAACCATCCCCAATACGGACTGATCCACCAATAGGGTCCGTTGCTTTTAGCTCCCCATGATGTTACAAGCGGTTCCAGTAAGGGACCCAGTCTCTCATTAGCACATTCCCTTAATCTCTTAACAGCGCAACTGTTCTGTGTCATCATAACCTATGGCCTTGTAGCCACTCGTATTTTCGCTCATTGTATCATTGCTAATTTTCTTTTTTATTCAATTCATTGACCCAACCGAACCAACCTAACCTATAACAAAGCAAATATTTCTGTAGTAATAAGATGCATTATTTTAGCGGCGCATGACGTCACAAAAGCTGGTTCAGTGAGGGATTAATATTGCCTTACATTAATATGGATGTGTGGCAGGCTCACAGCGACACGACTTTTAAGTAAGTAATTATCAAAAGAAGGCACCAAACCGGGAAGGCTATGTAGCACCATCAAATACGCAAAATAATCAGAGGGCGCTAAATATCACCAAGGATGCCAATACGAGAACAAAAACGCTTAAGGCGAACGATATCAAAAGTATCCGAGTCACCAAGAATTCTATCGAGGGACAGGTGACCGCGAGGGGCGGTCGGAAAGCAAGACACACGCTCATCCTGGAAGTCAGGACATTCAAGAAGGACATGCATGACCGTAAGAGGGACAATGCAACAAGGACAATAAGGGGCAGGGCGGCGCTCCATCAAGTGACCATGGGCTAAGCGAGTATGGCCAATACGCAACCTCGCCAGAGCTGTTTCCCACCTCCGGTTACGGTGGAAGGAGGACGGCCACGAGGAAACAACATTTAAGAGTACGTAGCTTGTTACCAGTAACAGACAACCAAGAAGCCTGCCAACGGGTAAGGACTGAGGAATGGATAACCGGGTAAAAGTCGGAATACGGAATGCCTTTACGAGAGATGGGACAAGAGCGGACAGCTTCCTTGGCGGCAGCATCCGCACGCTCATTTAAAGAGACACCAATATGGCTGGGAACCCAACAAAACTCAACCGACTTAAATTTACTGTGAACGAGAAACAGCCAATGCTGGATCTCGACAACTACTGGATGAACCGGATTAAAGGACCCGAGAGCCATGAGGGCACTACGAGAGTCAACAACAACTACAAAGGAAGACTGACAACGAGAAAGCAGGAGACGAAGAGCATAGAGAATAGCATAAAGTTCCGCTGTAAAGATGCTAGTCTCCGGAGGCAAGCGACACATATAAGTGCGATCAGGAAAAACAACAGAGTAGCCAACACCGTCTGCTGACTTAGACCCATCGGTGAAGACAGAAACGGAGCGGTAGTGAGAAGAAAAGTGCTCGAGGAAAAGGCGTTTTAGAACCGTAGGAGGGGTAAAAGCTTTAGTGATACGGGTCAAGGATGTACAAAACCGCGGAAGAGGGACCCTCCACGGGGGCAAAGAAGGAACAACACGAGGAGAAACATCAGAAATACGAACGGAAAGAGAATCCTGTAGGCGAGATAACCGGACAGAAAGAGGGAGGTGAAGAGGAACAGGAACCGCAGGAGGGGTAAAAGTTAAAGCACGACAGAGGCGAGAGGAAGGATGTTGCAAGGACCGCACAAGATAGCGAAGACAGTAGCGATCACGGCGGTCCTGGAGACAGGAAGCCAGTATCAACATACAAGCTAAGGATGGGACTCGAACGAAAGGCACCAGAACTGAGGCGCAACCCAGTATGGTGCAAAGCATCAAGACGGCGAAGAGTAGAAGGAGAAGCAGACGAGTAAGCAGGGCAACCATAATCGAGCTTAGACAGGACGAGAGAGGAATGTAAAGCAAGGAGAGTGTGCCTATCTGCCCCCCAAGAAGTATGGGACAAGACCCGAAGGAGGGTAAGGGCCTTAGAGCACTCAACACGGAGGTAAGAGATATGGGGAGACCAAGACAAACGAGTGTCAAGGAATAACCCCAAAAGCTTCGCGGAATCTTTGTATTCAAGGGGATGACCATAAAGTGACAAAGAGGGACGAAGAACAACCCGTTTCCGCGTAAAAGTCATGGCACAAGTCTTAGAAATAGAGAACTTGAAGCCATGATCTGTGGCCCAAGACGACACTGCATCAATTGTAAGTTGAAGCCGGCGTTGAAGGAGAGGCGAATCATCACCCTGACAACAAAGGGTAAGATCATCGATATAGAGAGCGGAGAAGACACCAGACGGAAGAGAGGAAAGAAGACCATTGAGGGCAGCCAGAAAAAGAGTAGTGCTCAGAACACTACCCTGGGGCACACCTTCGTATTGCTGAAAAGAGGGAGAGAGAGCAGTACCAAGGCGCACCCGAAAGGAACGACGAGAGAGGAAGCTGCGGAGAAAGAGAGGGAGATGACCACGAAGGCCAAAAGAATGAAGTTGAGAGAGAATATGATAACGCCAAGTGGTGTCGTAAGCCTTTTCCAGGTCAAAAAGGACGGCAACAACGGAGGTCTTCGCAGCAAAAGCAGTACGAATATAGACCTCCAAGTTCACCAGGACATCTGTCGTGCTGCGGCACTTGCGGAAACCAAATTGAGAAGGGGAGAGGAGGTGATGGTGTTCCAGGAACCACATCAGACGAACGTTAACCATACGTTCAAAGAGTTTGCAGACACAACTTGTGAGAGCAATAGGGCGAAAGTCCTTAGGGGAAGTACCCAGAGACCCCGGTTTGCGAACAGGGAGGACAACGGCATCGAGCCAGTCCTCAGGGACTGACGACGACTCCCAGATCCGATTATACAGACTCAGTAAATACTGAGACGTGCACGGAGGGAGATGGCGAAGCATCTCAATGAATACCATCGGAGCCCGCCGCCGTAGAACCGCAGACGGCCAGGGCAGAACGAAGTTCAGAGAGAGAGAAGGGATCATTATAGGGAAGTTGAAGACGAGTGCAGAAATCTAAAGGACGAGACTCAAGGACAGGTTTACGAAGAAGAAAAGATTGGGGAAGATGAAGACCAGAACTAACAGAAGAAAAGTGGGAACCCAGGACGGAAGCGACCTGCAACGGGTCCGCCACAAGAGTATCATGGAGGTGAAGGACCGGTGAAACATCGGGAACGAATTTACCCGCTATCTTGCGGATACGCTTCAAGATCTGGGCCAGAGGAGTTTCGGACGTAATTGTTGAGACATAAGATGCCCAACATTCACGTTTAGCCGTACGGATGGCTCTACGGGCCACCGCACTCGCTTTCTGAAAGAAAAGAAAAGAATCGGTCGTCTGCCTACGGCGGTGCCTCTTCCAGGCTGCACGCTTACAGCGAACAGCCCGAGCACAGTCCGCATTCCACCAGGGAACGCACTTCCGTGGACCCCGAGAGGAAGAGCGAGGGATAGAGCGGAGGGCAGCGTTGAAGACAGTGTCATGAAAAAGGAGAAGAGCGCGAGAGAGGGACAGAAGGGAGAGGTCAGAGAGAGTAGCACTGAAGGTAAACAGGGTCCAGTCCGCCTTAGCAAACTGCCACCTAGGGAAAGAGAGGGAAGGGCGAAAAGAGAAAAAGGAAACAAGGATGGGGAAATGATCACTTCCATGGAGGTCATCAAGAACCTGCCACGTGAAATCTAAGTAAAGAGAAGAGCAGAGAGAAAGATCAAGACAAGAAAGGGTGCGAGTCCGAGAGTCCAAATGAGTGTTCTCACCAGAATTCAGAAGAGACAGGGAAGAAGAGAGGAGAAACGGCTCAAGAAGGCGACCCCGGGCATTCGTCAGAACGTCACCCCAAAGAGAATGACGACAATTGAAGTCACCCAGCAGGAGCACAGGCTCCGGCAAGGAATCTAGGAGGTGTTTCAAATCAGGAAGAGAAAGCGGGACACTCGGGGGGAGATAAATGGAACAAACTGTGTACCATTTCCCCACAAAGATACGAGCAGCAGAACAATGGAGAGGCGAAGGAAAAAGTAAAGGAACAAAGGGAACATCAGCACGAATCAAAAGAGCAGAAGAATTAGAAGCCCCAGCAACGGCTGGGGGGGGGGGGGGGGGAGAGAAAAAGGAATAGCCACGAAAACGACCAGGACGAGCACCAAGCATCGACTCCTGGAGACAGACACAAAGGGGGCGAAAACCGCGAAATCAGAAGTTAGAGTTCAAGGAAATTGGCTTAATAACCTCGAACGTTCCATTGAAGAATGGACAACGACGAGAAGAGAAAGGCAAAAACAGAGAACAAGGAAGAAACAAAGGCGAAAGAGCAAGAGAGCACGTTAAAGAATATCAGGGTCGGGATCAGGGTCAGCAAAGTCAGGGGGCATGGGTAAACTGAGCAAAGATGGAGGGAAGGAAACGGGAGAACAGATCAGAGGTGGGCGGGCGGGGTCCGGAGGAGGAGGAGGAGGAGGAAGGAGGAGGAGACAACGGAGAGGAGCAGTCAAGGACAGCAACAGGAAGAGGAGGGGTTGAAAGAGGGGAGCGTACCTCAGCAAGGGCAGCAACCGAGAGGGAAGCAGGGGCTAAAGAAACCTCCATAGCAGGAACAGGGGGGCGCAACCACCGAAATGGGAGGGGAAGGAGCGAGAGAGGCAGAAGTAAGGGCCGAGGAAGAAAGCGAAATCCTGGGAGAGGAGCCAGGTTTACGCTTCTGACTTAAAGAGACAGGTGTCCCAGCAACCACGTACTGGGCAACGGATTCTAGCGTCCCAACAGGAGAAGCTGAACGAGAGCACACATGACGGCCGTTTGGAGAGCGATGGACATCAGCCCGCACCGACAGGCGGCGGGGAGAGTCAAGAGACGGAGGGGAAGGATGGGAAGGAGGAACGGAGGGAGACGAGGAAGAAGACACAGGAGACACGACAGACCGGGTAGAAGGAAGGGGAATCCCCAGACAGAGGACCAGGAGGAGGATCCTTCGGGAGAAAACCCAAAGGAACAGAGGAGGGGGCAGTGGGCGTATCAGGGTCCAAGGCCCAGAAACGGTTGAGAGTCTGAGGAAGGCGGGAAGGACGAGGAGAGGAAGAGCGCAACACGCGAGCATAAGAGATATTAGCATAAGGCGGGAGCCGGCGAACCTGGCGTCTCGCCTCGGGAAAAGATAAACGCTGCCGGTGCTTCAAGTTGAGGACGGCTGCCTCAAGCTTGTAATGGACACACGCACGGGAGAAGGTAGGATGGCCCTCACCGCAGTTGAGGCAACGAGCCTGGGGAGAAGTGCACTCCGACTTGGTGACCTTCGTCACCACACAAAGGACAGAGAGAGACGGTCCCTGAGCAGCGGAGGGCACCATGCCCAAACCTCCAGAACTTGTTGCAGAGCCGAGGAGAAGGAATGTACTCCTGGACAGAGCACCTGGCACCAGCAAGAATGACAGAGGGTGGAAAGGTCCTACCATCAAAGGTAATCTTCACAACCCGGAGGGGTTGACGGCGACTACCACGAGGGGAACGAGTAAACGTGTCCACCTGGAGAATAGAATGGCCCTGGGCAGCAAGGATATGTCGAATATCGTCGTGGCAGTCGCGCAGGTCCCGAACACCGGTCGCAACATGGGGCGGGAGCAGAATAGTGCCAACACAGGCATTCAACTGAGCGTTCTTCGAGACCCGAACAGGGGTCTCACCAAGGCAGGATAAGGCAGCCAAGCGGGAAGCAGCATCCTGAGAAGGAGCAGCAACGACACGTGTACCGAGACAAGTGGGGTTGAAAGTAATGGAGGCATCCACGGAATCAACGAGATGTCGATGGAGGGAGAAATCGTCAGGAGGTGCAGAATCAAGAGGGAGGAGATCAAAATATTTGGCCCACGAAGCAGGACCAAACAAAGCTTGATAGGTAGCAGAACTGGAAGGAATCGAGCGAGGGCGGCCGTGACGAGGACGGCGGTGAGAACCCCCAGAGAGAGGGGTTAAAAGGCGCAGTAGTTACAACTAGAGAAGGAGCCGCGCCAGGGGACGAGGTAGTCACCACTGGGGGCTTGGGGCTCGACCCAACCACAGAGGAGGGGAGGGGAGCCAGGGGAAGGAGTCAGAGAGGTCAAAGGAGGAGCAAGGTCGGGGCCCAATGCAGCGGAGGCTACAGAGCCCGGTCTTCCAACACGGACTGACTCGGGGGCTTGGTCGCCCACCCCACGAACCTGAGAAGGTAAACCAGAAACAGCCGAAACAGGGGTCATCATCATTACGAAAAGAAAAATTCATTCACGAATGTGCCCCCACACCCACCATGGAGCCACAATTAGAGGCAGGACACCCAACAAGAAGCTATCGCCGATCTTGCCGGGGCCTCCTAGGGGTGCGTCGTGAGCATACGCCCCACAAACGCCACCTTAAGAAACCGACAGTCCGTCGAGATCGGGTTCAGTGATGAAAGGGGAATTGACAATAAAAGGTTCCCCTCGCTCTCGATGTCGGGTACTTCAGTTCTACGGGTGCAAGAGTATGCCTCCTCAAGCACCCGGGCGTCAAAATAGAAGAAGTCCAAGGGAAGAACCAGAACAAGCAAAAGGTCGGCAGGAAACGGCAAGCAGATAGGAGAAGAGGGGGGAGAAAAACGAAACAGAAGGAAAAGGAAAAGGTGCCCAGCAGAATTGGAGAGGACGGCAGCAGGAGCACAAGGCTAGAAAAGGACAGAGGACTGTCCCAAGGAGCATCACACTCCGGCAGCCGCCCACTAAGCCCCCACATGGCAACATCGAGCTGAGCGGGGAGGGGGCCTATAACTGCAAAACGTGGATTGTCTGGGAATGTGTGTGTCTTGGCACATGTTTGGATTTTTACATTTTATTTTAAAATACAAGCCGCCGACCAGTGGGCAGTGAGCACCACGTCAGCCAGGCGAAGAAGGCACAAGAAGCACAAAACTCCATCAAAATGCCCACCTCGACAGCAAAACCCAAAGCCCTGGCACGACCACATGTGCTAAGACCCAATTTGTGCATGAGGGAATTGTGTAAAATCCTGGTTTTTCTCTCTGAGAGGCTGCAGGATCCAAGTAAATTCAGTAGAATTTCTGGTTGCAATTCTTATACCATGTCGTAGCTCAGTCGATTTAGGCAGCGCCTGGGATGCTCTCGGACGTCGGTTCAAATCCTCATCACAGCCCTTGTGGATTTGTTCAGTGGATTGTCTGCCTTTGACGATAAACGATATGTATTGAGCAGCCCGACACAATCCTTAGCATATGGACACCCCGATATTCCCAAAGCTGAAATCCAAGAGGAGGAGGTGCTTGATGCACGTCCTGTAAGACGTGGATTTCACCCCATATTGAATATGTGGGATAACCGAGATGCAGTGGTCAACAAGATGTATCCCCGCAACCTGTAATTGGTGTCTGAAAAAATATACTTGGTGCTGGGGAATGTAATTGGTGATGGAAACATTTAACCCCCTAACCTATCATTAGTGTTTAAAAATACAATTAGTGTTTGAAAATGTAATTGGTGCTATAAAAAATATATTTGGTGTTAGAAAAATTAATCCCCCTAATCTATCATTGATGTTTAAAAAAACAATGATAGATGCGCCCCCTATCATCATTGATGTCGCAAAAAAGGCACCCATGACTTATCACTGATGTTTTGAAAATGCAGCCCCAACCCTATGTTAAAAATGATGTTCTGTTCTATGCAAATGATATTATGCAAACAAATGTTAAGTTCAATATAAATAAAAATGATTAAATGTATACTTTGATGTTTTTATAAAAACTTTAAATGCTTATATGTAATGCAAATTATGAAATATTTACTTTGATGTTTTTATAACCCCCCCCTCCCCCATTTATATTTAAATATGTCCTTCTTGATTCTTTTTAGACGTGGATCTAAGGAGAAAGGGGGAGAGTTCTTGAGGGGCCTTGTATGGCATGAATCTTATCTGTAGTACGTATGTAGGTTGGACGGTTTACTGGTGCTCTAGTGCAGAGGAGCCTACTGACCGATCAATTGAGCCTCTTGTCAAGGAAATTTACCTCCTCTGCATTCCTCTCGATCATAAAATGCAGGTTTGGATAAACCGTGTTTGCCCACACGTGGAAGAGTCCAAGACCTGGCAGGGTGGGGGTCCAAGTATCACTCCAAAGATTTATTTGTAGCGCAAGTAGATCGAAGGGTTGTTGGGGCGATTCATCCTCCGGACTTCGAAGACTTGTTGGACGAAGATTTCCGCTATGGCTACACTGCTAGAGGCTCCGATAGTAGTGCCTTTTACTTGCCTGTATGTTGAGTCGTTGAATGTCAGGACTGCGTCCATCACATGAAGGATGACTTCTACCAGGAGCGCACGGGCTGGGGGGTACCAGACTCCAGCGTCCCTGAGGTCCTGTCGAATCCTGTGTAGCTTGTCGACGAAGAAATCTGCCACGACCGTGGCTGCTTCACGTTGGGGAATGCTATGGTACAAGGAGACGATGTCAAAGAAGAACAATGTCGCTTGCGCCAGGACCGGTCCCATCGAGTCGGTTGCTTCGAATTTCACCAAGAAATCTGTTGTGTCAACAAACCTTTCATCCAGGAGGCGCAGGAGGGGTTTGACGAGGGCCGTGCAGGTCCAATCTACCGGACCCGTAGGAGTCCTGCAGCCGCTGAGAACCGGGTGCCCTGGCCAGGAACCTGTAATGGGGTTAATTTCCTTGTGTATTTTTGGGAGCAGGTAAAGGGGTGAGAGCTCAGAGTTGAAGGATATAAAGAAATCCCTGGAGACATCTCTGAAAATCCCTCCCTGTTCCTTGTTCCTGTAGAAATCCAGGACCAAAGTCCTGTTTCTGGTTTGGGCGTTCGCAAGAGCAACCAGGCCGTTGAGTACGGGTTGGTAGGTGGTCGTATCTGAGAGGTGCCTTTCCATTTCTCTCTATTCCCTCTGTCCCACATAACGAACGATCTTCCCTTGTCCGTGGGCTTGATGGCTGTGGGATATCTGGGGCTTGACTCAATTTATTTAATTATTTAATTTAATAACGAAGGACCACCCACTTTTGAGTAAAGAGGGAAACATAAAAAGTGATCATTAGAAACAAGGAAGAACCAGTGTCTATGGACAAATATTAGAAAGAATAATCACTTAAATAAATAATGAACTGTATGCTTAATTAACTAAAGTCAAGAGCCTCAAACACCTACATTGGGGGGGTAGTACTTGCCAATTGGCAAGTACTCAATATGATAATATTATGGATATGTATAATAAATTGGAGTAATTAAATGTGTACAAGAAGTCTTAGCTTTAAGACGATTTCTATGACATGGTTCGTGCTTCGTCCTCGTGATCTCAAGATCCCCACACAGAAGCCCTTAGAGGTGAATAACACGAATGTAGTTAACGGCTCGTTGACTCCTCACATACGAGCTGTAATTTAAAGGATATTACGTAGCATTGAATTAGGCTACTTAAATCTCAATATTTATGAAATAGAAAATAAAGATTAATGCGGTACTAACGTTGGATTTTTTGTCGTCTTGCTATGTAATGACAGACTGCCCACGAAATATACAATCTCTAATGATGCATCAAGAAAGAACTATATACTTATCGTGAGTGCAGTGTATGCTGAAGTCTGCTGGTATCGCGTCTCAGCCTCAAACTTCTACAATGTGGTACACGTGGTTGAGAGTTTGGCTTTATTATCGACGCGTTATTATTTGACCGAGCGCTGTGGATCACGTAGAAGAATAATTCTTGCTGATAATCCCAACGTCACGTGTCTCAGACTCTGACGCCACGACTTTCCTGTCCAAGTACGTATGCTCGCTGCTCACTCCGCAACACGAGCTACCGCCACACACACAATGGCGTCTCCTCCTCCCTCAACCCGCGTCCCGCATTCACCACAGAAATTATTTATCACGAATAATACTATTTCGCGCAATTGTGGTTGAAATACTTTAATAAAGACTGGGTTGTGATTCTAGGGATTTAAATATTATTGCTTTCTCGTCTTATGATGGTAAACGAGAAATGGAGAAGATTATAGTTTTCTCCCTGGCATTCACGTGTGAGAGAAAAACTATTACTTGATAACAATTGTAACTAAAAACTCTCGATTTAGAATTATTTGGGAGTTATGTTATCCGTAAATAATTATCACACGGAATACTGATGATTTTAGAGAATCACATTCAATTCTCTAGCACACTGGCCATAAATGTGTTTAACTAGATATAATCTGACGCAATACTGGTGCTTGGTTTCGTAAGAATTCCAGCATCCATATGCAAATATAATGGTTAGTTTATGTGAACATTACTGTTAGTAAGTTTTAGTGACTACTGTAGTTAGTATATAATAATACTGATTTATTATAATACAATAGTATTGTATTAGTGTTGGAAATTTCTAACATAACTCCGGGGGAAGATTTCTCGGGTCGCAGTGCAATATTGAGTACTGACATACCTATCCCGAAGTTAATATTAATGTTAATATGTTAGTATGTTAGTACACACATAACGGATGTCCCGTAATGGTCAAGGACATACAAGAAATTTAAGTCTTGCAAAGAAATTCATGTTGAATGGAACATGTTATTGTGAATCATCTAAAGTTAATGACTAACAAAGCCTACAATAAACTCTGGAACTGGTGTCGCTATGACATGTAATGTTTATGTTATTAAGTCTTAAAGTCTTGTAAACTCTCAGATACTCTAGACGAAATAATGTTATTGTTAATAGCCTATACAACAAATTAAGAATGAAATCATACAATTTAAAGTAACTGAGAATCCACTGTGATGAGAATGTTCTGGGTCATTGTGACAACGATTTGTTACTTGACATCACAACACAGTATCATCATGATTACTTAAATTGGATGGGAAATTATTTGCTCTTGGTCAGAGCTATAATAGGCTTGCAGTTTCCGTTTGCATTGTTGAGCAGCAGCTCTAGTGGGGCGGTTGCTCGGTGGATCAGAATTGTTGTCCTCGGAAACTGTTGGTGAAGCTGGTTCTGATAAACACACTCGTTCTGCTAATTCGAGCGGTACCAACTTCTCTAAGGTTTTTAGGGTAGTGTTGCCTCGGCACAAAACCTTTACTACTCAGGATGCCTTGGTGATCTGGGTGGATAGCAACAATTTTGCCTATGGGCCACTCTGACCTTGGTCCATCACTGTCAACCAATACTAGGTCTCCTGGTTTAAGTTGTACTTTATTATAGGGGCTCGAAGCTCCGTAGTGGTACTCTCGAGTCCACACCTAATTCCACCTTTCAATTCAGCCCGTCCTCCAAACAAAGATCCAAAAGTGATTCCATGCACCCGCCAAACCCCCTGTTTATGAATGAAAAGCGGTTTACACACGACTCACAACTGCTGACATTCGAACATATCCGGAACAAGTGCTTCACTGACGAGTTTTGTTCGAATCACAACGCTATAAATACTTCACCCACGTACTACAAATACAAATAATCGCCAACAGAACCTAAACACCTAACCTAACCTATCCTATGCCTATATGTACACAATATGCTATTATAATATTAATTTATACTTGAGAAAATTCCCGTTTTGAGTGAACAGCATGTTAAAATATATGAATGCATCTGTGGGGTCGACCGCTGAATGTAATGGACTTGAGTCGAGGACGGGTTGTTCAATTACTCGTGAGAGATGTTGGTAACTTTCCACTAAGTCACTCCTGGTTACATGTGAAGGATCGACGGAGTACTCTTCTGCCAAAGGTATTAGAGGGCTAAGCAGGCCTCCATGTATTAAGTGTGAGGGACTCAGAGGTTCTCTGAGAAATCATCTGATAGGTATGTTAATGGGCGATTGTTGACTCGCGCCTCGATTTCCACGTCGAGTGTTTGGAGTTCGGAGTAACTAATTTTCTGTATGTAAGGTCTTCCTTAAACACTTCTTGACAGTTCCTATCATACGTTCGTAGAACCCACCTTGCCAGGGGGCTCTGGGAGCAATAAATTTCCAGTGGCATTGTCTCTGCAGGACTGACTTCACTTCTGGATGATTCCATACCTCTCGTAGACAGGCTTCTGCTACAAAATTTGAACCATTGTCCGATATTAGTTTGGGACAGGATCTGCGAGCTGCAAATCTACGAAAAGCTTGGATGAAGGCTTCAGCACTCATGTCCGAAGTCACTTCTAGATGTACGCCTCGGGTGGTAGCACACGTTTAGAGGCAAATATAAGCTTTCACTGGTATCTTATCTGGATTGCCAGTGAGAAGCAAGGCTCCTGTGTAATCGAAACCAGTGGTCTCAAAGGGACGAAGATGAACTACTCTTTCTTCAGGGAGTGGTGGAGGTCCTGGATAAAGACACTCGAGCGTCGTATCTTTTGCAGATCACACAGAACTTAATAACTGATTTGACTGTTTGACGACCTTGAGGAAGCCAATATTACTGTCTAAGGTCGGTGAAAGTATCTAACACTCCACCATGCAAAGTACCATATTGATGGTGATGTAAAACTAGAAGTTTGGTAATAATGTGGTGACGTGGTAGAAGGATCTGATTCTTTGTATCCAAATCAATTTTTGCATGAAGCAAACGTCCTCCACACCTTATTATGAGTGTTGGCATCATACCAGATACCTAGAGACTTGGTTAATTTATCTGGAAGGTTTTCATATTCACCTCCATATGTCTCTTGTTGTGCACGTTTGATCCAGTAGAGGATAGGATTGGGAAACTTATGTCTGATTCCTATCTTAGCAAGAAAGTCAAACACATGTGCTGTCACTCTTAATAACTTAAGTTAGAATAATTGTGAGGATTAATAGCTAAGATTCGATGAGGTTCTGGTTCTTTCATGGGAGTAGTGATATTGGTCACTATGACTTGTGGCTTTTCTTTGGGCCACTGACCACTAACAAGCCATGAAGGCCCATTAAACCACATCGAAGACTTGATAAGTTGTTTTAATGTTAACCCTCGAGATAAGTAATCCGCAGGATTGTCCTTAGTGGGAACATGTCTGAATTTATATCCAGCAGATAATTCATGAATTTCCCTAACACGATTACTAACGTAGGGAGTTTTATTGTAGTTTCTTACCTATTGTAAGACTGCGTCATTGTCTGACCACATGACGATTTCACCAAAGTGGATATTATTGAGTGTCTTGGTCAGGCAATGAGCTAATCTTACTCCCACCAGCAATGCAGTTAACTCCATTTGAGGTAAAGATCTCTTCTTAATGGGAGCAACTCTTGCTTTAGATGTGAGCAAAAGTAAGTAAGTAATTATCAAAAGAAGGCACCAAACCGGGAAGGCTATGTAGCACCATCAAATACGCAAAATAATCAGAGGGCGCTAAATATCACCAAGGATGCCAATACGAGAACAAAAACGCATAAGGCGAACGATATCAAAAGTATCCCAGTCACCAAGAATTATATCGAGGGACAGGTGACCGCGAGGGGCGGTCGGAAAGCAAGACACACGCTCGTCCTGGAAGTCAGGACATTCAAGAAGGACATGCACGACCGTAAGAGGGACAATGCAACTAGGACAATAAGGAGCAGGGCGGCGCTCCATCAAGTGACCATGGGTTAAGCGAGTATGGCCAATACGCAACCTCGCCAGAGCTGTTTCCCACCGCCGGTTACGGTGGAAGGAGGACGGCCACGAGGAAACACAACATTTAAGAGTACGTAGCTTGTTACCAGTAACAGACAACCAAGAAGCCTGCCAACGGGTAAGAACTGAGGAATGGATAACTGGGTAAAAGTCGGAATACGGAATGCCTTTACGAGAGATGGGACAAGAGCGGACAGCTTCCTTAGCGGCAGCATCCGCACGCTCATTTAAAGACACCAATATGGCTGGGAACCCAACAAAACTCAACCGACTTAAATTTACTGTGAACGAGAAACAGCCAATGCTGGATCTCGACAACTACTGGATGAACCGGATTAAAGGACCCGAGAGCCATGAGGGCACTACGAGAGTCAACAACAACCACAAAGGAGGACTGACAACGAGAAAGCAGGAGACGAAGAGCATAGAGAATAGCATAAAGTTCTGCTGTAAAGATGCTAGTCTCCGGAGGCAAGCGACACATATAAGTGCGATCAGGAAAAACAACAGAGTAGCCAACACCGTCCGCTGACTTAGACCCATCGGTGAAGACAGAAACGGAGCGGGAGTGAGAAGAAAAGTGCTCGAGGAAATGGCGTTTGAGAACCGTAGGAGGGGTAAAAGCTTTAGTGATACGGGTCAAGGAAGTACAAAACCGCGGAAGAGGGACCCTACACGGGGGCAAAGAAGGAACAACACGAGGAGAAACATCAGAAATATGAACGGAGAGAGAATCCTGTAGGCGAGATAACCGGACAGAAAGAGGGAGGTGGTGAAGAGGAACAGGAACCGCAGGAGGGGTAAAAGTTAAAGCACGACAGAGGCGAGAGGAAGGATGTTGCAAGGACCGCGCAAGATAGCGAAGACAGTAGCGATCACGGCGGTCCTGGAGAGACAGGAAGCCAGTGTCAACATACAAGCTAAGGATGGGAGTCGAACGAAAGGCACCAGAACTGAGGCGCAACCCAGTATGGTGCAAAGCATCAAGACGGCGAAGAGTAGAAGGAGAAGCAGACGAGTAAGCAGGGCAACCATAATCGAGCTTAGACAGGACGAGAGAGGAATGTAAAGCAAGGAGAGTGCGCCTATCTGCCCCCCAAGAAGTATGGGACAAGACCCGAAGGAGGGTAAGGGCCTTAGAGCACTCAACACGGAGGTAAGAGATATGGGGAGACCAAGACAAACGAGTGTCAAGGAATAACCCCAAAAGCTTCGCAGAATCTTTGTATTCAAGGGGATGACCATAAAGCGACAAAGAGGGACGAAGAACAACCCGTTTCCGCGTAAAAGTCATGGCACAAGTCTTAGAAGTAGAGAACTTGAAGCCATGACCTGTGGCCCAAGACGACACGGCATCAATTGCAAGTTGAAGCCGGCGTTGAAGGAGAGGCGAATCATCACCCTGACAACAAAGGGTAAGATCATCGACATAGAGAGCGGAGAAGACACCAGAAGGAAGAGAGGAAAGAAGACCATTGAGGGCAACAAGAAAAAGAGTAGTGCTCAGAACACTACCCTGGGGCACACCTTCGTATTGCTGAAAAGAGGGAGAGAGAGCGGTACCAAGGCGCACCCGAAAGGAACGACGAGAGAGGAAGCTGCGGAGAAAGAGAGGGAGATGACCACGAAGGCCAAAAGAATGAAGTTGAGAGAGGATATGATATCGCCAAGTGGTGTCGTAAGCCTTTTCTAGGTCAAAAAGGACGGCAACAACGGAGGTCTTCGCAGCAAAAGCAGTACGAATATAGACCTCCAAGTTCACCAGGACATCTGTCGTGCTGCGGCACTTGCGGAAACCAAATTGAGAAGGGGAGAGGAGGTGATGGTGTTCCAGGAACCACATCAGACGAACGTTAACCATACGTTCAAAGAGTTTGCAGACACAACTTGTGAGAGCAATAGGGCGAAAGTCCTTAGGGGAAGTACCCAGAGACCCCGGTTTGCGAACAGGGAGGACAACGGCATCGAGCCAGTCCTCAGGGACTGACGACGACTCCCAGATCCGATTATACAGACTCAGTAAATACTGAGACGTGCCCGGAGGGAGATGGCGAAGCATCTCATAATGAATACCATCGGAGCCCGCCGCCGTAGAACCGCAGAGGGCCAGGGCAGAACGAAGTTCAGAGAGAGAGAAGGGATCATTATAGGGAAGCTGAAGATGAGTGCAGAAATCTAAAGGACGAGACTCAAGGACAGGTTTACGAAGAAGGAAAGATTGGGGAAGATGAAGACCAGAGCTAACAGAAGAAAAATGGGAACCCAGTTCGGAAGCGACCTGCAACGGATCCGCTACAAGAGTATCATGGAGGTGAAGGACCGGTGAAACATCGGGAACAAACTTACCCGCTATCTTGCGGATACGCTTCCAGATCTGGGCCAGAGGGGTCTCGGACGTAATTGATGAGACATAAGATGCCCAACGTTCACGTTTAGCCGTACGGATGGCCCTACGGGCCACCGCACTCGCTTTCCGAAAGAAAAGAAAAGAATCGGTCGTCTGCCTACGGCGGTGCCTCTTCCAGGCTGCACGCTTACAGCGGACAGCCCGAGCACAGTCCGCATTCCACCAGGGAACGCACTTCCGTGGACCCCGAGAGGAAGAGCGAGGAATAGAGCGGAGGGCAGCGTTGAAGACAGTGTCATGAAAAAGGAGGAGAGCGCGAGAGAGAGGCAGAAGGGAGAGGTCAGGGAGAGCAGCACTGAGGGTAAATAGGGTCCAGTCTGCCTTAGCAAACTGCCACCTAGGGAAAGAGAGGGAAGGGCGAAAAAAGAAAAAGGAAACAAGGATGGGGAAATGATCACTTCCATGGAGGTCATCAAGAACCTGCCACGTGAAATCTAAGTAAAGAGAAGAAGAGCAGAGAGAAAGATCAAGACAAGAAAGGGTGCGAGTCCGAGAGTCCAAATGAGTGGGCTCACCAGAATTCAGAAGAGACAGGGAAGAAGAGAGGAGAAACGGCTCAAGGAGGCGACCCCGGGTATTCGTCAGAACGTCACCCCAAAGAGAATGACGACAATTGAAGTCACCCAGCAGGAGCACAGGCTCCGGCAAGGAGTCCAGGAGGTGTTTCAAATCAGGAAGAGAGAGCGGGACACTCGGGGGGAGATGAATGGAACAAACTGTGTACCATTTCCCCACAAAGATACGAGCGGCAGAACAATGGAGAGGCGAAGGAAAAAGTAAAGGAACAAAGGGAACATCAGCCCGAATCAAAAGAGCAGAAGAATTAGAAGCCCCAGCAATGGCTGGGGGGGGGGGGGAGAGAAAGGAATAGCCACGAAAACGACCAGGACGAGCACCAAGCATTGGCTCCTGGAGACAGACACAAAGGGGCGAAAACCGCGAAATCAGAAGTTGGAGTTCGAGGAAATTGGCGTAATAACCTCGAACGTTCCATTGAAGAATGGACAACGACGAGAAGAGAAAGGACAAAAACAGAGAACAAGGAAGAAACAAAGGCGAAAGACCAACAGAGCACGTTAAAGAATATCAGGGTCGGGATCAGGGTCAGCAAAGTCAGGGTTAGGGGGCATGGGTAAACTGAGCAAAGACGGAGGGAAGGAAACGGGAGAACAGAGCAGAGGTGGGCGGGCAGGGTCTGGAGGAGGAAGAGGAGGAGACAACGGAGAGGAGCCGTCAAGGACAGCAGCAGGAGGAGGGGGAGTAGAAAGAGGGGAGCGCACCCCAGCAAGAGCAGCAACCGAAAGGGAAGCAGGGGCCAAAGAAACCTCCATAGCAGGAACAGGGGGCGCAAGCACTGAAACGGGAGGGGAAGGAGCAACAGAGCCAGGAGGAGGAGCTGAGGAAGAAAGCGAAGCCTTCTTACCCGCCGGGGAAGAGGAAGGAGAGGAGCCAGGCTTACGCTTCTGACTTAAAGAGACCGGTGTCCCAGCAACTACGTACCGGGCAACGGATTCCAGTGTCTCAACGGGAGAAGCCGAACGAGAGCACACACGACGGCCGTTAGGAGAGCGATGGACATCCGCCCGCACCGACAGGCGGTGGGGAGAGCCAATAGATGGAGGAAGAGGATGGGAAGGAGGATCGGAGGGGGACGAGGAAGAAGACACGACAGACCGGGTAGAAGGAAGGGGAACCCCAGACAGAGGACCAGGAGGAGGATTCTTCGGGAGAGAACCCAAATGAACAGAGGAGGGGGCAGTGGGCGCATCAGGGTCCAAGGCCCGGAAACGGTTGTGAGTCTGAGGAAGGCGGGAAGGACGAGGAGAGGAAGAGCGCAACACGCGAGCATAAGAGATATTAGCATAAGGCGGGAGCCGGCGAACCTGGCGCCTCGCCTCAGGAAAAGATAAACGCTCCCGGTGCTTCAGGTTGAGGACGGCTGCCTCAAGCTTGTAATGGACACACGCACGGGAGAAGGTAGGATGGGCCTCACCGCAGTCGAGGCAACGAGCCTGGGGAGAAGTGCACTCCGACTTAGAGTGACCTTCGCCACCACACAAAGGACAGAGAGAGACAGTCCCGGAGCAGCGGAGGGCACCATGCCCAAACCTCCAGCACATGTTGCAGAGCCGAGGAGAAGGAATGTACTCCTGGACAGAGCACCTGGCACCAGCAAGAATGACAGAGGGTGGAAGGGTCCTACCATCAAAGGTAATCTTCACAACCCGGAGGGGTTGACGGCGACTACCACGAGGGGGACGAGTAAACGTGTCCACCTGGAGAATAGAATGGCCCTGGGCAGCGAGGATATGGCGAATATCGTCGTGGCAGTCGCGCAGGTCCCGAACACCGGTTGCAACATGGGGCGGGAGCAAAATAGTGCCAACACTGGCATTCAATTGAGCATTCTTCGAGACCCGAACGGGGGTCTCGCCAAGGCAGGATAAGGCAGCCAAGCGGGAAGCAGCATCCTGAGAAGGAGCAGCAACGACACGTGTACCGAGACGAGTGGGGTTGAAAGTAATGGAGGCATCCACGGAATCAATGAGATGTCGATGAAGGGAGAAATCGTCAGGAGGCGCAGAATCAAGAGGGAGGAGATCAAAATATTTGGCCCACGAAGCGGGACCAAACAAGGTTTGATAGGTAGCAGAACTGGAAGGAATCGAGCGAGGGCGGCCGTGACGAGAACGGCGGTGAGAACCCCCAGAGAGATAGGGGTTAAAAGGCCCAGTAGTTACAACTAGAGAAGGAGCCGCGCCAGGGGACGAGGTAGTCACCACTGGGGGCTTGGGGCTCGACCCAACCACAGAGGAGGGAGGGGAGCCAGGGGAAGGAGTCAGAGAGGCCAAAGGAGGAGCAAGGTCGGGGCCCAATGCAGCGGAGGCTACAGAGCCCGGTCTTCCAATACGGACCGACTCGGGGGCTTGGTCGCCCACCCCACGAGCCTGAAAAGGTAAGCCAGAAGCAGCCGAAACAGGGGTTATCATCTTGACGAAATTAAGAATTCACTCACGAATGAGCCCCCACACCCACCATGGAGCCACAATTAGAGGCAGGACACCCAACAAGAAGCTATCGCCGATCTAGTCGGGGCCTCCTAGGGGTGCGTCGTGAGTATACGCCCCACAAACGCCACCTTAAGAAACCGACAGTCCGTCGAGATCGGGTTCAGTGACGAAGTGGGGATTGACAATAAAAGGGTCCCCTCGCTCTCGACGTCGGGTACTGCAGTTCTACGGGTGCATGAGTATGCCTCCTCAAGCACCCGGGCGTCAAAATAGAAGAAGTCCATGGAAGAACCAGAACGAGCAAAAGGTCGGCAGGAAACGGCAAGCAGATAGGAGAAGAGGGGGGAGAAAAACGAAACAGAAGGAAAAGGAAAAGGTGCCCAGCAGAATTGGAGAGGACGGCAGCAGGAGCACAAGGCTAGAAAAGGACAGAGGACTGTCCTAAGGAGCATCACACTCCAGCAGCCGCCCACGAAGCCCCCACACGGCGACAACGAGCTGAGCGGGGAGGGGGTTGTACTGTGGTAGAATTCGTAGAATTCTCCCCAGTTGTCATGGATTGGGTAGAAATTTTTCTACATGAGGTATAATGATGTATACTTTGTTGCATCTACTGCATGAACGTAG
Organism: Procambarus clarkii; assembly: GCF_040958095.1. Lineage (NCBI taxonomy): Eukaryota > Metazoa > Arthropoda > Malacostraca > Decapoda > Cambaridae > Procambarus > Procambarus clarkii. The sequence goes on along the minus strand of NC_091188.1, from coordinate 32,701,029 downwards.
TTGCACTACACATTTACTCGGATCATGAGAGCCCATGCACTTGGTGCACCTGTATATTTCTTATAACCGTTTAATCCTGGTATTAAAGTTAGGATAAACAGTGCATTGGTAGGTGGTATGTTCTTGACTACAGAACAGACACCTCCTCTCTCTGGTTTACTTTGTCCCTTTAGCAAACAAGTCCTTGGTTACATCAGAAGGAGATACTGAATAAGTACCTACATTACCACTCCCCTTTCCAGTGGATGGAGCAGTCCTAGGTTTAAATTTATTAGACTTATTTAAAGTCGGTTTGGGTTTGACTGAAGTGTCAATATGAGCCGAGTTACGATGGGAGTTAGTAGAGAAGTTTGAAACACTTTTCCCATCTTGGTTGGCTCTTTGTCTTTCGACTATGGTATGTAGACCACCTGTAATTTCTTTCAAGATCAGAAAAGTTTTATTGTACATAGTACACAATTTGTCTAAAGTTTCTCTTTACAATTTTCGCCTTACAACTACTTTGGTCATCCATTCAGCTGTCTGAATTTGGACTTTAAGGCTTAAGGCCTTGAGTAAAGATTCTAACTCTAGCCTGAAAGTTTGGAGAGAATCGGTAGAATTATTAGCAGATGGTAAATCTAGCAATTTTTGAACTAAGACAGTAATAGTTCTCTCCTTGTTATCGTAGTTGGTTTTGAGCAATTGAACAGCTAGGGTGTAACCATCACTGGTCAGTGTTATATTAGAGATTACTTTCAAGGCTTCATTTCGTAACAAGCCTTGTAAATAAGTGAATTTGGTTTGAGGAATGTTGACTTTAGAGTCTACTGCATCTACGAATTTACTCCAGAAATCCCAACTTTCATTCTCGTTACCAGAGAATGTGGGTATGTTGATTTGAGGTAATTTGACATCAGGATCTGTATGTGCAGTAGAAGTTATTGTTAATTTGTTTTTAGCAATTTGCTTTTTAAAGGGTTGAAGCTTAACCTGTATATCATCTTTATACTTGGCTAAGTCATTTACAACATCAAGTTCACTATTACTCATAGAAGTTGAGTAAAGTTCTGTCAAATACAGATTCATATGTTGCTTAATATGGGCGAATTTGTTTTCAGCAACTTGAAGTAAATCTTCTAATTCAAGGTAGTCAACAGGTGACTGTTGTGACAGATTTTGACATTTAGTAATCTGTCGGGTCAAATGACCTTTCAGACCGATAAGGGGCCTTTTCATTTTTTCAGCCGTTTCCATCTTGGTGGGTAAAAGCTGGTTTGACAGTAAATAGTTGTTACTGAGGTAACTGGGATATTGACTCATTCAATGGAGTTCAATATCAATAATAATAGCCTAATATATTTGAATAGACTACACTACCTCGTTCAGAGGTTAATTTACCTACCTAACAAGAAATAACTAATTATTTTGAGCAGTGCTCGAACTTCACCATTAACTTTCGTCTGGCTAGCTCATCTTTATCACCATTAGATGTAATGGTGATTATTCAGCAGCACTCAAAATGTATACACACAAATAATGAGTACAAGAATAAATAATATGGATATACTCTAATCAGAGTTATCCTATGGTTTAATCCCACCCTTGATAGGGTCAGCACAAGAATGAATAATATATGTACTACTAACTAGCTCAAGCCTAGTCGTGAGAATTTCTACCTAAGAAACTACAAATTTATTTAGTCTGCGTTTGTGCCAAATTCAGCACAATCACAGCTTAAATTCCTACCTAATAAAGGTTGGCAAAGATTATATTGTGGTGCGGTAATGTGAATATAGTTGTGCTGTATTTGTTTTTTTTTTTTGGATTTTATAGTTTATATAAATGTGCACTTGCACACACAGGTGAAAAACAATTATGTACAGTTAATTTTGGCTTGCTAGCCACAGCCGTTTGTGGTAATTGATTGTGTTGATCAATTTGTCAACCACATGTGACCTAGACTCACCTAACAGGTGTACACCATCTCTTGCCAGGTTTTGCGTGTATGGTCTGGCTGTAAATTGAATGCAAGTGGCATCCAATCGTACTCGTTTCTTCAGCCTAAAGTTTATATATTTGGCAGCTCTTTGGTAATATTCTGAGGTTACTCCCCAACGATTATTATTACTCAGTTGGCGAGGTTCCACTAATGTGAATACAACCGAATTGCTGATGAGTTTGAATGAAGAAATTATGGTTTTAAGGTGATTAATTACCTCAGCTGGGTGACGAGTAGGATGGATGTCATTACCACCTAAATAAATAATGGTTAGATGGTGAGGCCACTTTAACCCAGGTGTTAGTGTGGAATTGTTATAGAAGTTATGAGCTGTTGCTCCTGGTGACCTGAAGATTCTTACCTCAGTATGAGGTATAGGTCTAAGTGTTGTGGGTAATTGACTGTGTCCCACGAGTGCTACCTTATACATGAGGTATAAGTAGCAATGAATTGGTGGGAATTAGGCTAACCTATGTGTTACGCTGCCGGTAGACAATTAATGTGGTTAATCTAGACTACTTCACACGGTGATTAGTTATTACTAATTAGTATATTTATATTTATATTTATCTGGTTCGATAAGGACCATAATGTGGGATATCTGGGGCTTGACTCAATTTATTTAATTATTTAATTATTTAATTTAATAACGAAGGACCACCCACTTTTGAGAAAAAGAGGGAAACTGATAAAAAGTGATCATTAGAAACACAAATAAGAACTAGTGTCTATGGACAAATATTAGAAAGAATAATCACTTAAATAAATAATGAACTGTATGGTTAATTAACTAAAGTCAGAGCCTCAAACACCTACATTAGGGGGGTATTGCTAGAACTTCATATACGTCTAGGAACTAGTGTGGTTCGTACACCAGTTCATTGTGGAATAAAGAACATTGTGACCAAATTATTATAGAATCAATAGGTAACTTCAAATAGAAAAGATTAATGATTGTTAGAATTAAAAAACAATCATCTAAGTAAACACATCCATCTCCAGTTCACATGGCAAGTACTCAATATGATAATATTATGGATATGTATAATAAATTGGAGTAATTAAATGCGTACAAAAAGTCTTAGCTTTAAGACGATTTCTATGACATCGTTTGTGCTTCGTCCTCGTGATCTCAAGATCTCCACACAGAAGCCCTTAGAGGTGAATAACACGAATGTAGTTAACGGCTCGTTGACTCCTCATATACGAGCTGTAATTTAAAGGATATTACGTAGCATTGAACTAGGCTACTTAAATCTCAATATTTATGAAATAGAAAATAAAGATTAATGCGGTACTAACGTTGGATTTTTTGTCGTCTTGCTATGTAACGACAGACTGCCCACGAAATATACAATCTCTAATGATGCATCAAGAAAGAACTATATACTTATCGTGAGTGCAGTGTATGCTGAAGTCTGCCGGTATCGCGTCTCAGCCTCAAACTTCTACAATGTGGTACACGTGGTTGAGAGTTTGGCTTTATTATCGACGCGTTATTATTTGACCGAGCGCTGTGGATCACGTAGAAGAATAATTATTCGTTCTAAGCTGAATATCAGTGTAATTATTGGTGATAATCCCAACGTCACGTGTCTCAGACTCTGACGCCACGACTTTCCTGTCTAAGTACGTATGTTCGCTGCTCACTCCGCAACACGAGCTACCGCCACCCACACAATGGCGTATCCTTCTCCCTCAACCCGCGTCCCGCATTCACCACAGAAATTATTTATCACGAATAATACTATTTTGCGCAATTGTGGTTGAAATACTTTAATAAAGACTGGGTTGTGATTCTAGGGATTTAAATAATATTGCTTTCTCGTCTTATGGTGGTAAACGAGAAATGGAGAAGATTATAGTTTTCTCCTTGGCATTCACGCGTGACAAAAACTATTACTTGATAACAATTGTAATAAAAACTCTCGATTTAGAATTATTTGGGAGTTATGTTATCCGTAAATAATTATCACACGGAATATTGATGATTTTAGAGAACCACATTCAATTCTCTAGCACACTGGCCATAAATGTGTTTAACTAGATATAATCTGACGCAATACTGGTGCTTGGTTTCGTAAGAATTCCAGCATCCATATGCAGATATAATGGTTAGTTTGTGAACATTACTGTTAGTAAGTTTTAGTGACTACTGTAGTTAGTATATAATAATACTGATTTATTATAATACAATAGTATTGTATTAGTGTTGGAAATTTCCAACAATGACTGTCCCTGCGCTCCTTGAAATCACGTAGGGCTGCCCATAGGGTGGGGTGCAGGTTACACAAGGGGCGGGTGTCGATTTGCTCTTCGAGGGACCTGGAAGCCTGTAGAATCTGCTCATGGAGGCCACTAAGGTGGAGAGAGTTAGTTGGCATAGGGCGAGCTGGGTTTAGATAGCATGCCGAAAGAGAGGATGACAGGTCTATGCCTCTGGGGATGAGGGGGTTGGTGGGGGCCCTTGGTCCAGAGGGTGCTCCACGTACCGTTAATATGGGTTTCTAAGGTCTTCTAAGGCCTGCACTGCGATCTGGTGGCGTTTTGTCGGGCAGGAGGGCCTGTGACGAAAGTAAAGCCTCTGCTCTGGAGTGCATTCTCAGACTGAGACAGGGGGACCTCACTAACGACAGTTGACCTCTCTATAGGTGCGCCTCCGCCCTCGTCTCCCACGCTGCTGATGCCTGGCATTCCTCCACCTGTCCACCCTTGCCCGTCTACACGTCGTTTCTGGCCATGGTCCGTGGACTGTTGTTGTCCCTGTCCAGATGATGTCCGTCTCCGATTGCCGGACTGCATCTGGTTGGGAAGGCGGTCCGGTTGGGAAGGCGGTCCGGTGGGGAAGGGGCAGGGCCTGTGGGGTTCTCTGTCTGGGTGAGGGGTGGGAAGGAGGGGTTTCTGCCGAGATGGTGCAAGGAACGGGGCTCAACGCATTTGTCCGGCGTTCGGGTTTGGCGGCAAGGGGTCTGCAAGGCTTACCCATCTGGCACCGGGGTGCCCCTCAATTCAAGGTCTGGTGCCCCTATCTATTAAGGGTTTGGGGCCTATATTTGGAGTCCAGCATCTAATGGCCTGTGGGCTGTGTGTGATTTTTGTCGTCGTACCGGGGGGGCGCCAACAGTTCCCTCTCTGGTGGGGTGGGGGGATATCCTATTGCCCTGTGGCTAGTTAGGGGGGTGGGGCTAGGGACGATCACCGAGTTCACCACCTCGTCTGCCATGTCCGTCTCAGGGTCCCAGAGTGAAGGCTGGGGGCACACCCCATGGCAGTCCTGGGGCGATGATGGCAAACATTGCGTCCCTGAGGGCTTCTTTGGTGTCAGAAAGGGGGACCTTTTTGAAGGTCGCCTAAGGCTCGGTATTTCTATTGGACTGGACCTGGATTTTGCTAGAGTATGAGGTCGTGAGGGCTGCACAGGTCATCTGGGTTCCTTTGTTCCTAGCTCAGCCTTCCTTCCCCACCCCTCCCCCTCGGTCTCAGAAATTGCTGTCCCAGTGGCGAACGAGGTTAATGTCCAGGCAACCCCCGATGACACAATCTAGGACTTTTCGGACCACGACCTCTCAATCCCTTTTGTTCACGCCCTAGCAGACGACCTCTCTGTCCAACCACACGACGCCTGGCAGCTGACGGTGGGAAACTGACGAGGCGCCCCTTGCTGTCCCCTTCTACGGGCTTCCTTCCCAGAATTTAGGAGGAGGCCTGGATATGGCAGGGTATAGGAGAGAAAGCCCTCACTTTTCTCCTGCCCCACGGCCTCACTAGGGAGTCGGACCTCATGAAGAAACTGAGGACAATGCTCACCACAGAATTGCCTTATGCTGACGTGGTCCTGAACAATGCGGAACTAAGGTTGGTCGAGCTCAAGCCAATTTCTTCAACAATCGACTATCTTAAGACCCGACTACTACACACAAACGAGTGGCCCACATCAACTCGGTCCCGAGGAACCTGGGTTTTCAACCCCCGGTTTCCTTTTTCTCAGCTGACATGCCCTTGCTCCCAGCCCTGGAAACGTACATGGAGCCTTTCCATGAACGTTATGCCAAAGAGTTCACCGCCCTCCTGACACTCCTCTTGAAAGCCTCCATAGTGCATGAGCAAACCCGCATCGAGAACATAGTGTCATGTCTCTGTGAAAAGGGTATGAACGATGAGACGATTGGCAAATCCTGTGGGAGGCCCAAAAGAAACGAACCCTGGCGACCTGTGTGGCCCCAACTACCTCAAACTCTAGCAAAATCCCGGTCTAGTTCAATAGAAATACCGAGCCTTGCGCAACCTTCAGGAAGGTCCCCCTTTCTGACACCAGAGAAGCCCTCAGGGACGCAATGTTTGCCATCATCGCCCCAGGTGTCCCCAGGACCGCCATGGGGTGTGCCCCAAGCCTTCACTTTGGGACCCGGAGACGGACCTGGCGATTGAGGTGGTGAACCCGGTGATCGTCCCTAACCCCTCCCCCCCCCCCAAACCAGCCTCGGGGCAATAGGACACCCCCCTACCCGCCCCTGCCAGAGGGGAAACCGTCGGCGCCCCACCCCGGTACGACAACAAAAATCACAATGCCCCCAGCCCATTAGACGCTGGACTCCAAAGAGAGAGAGAGAGAGGCGCTAAGCCCCTAACAGAGAGAGGCACCTCGTTGCCAGTCGGGCAGGCCTTCCGTGGACCCCTCCCCGCCCGAACCATCGCCAAACCCAAACTCCGGACAAACACATTAGGCCCCGTTTCTCGCCCAGACATGCCAGAAACCCCCCTCCCCCCCTTTCCCACCCTTACCCAGACAGAGCACCCTGCAGGTTCCCCCCCCCCCCCCCGACTACCTTCCCTACCAGACAGGGTTTGGGAACTAGAGACAAACACCAGCTGGACAGATCAGTGACCCCCCCCCCCCTCTCGCCAGAAACGCGGACAGCAACAGTCCATGGAGCGCGGCCAGCAACGACACAGACGGGAAAGGGTGGACAGGTGGAGGGAATGCCAGGCGTTAGCAGCGCGGGAGACGAGGAGGAAGGTGCACCTAGAGAGGTTAACTGTCGTTAGCGAGGTCCCCCTGTCTCGGTCTGAGCATGCATTCCTGAGCAGAGGCCTGACGTTCGTCACGGGCCCTCCTCCCTGGCAAAAACGCCACCAGATCGCAGCGCAGGCCTTAGAAGACCTAGAAATCCATATTAACAGTACGTGGAGCACCCTCTGTACCAAGGGCCCCCACCAAAATCCTTATCCTCCTCCGAGGCATAGACCTGCCATCCTCTCACTGTCAGCACGCTACCTAAACTGAGCCCGCCCCATGCAACCTAACTCTTTCCGCCTTAACGGCCTCCATGAGCAGATTCTACAGGCTTCCAGGTCTCTCTAGGAGCAGATCGACACCCGCCCCTTGTGCCACCTGCAGTCCACCCTATGGGCAGCCCTATGGGATCTCGAGGAGCACAGGAACGTAGTCAAGCCCCCGGACAAAGGAGGAGCGGTCGTCATGTAGGACAGAGGTAATTATGAGAGAGAAATGGAAAGGCACCTCTCAGATACGACTACCTACCAACCCGTACTCAATGGCCAGGTCACCCTGGCGAACGCCCAAACCAGAAGCAGAACCTTGGTCCTGGATTTGTACAGGAACGAGGGACAAGGAGGGATTTTCAGAGCTGCAGCCAGGGATTTCTTCATATCCTTAAACTCTGAGCTCCCACCCCTGTACCTGCTCCCAAAAATACACAAGGGGATTGACCCCATTACAGGTTCCTGGCCGGGGCGCCCGGTTCTCAACGGCTGTAGGGCTCTTATGCGTCCAATAGATTGGACCTGCACGGCCCTCCTCGACCCCCTCCTGCACCTACTGGATGAAAGGTTAGTTGACAACCTATTTCCTTGTGAAACAAAGCAATCAACGACTCGATGGGACCGGTCCCGGCGCAAGCAACACTGTTCTCCTTGGACATCGACTCCTTGTACCCTAGCATTCCTCAACGTGAAGTAGCCACAGTCGTGGCAGATTTTGTCGTCGACAACGTTTAGAGGATACGACAGGACCTAAAGGACGCTGGAGTCTGGCACCCGCTAGCCCGTGCACTTCTGATAGAAGCCTTCCTTCACGAGACGAGGGACAGTCCTGACGTTCAACAGCGCCACCTACAGGCAAGTAAAAGTCACTGCCATTGGAGCCTCTAGCAGTGTAGCCATACCGGAAATCTTCGTCCACCAAGTTTTCGAAGTCCAAAGGATGAATCGCCCCAACAACCCTCCATCTACTTACGCTACATAGACGACATTTTTGGAGTAATACTTGGTCCCCACCCCCAGGTCTTGGACACTCTTCACCATTGGGCAAACGCGGTTCATAAAACCTGCATTTTACGATCGAGAGGAATGCAGAGGAGATCAATTTCCTTGACACGACAGTCTTAATTGATCCGGTCAGTAGGCTCCTCTGCACTAGAGCCTACTATAAACCAACCAACCTACATATAGACCTAAGATACGATTCATGCCACCCAAGGCCCCTCAAGAACTCTCTCCCTATGTTTATGCCTAAAAAGGATCAATAGCAACGATGAGACCCTACAGCTCCAGCACCTCTGGGAGAAGTTCCGAAACAGAGGGTTCACAGAAGTAGTCCTCCAGCGAGCCGATAGGAACCTACGAGACCGTACAGGGGAATAACTCCTTCAACCAACACGATGTGATCCCCTAGCTCGCGGCATCTTCCCTGCAACTTTCTACACGGGCTTAGAGGAACCGCTCAGAGCAGCACTCTGGGACGTGCGGACCTGGCTACATGACACGTACAGCGACCACCCGTCGTGGAACAGGTTTCCACAAGAACCCCCCGATGCTGGCCTGGAGACGAGGCAAGTCCCTAAAGGACCGCCAGGTCTCGGCAGCATTACGGTAACCAGATGGCTAGTACAGTGGAGTACAAGCCTAACGAATGTTCCAGGAAGACCTAATGAAAGGCAGGGGCCCTCAAAGCGGCCTACCCAACTGCCTAACGAGAGGCGAACCACCCTCCTGGAACCCATTACTGGACTGGGGATAGAAACTCGCACACACTTGAAGCTGTTAAAGTGATTAGCACTTTGGTTGGCGGGGGGAGGCCCTGGGAGAGGGAAACGGGGTTGAGTGTGGCCTTACACCTTGAAACGCTGAGATAACTCTGGATGAGCTACTTGATGCTTTAAAAAGTGGCAGCTCTACTGCTTCGGGGATAGATGGAATAACGCATGACATTCTTAATTATTTAGCCGGTACAAAACCAAGTCCTTTACTTGATTTGTTTAATTTGAGTTATAGGGAGGGAAAGTTACCAAGAAAATGGAAGGAGGCTGTCATCATTCCTATACTTAAGTCAAACGGAGGCTACAGGCCTGTATCCATAACATCCTACTTTTGTAAAATGATGGAAAGGATTTTGTTAGGCTACTCTACCCGGTAGGTGATAACACGTCCAATAATCTCTTTGGTTTTATCAAAGGCAAAAGTACTGCGGACAGTTTCAAAGTGTTCGTCTAATGTGGATGACAATTGCAGAGGACGCTACAAAAATGGAACTCTGTGTTAGGACAGTGGGGATGGGGGTAGGTCCTGGGCTGTCTCCCCTAGTCACATGATCCCCCCCCCCCCCCAATCCCTACCCCGAGACTCTAAAGTCCCAGGAAATCAACTTTTGCCCCAATCTAACATATCCAAGACTTTTCCACTCTGCAGCCCAAGGGGGGGGGGGCCTAGTCGGGACGACACTACCTCATCGCTGCCAAAACCAATTCTGTGTGTCTCCTAGTATCCAACTTATTACCGCAGTACATTATGTAACAATATGTACGTGTAAGTAATATTAACAGTTGTGTAACTAGCTTCACAAAATTGTCAGTGGCTTAGCTTAACAAGCAATTGGGTTCAATTTCTGAACCAATTATTTGCCTCTAACCATTTCCACCACCGCCCATGGGATGCATAATTAAAATATATATTTTAGTTAAGTACAAAAGTGCGACACCTGGTCTCCTAACACATCAATTAAACCAAGCAGCTAAGGACTTGATTAATACCAATAACATTGGTATTAATAGTGACGAGGGCTGACAAGTGCGCTACATGCGTCACACTACTGTGTTTTGAGAAAGGTACAGCTGTCCTAAAAGACATAGGAATTTAATGTTTTTACACGAGCCCCAGAAGAGCAGCCTGTGCTCATTAACAAAAGCCAATGTATTCCATACAACAGCCAAATCCCGTTTATGAATGAAAAGCAGTTATTACATGATTCACCTGATGGAATATGAACACTTCTCGAACAAGTGCTTCACTGATTTTTGTACGAACCACAACTCGGCAGATGCACTACAATTAATTTTATTCAAAAGAATGTGTTCAAAGAACAAAGTAGTAATGTACAAATTGTAACAACAGGAGTTACACAACCTATGAAGCCACTATTACGCACAGCGTCTCGGGTAAACAAACACTTCACCCACGTAGAACAAATACAAATAATCGCCCACAGAACCTAAACACCTAACCTAACCAATGCTTAAATATGCACAGTTTGCTAATATATAGCAAAATTAATTTTTATTAGAGAAAATCCCTATTTTGAATGAATAAGTTGAAATTGATGCTCTTTGGGGTGGAATGATCTCTGGATGGAATGGACTTGCTCTGAGGACAGCTTAAACTGAATTTTTAAAATCTTGTGAACTCCCTCACAGATGCAGCGAATGTAGTGATTAAAGGCTTAAAATTAGAAAGAGTTATTTTGAATTACATTACTTTTTTTGGCAATGGTAATGTAATTTTGCAGATCCCCAAGACAACTTGTATACTCGCAGAGATATTGAACCAAATAATATCTCAATGCCTCCCAAACAGTCCCTTTTAAACCTAGCAACGAATTCATCATTCTTAAAATGATAAAACCCCACAAGATCTTGGCTTTCCTTGACCTTTAAAGTCTTCATTAACGTACCAGTGGAAAGGAACCTCTACATAATAATCTACACACAGTAATCACTCAAACGCTGACTGCATCAATGAGAAAATCCGTAGGAGCCGTGTGAGGGTTCGAACCTATGTGTGGGTGTTCCCATGCACAAGCCCTGGTTCGAACCCTCACACGGATCCTACGGATGTTCTCATTGGTGCAGTCACGTAAGTTTGATTACTCTGCGTATTAAAAGGGGGAGAGTCAGAGGTACACCATTCCTGGATGACATAGCCAGAGTGCATGGGGGGGGGGTTGTGTGAAACTCCTGGTCAGGTTTCGGCTTTAGCCGCAGGAAATCCTTGTGTTCAGTAGAACTCCAGGTTGCAACCCTTATACCATGTTGTGGAATAGTTAATGGGGGCGTGTGTGTGTGGGATCACCCACCGAATAGGTTCAAACCCTCATCACGGCTCGTATGGATTTTCTCATTAATACTCTGTTTCCTTTTTGCTTCTACTGAAGATCTTTGGGTGCACTACGCTGTAATCTGAGAGTACTTCAGGGGTATACGCATTGTTTAAGCTGCTGTTCCCTAAGTTGAAGGGAGTTATAGTTATCCATATATATAATGGAAACCTTTGCTCCTCAGTGGTGTCATCAATGTCTTTAAAATTGTTTTCTTCCCAATTTTTGCATATACTTCAAAATCGAAGCTGTAACCAGTCTTTGATTCAGCTAGTATGTTCAGCCTTACTCCATACTTACCAGGTTTATTTGGATTAAATCTTTTGAAGATAGACGGCCCGAACATGTCGCTATGTCATCATCCAGACAGATGTTTGAGGAATATAGTATGTTTTGAACTTGTTTGTTAGATATACCATTATTGTTCTAACTTTAATGAGAGTATTGTCTTCTGGAATGGTATTATTGTTATGAGTATGAAAATACTTAACAATCGTTATCACTTTGAAGTTATACAAAAACGGAAAGAAGCTACATGCTACATTTTACCAGTACATTGATATCACTGGCCTCTACATAATTCCCATCAACTGTGTCAGTCGCAAATGTCTGGCAAGCTCTTTTACATTCACTTCTTCCCACTCATTCTTTGCTTGGTTAGGAGCAGTAAACAGGTTGTCAGGCATTAACATTTGTTTCACATGCCAAATATTTCAGTAAATCTCGCATAATAACTGAACAAGTTCCTGAGGTGTGGTTGGTGCTGGGACAGTCAAGCCTGGTGGTCCAGTAGTGGTTGGTGCTGGGACAGTCAAGCCTGGTGGTCCAGTAGTGGTTGGTGCTGGGACAGTCAAGCCTGGTGGTCCAGTAGTGGTTGGTGCTGGGACAGTCAAGCCTGGTGGTCCAGTAGTGGTTGGTGCTTGGACAGTCAAGCCTGGTGGTCCGGTAGAACACTGAACAAATGGTGCAGTGTTGTCAGTAGACCAGGCTTCACTAGAACTGGCATGTGGGGTTCTAGTGGTAAATGATTCACCTGCACGTAGAGGCTGTATCGATAGCCATATTAACATCACTATTCATTTTGTATCTCATCCTCACCGGCTGTTTCAGTTTCTGCCACTTAACTATCAACATCTCTCAATTTACATAATGAAAATATTAAGAGGGGCAGATCCCAAACCTGCACACACAAATAAAACCACACGAGACCAGAAGGCATGGCAGCATGTGGAGAATACCCCCGTTGAGAAGCAGAGGTGCAATAGGTACTCTGAGAACTATCAACATCAGAGGCCCGAGACTGTTCGACATGCTTCCACTACGCATAAGGGGCGTAACTAGCGACCTCTCAGTGTTCAAGAGAACCTGACAAGCACCTCCAAAGGATACCTGATCAACCAGGCTGTGAGCAGCCGCATCCAATAGCCTGGTTGACCAGTCCAGCAACGAGGAGGCCTGATGGAGGACCGGGCCACAGACGTTGAGTCCCTAAATCATCGCAAGGTAACCGTAAGCAGGAGGGTCACTCACTTTCTGGAGCGTCAAGGTCACTGCCTGAAAATTCAACAACTACAGGCTGAATTTTTTTGTGAGAGTTTAACGAGTTCATACTTCTTGCAAACACTCGCTAGCTTTTCCATAGTGTGTGTTTTTTTTCAAGATGGATTTGCTCTTTTCTTGATCACTATCCACCATAGAGTAAATTTAGTTAATATAAAGGCAGTAAAGAAAACTGAGGAAAAACAGGAAACTGCACACGTTTGGACATGGGTTCAGCACTGCTGTCACGAGTATGATCACTAAGACGCCGAGACTTGTGCTTGGGTGGCTACTCGCAGGGCGAGGAGATGCCTCGTGGGATATACACAGAATGGGGAAAAAGTGGGCGCACATTTTAAAATAAGTCTCATAATCGGACAAATGGATTTGTAACAATTATTTTATTTCCATGATGGAGTTAACATCATGGCCCTGAACAAGTGAGTTTTGTAAATCATTGAGCGATCATCATCGACCAGGAAGTGTATATTATTATTAACAGCTGACTTATCATCCGAGGCGAAGAGCTTCTCCTGGCCCGCGTCTCTGCACTGCTTCAGCTGATTGTCTCCTATGACTTCACTCCCTCACCAGCTGTCCTCCGGTGTTGGGAGCACCCTTCAAACCTCTCCAATTTCTGGTAGCCTCAGTGGGTAATCATTGGCTCCACATTCAAGCTTCCTACTAGCTCAGCCCTCCACTACTGGGCTATCTCGTAGGAGTCTCCGGTCCCGTTTCCGGGGACCTTCCAGAAACCTCTTTCAGAGGTAGGGTGTTGCAAAGGTTCGTATCTAGTAGCCAACTTGACACACTAATAAGCTACACTAGCACCGAGAGCCACACAACCAGTCAATACTTGTTGGCTAATATTTAACACTGTCTGCTGACAAACAGTTTCTCGGCCCGACATAACTCTTACATTAATCAAAACCCATCCTCAGAATTGACAGTACGGTTTAATACTAAGTGTAATAAGTACAATTCCTGACTGCTAGGAATAGTACATAATTACACTTGTGCTGTTACATTTACCTTCCCATTTTCGGAGGATGGGCTGCAGTGAGTAATGTTTCCTGTCACTGCACTACAGAATTTGTTAACACTTTACCTCTTAACTCTTGAATGACCATTTCTGCACTGGTGGTACTTGTGCAAGTGTCACTGGTCACCGACTTACCGACTCCCTCACTTCGTAGGGACTGCCTTGAAGACCTCGAGGGTGACACTGTACTGTTCACATTTACTCCGGGGGCCAGATTCACGAAGCAGTTACGCAAGCACTTGCGAACCTGTACATCTTCTCAATCTTTGACGGCTTTGTTTACAATTATTAAACAGGTAATGAGCTCCGAAGCACCAGGAGGCTGTTTAAATAATAACCGTTGATTGGAAAGTTTTCATGCTTGTAAACTGTTTAATAAATGTAACCAAAGCCGTCAAAGATATAGGAAAGATGTACACGTTCGCAAGTACTTGCGTAACCGCTTCGTGAATCTGGCCCCTGGACGTTTGGCTGATGTCCTTGGTCACTTCATTAAGCTGTGAGGCAACCCTCACTAGGCCCCCGATCAGTCTTACCTGTACAACTTCTATCATATATACCTCTTCAAAAGGTCATCGGCTACTCAAGTAATGCAGAGGTCATTGTTTCCTATTTGAAGCTTAACTCTACAGCACAAAAGGAAATCCTGCAAAAAACTTTAAGCACAATCATACATCCTTCCTCGTCCAGGTCTGAGGTAACAGTGACAGAGTTAGGGCATATGAGCCGTCTCGTAGCTCGGCTTGTCCCTGATAATCTCGGGTCACCTTTAGATTAGAGGAAGGTGCGGGGCTGTGGCCAATCACGCATCTCCTTGCATCCTGGGTATGCCAGTTTTCCTCTAGGTGGAAACCTACTCCCCTGTAACTGTCACAAGCTCCAAATTTGGGGAATACTAGGTTAATACCTTCCCTTGCAAATTCTTTAAAACTGAATTTTTACCAAAATCGTGAAACTCGCACTTTAATTACAAACTAAAACATTCCTTCGGTCACCTAGCACGTTTGTAGGATAGATTTAAGTATCCACCTCTGGCCTGCTTGTGCTGCTCAAGACCTCGTTGTCTCAACCATGTCCTTACATTTAAGTAATCGAAGTCTGGTGTAATACAGGTTTTCCTATTTATTTCTTCCTTCAAAATAAGTGGTTCGTAATTGGTCAAATTCTTGTACCATCCCACAGATCCTGATGTTGGAGCTGCGGTGTTGTGGTCACTACATCTTCTGCATTTCTGTATCTCTTAATTATTTGCCTAATCCAGGCTAGATTCTGCTATGTAAATGTTTACATTTTCTCTCTTAGTTGAAAGGTTTTCAGCTTTGTCTGCAAAGGCATTCCCTAGTATTCCTACTCGACTTGGCACCCAGTTGACAAATATTATGTAAGTATTATATTATAACTAAGACTTAATAAATATTAAGTGTTAGGCTTAATATTTTCGTCCATCTGGAAACCCTTGTTGTGTGTCTCAATGTTTCGTTTTGAATAACCAACATATGCCCACTGGCCAGGAGAAAGTAAAGCAGGTAAAGCATTATGACTGTCCCGCTCCTAGACGGGGCTGTGATTGCTCCTATATATTCGGTTGCAATTTTGCTTCTCAGATATTGACTTTTCTGTTTAGATGTCATTTTAGAATCTATCCATACTCCAAGATATTGGCATTGAAAAACCCACGGTTGGTTAATGTCTTTAATTAACTAGGTGCCAGATTTACCAGAGGGCCACTAACCCTAGTGGACTTGACGAGGACAGGAAGCCGGCGGCTTGAAGCTCCCCACCTTTATGATATTTTCCATGTATATTTTAAAACAGTTTTGGAAGTTACGGCTTCGAAGGGTAGGCGTTTCCATGGGTTAATGTGAACTGTAGGTGAAAAACCATCTCCTGTTCTCAGTCCTACATTGTGGCTTATTAAGCTTTTACCCGTTGCTCCTTGCTTGTGATACATCTGACCGTGTGAAGAAAATATCTGGACCAACATCCTCCAACTTGGTCAGTATTTTTATAGTTTCAATGAGATCCACCCTGTCATGCCTGTTTTGCAGTGTTAGCCCTGTGGCCTTCAAACGTTCCTGGTAGGAGAGACGATTGGCGCAACCTGTCCTCTTACAAATTACGTCTGAATTTGGCCATTTGCCAGTATCGCCGAAAATGGACGTAATTTGAAAATGAAAACTAATTGAAAAGTTTAGAATTTTTGTTAACCAAAGCAGCAAGTTAAGGGTCCTCTGGTAGGTTAGGAGGGCAGGAAGAGCTAAAGCTTCAAAACCATGAAGACCGTGAATTAAAAGTTACCTCTCCTAACCTAAATGTGTAAGCAGGACGACTCGAAACAGAAAACAGGACAACATCACTTTCGTGAGCCAATTTTCATTTCAAATTCCGTCCATTTTTGGCCACACGGGCAAACGTGCGAAAAGCTACATAATTTTAAGAGGACGGGTTGGCAATGACTTCTGTTGCCCTAAGTTTCACCTTTTTCAGAGCAGCTATGTCCCTCTGAAAATGAGGTCTCCGTGCATGCAAACAGAAATCCAAATGCCAGAGATTTACACAGTTGAACCATTACCGTTTTTTTTCTTATCGTCAAAAGTTCGCTTGATAATCCCGAAAGTCGTTAGCTTTTCTGACTACTGGACACCTGTCGTGCAACTTTTAATGAGTGGGGGATTTTGACAAGGTCATTTTCTTCATGAATCTGCTGTAATGTAATGCTACTAATTTGGTTATCGTGGCGTGGGTTGTTATCCCACGTGCATGGTCTTACTTTTGTCGATATTAAAGTGCATTTGCCAGTCGTCTGACCATTTGTGGAGTTCATGTAGCTCTCTATTTTAGGCTAATATCATTATCATTTCCCACTTTACCATAACTCTTTGCGTCGACTGCAAATTTCATGATGTGGTTTGTAATATTCTCATCTGTCAATGTGACAAAGGGTAGGTCCCAAAATGGACCCCTTGTGGTACCCCACCTACCACATTTCTCCATTCAGTTTCGTTTCCATTTAGCACATTTAGAAAACTCTTCATTTTCTTTCCTTCAACCATTGTTTTACCCATTCTAATATTTTAGTATTTATTCTATGGACCTGTAATTTGCTTGCCAGTCTTTCATGTTGTTCCTTATCAAAACCTTTAGCAAAATCCATGTATACTACATTTACTGGAAGGCCTTTTAGTAGGTGGTTACAGTTTCCAAAAACGTAAGCAAGTTTGTAAGGCAGAAAGTGTTTTAAACAATCATGTGGTTCCGATTGTACAAGATTGTACACTGAAAGATTCCCTCCGAGGATTCTTTACATCATACATCTGCAAGCTTATGGGAGAGCTGATCGGCTGGTAATTTTTATACAGAGCTCTTTCTACTTTTTTGAAAATAGGTATGACATTTACGTATTTCCAGTCTAGGGGAACTACCTCTTGGTCCCGAGATTTTGTGTAAAGTAGTTTCAGCGGTAGGCATAGTTCTTCTGCCGGTTCCTTTAAGACTTTGGATTGGAGGCCATCCCCACCTGGGGCTTTTGAGTCTTAACCTGTCTGGAGTGCAGTCACCTCGTCTCATTGCCTTAGATTTCTGTGCAGATTTGTCAAAATGCTGCATTCAGATGTTACTTTATCTAGCGCCACTTGTGTTTTATTCAAAAGTTAAGGACCTGTGACGACTACAGCTATATCAGCTTATCTTAGCAATTTGACTCCTGCAAATGTCATGGTAACGAGGTTTTCCATAAGGATGTTAAAAAGAATAAGACTGAGGACGACGACTTGTGGAGTTCCATTTTCATACCAGTGTAGTCTGACACTTGGCCTTTCAGCTTTACTCTGGCATATCTGTGACTAAGAATCTTGAATCCATGCTGGTATTTTTATCTTGACACCCTTTTATAATTAACGTGTGTAAAAATACTTGTTGACCAAGTTGGAATGCTTTTTCTAGATCAGGGAAGATCACTATAACCGAATCGGAGTTGACTCTTACTAGTAATATTGCCATACAGTTTCCAGTACCACCTCCTCTAGTGAAGCTAAATATATTCTTAGCCAGGTCTCCAGTCTTTAACAGTAGCCTCTAAGACCATCAGTTCTGCAATTTTACTAATACATTATGTTAATGAAATTGGTGTAATTGCCAGGGTCTTTCGGTTTAGTAATCGGAATGATGTCTGCTTTCTTCCAAGAGGTCGGTTATTTGCCGAGCTGCCAAGATGCACTGATAACGTACAATATCCCTTGTTCTCCAGCAGGACCGGCGTGTGCGATCATTGAGCATGTAATGTTATTAGCATCTGGTGCAGTGCCATTGTCACTTTTTTGTCGTCTCGGATTAGTTCTTGTTTAACAGTGTGTCACATTCGTCATCTGTAGCTATGCTCTTTCGAATGGCCGTCAACCTTTCCTGTTTTTCCTATCTGCCTCCTGACCATTGTAGGATCTGATATGAAGCTTTTCCTGCAAACTGGACAGTAAGTCACTCAGCCTCCTGCAATTGTTAAATACATTCATGTTGTCGAGCTTGGTCGACCTATCGTTGTTTTAATGTCCCCATATCTCTCAAAAACTTCTATGTTCATTTAGAGTGACACCAATCAAACCATCTTGCCTCTAAGTCTTTAGAAACTAGTGCAGCTTCATATATCACTGCTCTTAGCAGTGTTCTTCCTTCTGGTGTGCAATTTCTCTAGGGGGTTTTCAGTTGACTCTGGGGTTTTGTTCATTAACTTCATTTCTGTAGAACCAATAGTTTTTTCGTTTTGTGTTTTCTGGGATGAGTGAATATTTTTTTCAACAGCTGTAATGGCTTCCTGGAGATTGGTCTCATGTCCGAATCCTTTGGTGGCGAATGTGTAGTAGGCCATTTTTCATGCTCGTCCTGGTATATATTCCAGTTGGCCTTTATTACATTCCACGTAGTTTGTGCACGTGGTGTAGGAGATCTTTCTATGTTTAGTGTAGTGATAATAGTATAGTAGCCACTGGTGCTCACAGGATCTACTTCACACTTCGCCTGATGCTTGAATGCAGTTGTGAGTAACTTTAGAAGCTCCTTGAATGTGTGTGTTTGGGGAGGGGTTCTGCATGATTGAGAAATGCAATTTTAGGTACTTCTCGCAGAACTTTAGCCAAATGGCTCATCTGTATTGGCTGGTCCAGTCACACCTACCTCCAGATTATAAGCATTATAATCCCAGGTAATAACTATACCATGCACCTCCATGGCAAGCACTTCCTCTGCTAGTTTACATTTAGGAGCTTCTAGACGTTATATACGAGGAGCTCATTATTAGCCATATTCACTGTTACTGCTAATACCACTACTCATCACCACACGAAACTGGGTCTTTTCTTGCTCTTATGGTGTTACTTCACGAGGATCAATAATCCTTCTCCCTCTGTTCATAAGGTATAATAATTGGTGATATCCAGCTACTTTGAAGGATTTCGTGGCTGGGAAGACAGTTTCTTGCAAAACTATTATATCTGCTTTTGTAACGATTACAGCCTCCAGAAGTGTTTTCTCTTCATGTCCAAGACATTGTTCTAATGCAGAATTCGTAACTAACAGATTACTGTTTGTTGGTGTTGTCTTTCCTACTAGAACTCCTCTTCGGAATCAACAACCATAGTCTCCACTTCGCTAGCAGTGTCCCTGCAAATCGGACTGAATTAATTGTTCATGTTTGTCTCTTGTATTACAAGATTCCGTTGATCTTCACTCGCCACTGTTTCCTGAAGTTGCTTTTGTGGATCTTGATGGTCTGATGTGACTACCCGAAAGTTAGTGGTAGTCTATCTCCATGTTTTTGTCCTCTTGTGCTCCGTCTTGTTTCTTACTGTTTCTTGTGTAACTGTGGTCTGCTGCACGATCTTCTCCATTATTACACAAGCGATTGCTCGAGTCTTGTTGCGAGGCATTCTGCGTCATCTGAAAACAATTGGTAACGGTCTTTGCCATGATCTTCAATGTTTTTAGCTGGACCTCCGTAAAACTGTAAATCTGTTTTGTTGACAAAGTGATTGCATTTTGTTCCCATGTTTTATTTCTGCAGTGGGTTTGTGCATTTTCTGATTTGGAGTTGTGTGATGAATTGTGTTATATGAGCGTTGGCTTCTGTTGTGGCTGTGCACGAGTGTGCCAGACAATGTTAGTGCATGTACTGCAGGTCTGATTATCCTGACCTACTCGGTCTGCACCTTTTCATTCCGTGTGGTTGTTCAAGATTATTCTGACCTAATCGGTCTGCACCTTTTCATTCCGTGTGGTTGTTCAAGTAAGTAAGTAAGTAATTATCAAAAGAAGGCACCAAACCGGGAAGGCTATGTAGCACCATCAAATACGCAAAATAATCAGAGGGCGCTAAATATCACCAAGGATGCCAATACGAGAACAAAAACGCATAAGGCGAACGATATCAAAAGTATCCGAGTCACCAAGAATTCTATCGAGGGACAGGTGACCGCGAGGGGCGGTCGGAAAGCAAGACATACGCTCGTCCTGGAAGTCAGGACATTCAAGAAGGACATGCACGACCGTAAGAGGGACAATGCAACTAGGACAATAAGGAGCAGGGCGGCGCTCCATCAAGTGACCATGGGTTAAGCGAGTATGGCCAATACGTAACCTCGCCAGAGCTGTTTCCCACCGCCGGTTACGGTGGAAGAAGGACTGCCACGAGGAAACGCAACATTTAAGAGTACGTAGCTTGTTACCAGTAACAGACAACCAAGAAGCCTGCCAACGGGTAAGGACTGAGGAATGGATAACCGGGTAAAAGTCGGAATACGGAATGCCCTTACGAGAGATGGGACAAGAGCGGACAGCTTCCTTGGCGGCAGCATCCGCACGCTCATTTAAAGACACACCAATGTGGCTGGGAACCCAACAAAACTCAACCGACTTAAATTTACTATGAACGAGAAACAGCCAATGCTGGATCTCGACAACCACTGGATGAACTGGAGTAAAGGACCCGAGAGCCATGAGGGCACTACGAGAGTCAACAACAACTACAAAGGAAGACTGACAACGAGAAAGTAGGAGACGAAGAGCATAGAGAATAGCATAAAGTTCCGCTGTAAAGATGCTAGTCTCCGGAGGCAAGCGACACATATAAGTGCGATCAGGAAAAACAACAGAGTAGCCAACACCGTCCGCTGACTTAGACCCATCGGTGAAGACAGAAACGGAGCGGGAGTGAGAAGAAAAGTGCTCGAGGAAAAGGCGTTTTAGAACCGTAGGAGGGGTAAAAGCTTTAGTGATACGGGTCAAGGAAGTACAAAACCGCGGAAGAGGGACCCTCCACGGGGGCAAAGAAGGAACAACACGAGGAGAAACATCAGAAATACGAACGGAAAGAGAATCCTGCAGGCGAGATAACCGGACAGAAAGAGGGACGTGGTGAAGAGGAACAGGAACCGCAGGAGGGGTAAAAGTTAAAGCACGACAGAGGCGAGAGGAAGGATGTTGCAAGGACCGCGCAAGATAGCGAAGACAGTAGCGATCACGGCGGTCCTGGAGAGACAGGAAGCCAGTGTCAACATACAAGCTAAGGACGGGAGTCGAACGAAAGGCACCAGAACTGAGGCGCAACCCAGTATGGTGCAAAGCATCAAGACGGCGAAGAGTAGAAGGAGAAGCAGACGAGTAAGCAGGGCAACCATAATCGAGCTTAGACAGGACGAGAGAAGAATGTAAAGCAAGGAGAGTGCGCCTATCTGCCCCCCAAGAAGTATGGGACAAGACCCGAAGGAGGGTAAGGGCCTTAGAGCACTCAACACGGAGGTAAGAGATATGGGGAGACCAAGACAAACGAGTGTCATGGAATAACCCCAAAAGCTTCGCGGAATCTTTGTATTCAAGGGGATGACCATAAAGTGACAGAGGGACGAAGAACAACCCGTTTCCGCGTAAATGTCATGGCACAAGTCTTAGAAGTAGAGAACTTGAAGCCATGATCAGTGGCCCAAGACGACACGGCATCAATTGCAAGTTGAAGCCGGCGTTGAAGGAGAGGCGAATCATCACCCTGACAACAAAGGGTAAGATCATCGACATAGAGAGCGGAGAAGACACCAGAAGGAAGGGAGGAAAGAAGACCATTGAGGGCAACCAGAAAAAGAGTAGTGCTCAGAACACTACCCTGGGGCACACCTTCATATTGCTGAAAAGAGGGAGAGAGAGCGGTACCAAGGCGCACCCGAAAGGAACGACGAGAGAGGAAGCTGCGGAGAAAGAGAGGGAGATGACCACGAAGGCCAAAAGAATGAAGTTGAGATAGGATATGATAACGCCAAGTGGTGTCGTAAGCCTTTTCCAGGTCAAAAAGGACGGCAACAACAGAGGTCTTCGCAGCAAAAGCAGTACGAATATAGACCTCCAAGTTCACCAGGACATCTGTCGTGCTGCGGCACTTGCGGAAACCAAATTGAGAAGGGGAGAGGAGGTGATGGTGTTCCAGGAACCACATCAGACGAACGTTAACCATACGTTCAAAAAGTTTGCAGACACAACTTGTGAGAGCAATAGGGCGAAAGTCCTTAGGGGAAGTACCCAGAGACCCCGGTTTGCGAACAGGGAGGACAACGGCATCGAGCCAGTCCTCAGGGACTGACGACGACTCCCAGATCCGATTATACAGACTCAGTAAATACTGAGACGTGCTCGGAGGGAGATGGCGAAGCATCTCATAATGAATACCATCGGAGCCCGCCGCCGTAGAACCGCAGAGGGCCAGAGCAGAACGAAGTTCAGAGAGAGAGAAGTGATCATTATAGGGAAGCTGAAGATGAGTGCAGAAATCTAAAGGACGAGACTCAAGGATAGGTTTACGAAGAAGGAAAGATTGGGGAAGATGAAGACCAGAGCTAACAGAAGAAAAGTGGGAAGCCAGTTCGGAAGCGACCTGCAACGGGTCCGCCACAAGAGTATCATGGAGGTGAAGGACCGGTGAAACATCGGGAACGAACTTACCCGCTATCTTGCGGATACGCTTCCAGATCTGGGCCAGAGGGGTTTCGGACGTAATTGTTGAGACATAAGATGCCCAACATTCACGTTTAGCCGTACGGATGGCCCTACGGGCCACCGCACTCGCTTTCCGAAAGAAAAGAAAAGAATCGGTCGTCTGCCTACGGCGGTGCCTCTTCCAGGCTGCACGCTTACAGCGGACAGCCCGAGCACAGTCCGCATTCCACCAGGGAACGCACTTCCGTGGACCCCGAGAGGAAGAGCGAGGAATAGAGCGGAAGGCAGCGTTGAAGACAGTGTCATGAAAAAGGAGGAGAGCGCGAGAGAGAGGCAGAAGGGAGAGGTCAGAGAGAGCAGCACTGAGGGTAAATAGGGTCCAGTCTGCCTTTGCAAACTGCCACCTAGGGAAAGAGAGGGAAGGGCGAAAAGAGAAAAAGGAAACAAGGATGGGGAAATGATCACTTCCATGGAGGTCATCAAGAACCTGCCACGTGAAATCCAAGTAAAGAGAAGAAGAGCAGAGAGAAAGATCAAGACAAGAAAGGGCGCGAGTCCGAGAGTCCAAATGAGTGGGCTCACCAGAATTCAGAAGAGACAGGGAAGAAGATAAGAGAAACGGCTCAAGGAGGCGACCCCGGGTATTCGTCAGAACGTCACCCCAAAGAGAATGACGACAATTGAAGTCACCCAGCAGGAGCACAGGCTCCGGCAAGGAGTCTAGGAGGTGTTTCAAATCAGGAAGAGAGAGCGGGACACTCGGGGGGAGATAAATGGAACAAACTGTGTACCATTTCCCCACAAAGATACGAGCAGCAGAACAATGGAGAGGCGAAGGAAAAAGTAAAGGAACAAAGGGAACATCTGCACGAATCAAGAGAGCAGAAGAATTAGAAGCCCCAGCAATGGCTGGGGGGGGGGAGAGAAAGGAATAGCCACGAAAACGACCAGGACGAGCACCAAGCATTGGCTCCTGGAGACAGACACAAAGGGGCGAAAACCGCGAAATCAGAAGTTGGAGTTCGAGGAAATTGGCGTAATAACCTCGAACGTTCCATTGAAGAATGGACAACGACGGGAAGAGAAAGGACAAAAACAGAGAACAAGGAAGAAACAAAGGCGAAAGAGCAACAGAGCACGTTAAAGAATATCAGGGTCGGGATCAGGGTCAGCAAAGTCAGGGTTAGGGGGCATGGGTAAACTGAGCAAAGACGGAGGGAAGGAAACGGGAGAACATATCAGAGGTGGGCGGGCGGGGTCCGGAGGAGGAGGAGGAAGAGGAGGAGACAACGGAGAGGAGCAGTCAAGGACAGCAGTAGGAAGAGGGGGAGTAGGAAGAGGGGGAGTAGGAAGAGGGGGAGTAGAAAGAGGGGAGCGCACCCCAGCAAGAGCAGCAACCGAAAGGGAAGCAGGGGCCAAAGAAACCTCCATAGCAGGAACAGGGGGCGCAACCACTGAAACGGGAGGGGAAGGAGCAACAGAGCCAGAAGTAGGAGCTAAGGAAGAAAGCGAAGCCTTCTTACCCGCCGGGGAAGAGGAAGGAGAGGAGCCAGGCTTACGCTTCTGACTTAAAGAGACAGGTGTCCCAGCAACCACGTACCGGGCAACGGATTCCAGTGTCTCAACAGGAGAAGCCGAACGAGAGCACACACGACGGCCGTTAGGAGAGCGATGGACATCCGCCTGCACCGACAGGCGGCGGGGAGAGCCGATAGATGGAGGAAGAGGATGGGAAGGAGGATCGGAGGGGGACGAGGAAGAAGACACAGGAGACATGACAGACCGGGTCGAAAGAAGGGGAACCCCAGACAGAGGACCAGGAGGGGGACCCCTCGGGAAAGAACTCAAAGGAACAGAGGAGGGGGCAGTGGGCGTATCAGGGTCCAAGGCCCGGAAACGGTTGAGAGTCTGAGGAAGGGGGGAAGGACGAGGAGAGGAAGAGCGCAACACGCGAGCATAAGAGATGTTAGTATAAGGCGGGAGCCGGCGAACCTGGCGCCTCGCCTCAGGAAAAGACAAACGCTCCCGGTGCTTCAGGTTAAGGACGGCCGCCTCAAGCTTGTAATGGACACAGGCACGGGAGAACGTAGGATGGGCCTCACCGCAGTTGAGGCAGCGAGCTTGGGGAGAAGTGCACTCCGACTTAGAGTGACCTTCACTCCCACACAAAGGACAGAGAGAGACAGTCCCAGAGCAGCGGAGGGCACCATGCCCAAACCTCCAGCACTTATTACAAAGTCGAGGAGAAGGAATATACTCCTGGACAGAGCACCTAGCACCAGCAAGAATGACAGAGGATGGAAGGGTCCTACCATCAAAGGTGATCTTCACAACGCGAAGGGGTTGACGGCGACGACCACGAGGGGGACGAGTAAACGAGTCAACCTGGAGGACAGAATGGCCTTGGGCATCAAGGATATGCCGAATATCATCGTGGCAATCCTGCAGATTCCGAACACCGGTTGCAACATGGGGTGGGAGGAGAATAGTGCCAACACTGGAATTCATCTGAACGTTCTTGGAGACCCGAACAGGGATCTCGCCAAGGCAAGATAAGGCAGCCAAGCGGGAAGCCGCATCCTGAGAAGGAGCAGCAACGACACGTGTACCGAGACGAGTGGGGTTGAAAGTAACACACGCATCCACGGAATCTACAAGATGCCGATGGAGGGAGAAATCGTCAGGAGGCGCAGAATCAAGAGGGAGGAGATCAAAGCATTTGGCCCATGAAGCAGGACCAAACAAGGCCTGATACGCATCAGCACGGGAAGGAATCGAGCGAGTGCGGTTGGGGCGCGAACGGCGTTGAGAACCCCTAGAGAGAGAGGGGTCAAAAGGCGCAGTAGTCACAACGAAAGACTTAGCCACACCAGGGGACGAAGTGGTCACCACCGGGGGCTGGAGGCTCGACCCAACCTCAGAGGAGGGAGGGGAGCTGGGGGAAGAAGTCAGGACGGTCAAAGGAGGAGCAAGGTCGGGGCCCAACGCAGCGGGAGCTACAGAGCCTGGTCTTCCAATACAGGCCGACTCGGGGGCTTGGTCGCCCACCCCACGAGCCTGAGAGGGTACAACGGAAACATTCAACGACAGAGACGAAAAGTGACAAATTCATCCACGAATGTGCCCCCATACCCACCATGGAGCCACAATTAGAGGCAGGACACCCAACAGGAAGCTATCGCTGGTCATGCCGGGGCCCCCTAGGGGTGCGTCGTGAGTATACGCCCCACAAACGCCACCTTAAGAACCGTCAGTCCGTCGAGATCGGGTTCAGCGACGAAAGGGGGATTGACAATAAAAGGTTCCCCTCGCTCGAGACGTCGGGTACTACAGTTCTACGGGTGCAAGAGTATGCCTCCTCAAGCACCCGGGCGTCAAAATAGAAGAAGTCCAAAGAAAGAATCCAAAACAAGCAAAAGGTCGGCAGGAAACGACAAGCAGATAGGAGAAGAGGGGGGAGAAAAACGAAACATAAGGAAAAGGAAAAGCGATCCGGCACAATTGGAGAAGACAGCAGCAGGAGTGCAAGGCCAGAAAAGGACAGGACTGCCCAACGGAGCATCACACTCCGGCAGCCGTCCACCAAGCCCCCTCACGACGCCAACGGGCCGGAAGGGAAGGGGGTGTGGTTGTTCAAGATTATTATTTCCTCCTCAACTTGGACATTTGGCTGTTGTGGTCTGGTTTGCCTTGTGCTTGGAGGTACAGTTTTTTGGTTTGATATATTTCCTAATTTCCGAGATTGAACGTTTGTGGTCCCATAAGTCACCAGAACCTCACGTGTCACTGGTTTATCTATTTGTGTGTGACAGTTTTGCATTCAAAATTTGCACGTGTTCTAGTTTTGGATCCAGTGGAAAGTTGACTGGATATCCCAACAGCACGACTCTTGTGCGTCCTTCTGAAGGGTCCAGCTTTTCGAAGTATTCAGGTTTTCTTTGCGGGAATGTTCGTTTCCAGGTAATTTGCAGTTTTTTTGTCTGGTTGTGTCATAATTTCTCCTGAGAACATTTAATACAAGAACATTACGAACAACAGATGCTATGCATGAATTGTCCACCAGAGTAGCGAGGGCAGCTAAATCCTATATTCTAACATGTCCCCGACTGTGTTCGCCACCAGCAATCTCTAGCAGCTTCAAGCCTCAGTACTACAGGTACAAACGTTACCATCATCCTCCTCCTGGTGGTTCCTGAACCTCGAGCAGCTGTAAGTGCTTGACCACAGTGGCCACCCATCTGTGGTCACAGCCACCATCTTGTGTAAATGAGGACACCTGGATGTGGATTTGATTTTCAAGAACGAATTATTTGTGTGTTGACTTGTCTTCCTCTGTGACTTATCTATGCATCATAGTCCACATCAATGTGCCTGTCAGTGCCTGAACAGGTGAAGGCCGAGTCTTGGAGACGAAGATTACCTGACCCATCCCTGGCGTGTCCTTCACTGGGCCAGTTGTCCTCAGGAGAGTCGGTAAGTATAGCGGAAATATCTTATTTAACAACGCACATTTTAACACTTTGTATTGAGTACTAAATGTTCTTTGTTATGCATTGTTTATACCAGTATTTTGACTGGAACTTTAGTAAATCATTGGCATTTGGGAAGAGAGAAGCCATATTAGTTAGGCACGTCAAAGTGTTAAGAAAAGGTTCCCCTCGAGAGGGTTGAGTACCCATCTAGTTTGACTGATAGGTACCTCTGATACACAGAGCAATCACACTAACGTGATGTATCAATGAGAAAATCCGTGGGAGACGTGATGAGAATTTGAACCTATGCACTGTGCATTCCCAGGCACACGCCTCGGACAACAAGGCGACAGCATTTTCAAACACGCCTGAGGAATGTTACTGATAATGTCCAGCGCATAGGTTGCCTGTGCGCATGTTTGTTTTTTAACTGACATTTTTCATTACGCGAGTTAAAACACGCATTATTATGTTAATAATCATATAATCTAGTGTTCCTTTCTACATCAGTATAGTATTATCTTTAAGCACACTGTATAATCGACATCCTTCATACGTGCTATCAACTGAAAAACTTCTGAATAACCTTTTTCTTATTAGAATTTGCTGCATAATACATGACGCTTAATATACTGAATGAGAAACACCTTACACAGTTGGATCGCTAATTTACGATTCTCTACACTAGATAAAAAAACTGGGAAGCAGCAGCCAGAGGAGCTAGCACTATGGGACACTTGGATGGAGGCGCTGGGAGACGGTGGATAACGGTATGAACCGTTAGATGAATGGTGGATTAACACGACGATGAATCACTGGTAGGTGGATGGTGTTGTAACAGGGTGCACTAAGGTATACTTGTGTTGACCAGACCACACACTAGAAGGACGAAGGTCGTCCCTTCACCTTCTAGTGTGGGGTCTGGTCAACATACTTTAGCTACGTTATTGTGACTCATCGCCTGCATAAGGTATACTTGTGTTAGTATCACACTTAATTCGCTCCTGTACATACAATAGGACTATTTAGGTTAGGTAAGGAGAGTTAGTGATTAATAAACATGTACACTAAATGTGTCGAGTGGGAGTAGGGCGGGGGGGGGGGGGGGGATTTATCAGCTGATGAATGGAAGGGGAGACAGTCACGACTGTCAGCTGATGAATGGAAGGGGAGACAGTCACGACTGTCAGCTGATGAATGGAAGGGGAGGCGGTCACGACTGTCAGCTGATGAATGGAAGAGGAGACGGTCACGACTGTCAGCTGATGAATGGAAGAGGAGACGGTCACGACTGTCAGCTGATGAATGGAAGGGGAGACGGTCACGACTGTCAGCTGATGAATGGAAGGGGAGACGGTCACGACTGGGTTTTGCACTTGTACGGGAAGGAAGTCATTGCTAACAGTTATTGTATTTCACACCCCCTAAACGTTCGCTCATGCTTGCACTAACCTCGACATGCATATCTACTAACTGTAAACCTTAATTGTTTCACAGAATCAATTTGAAGCGTTCCTTGAAGTAAACTTTGCATTATTTTCCTTTGTAAATCCTTATTTGCTTCACTGAAACTGACAATTTGAAACTTCCCTAAAAGTATCTCCTCCCGAAACTTAAGCATAATGCTTGCTGTATCTTTCTTGCTTATCCATAATTTCATTATACAAAATTATATACTGTACGAATCAATTTTAACCTTTTTTAATTCTCATCTATTTTTCACTTTCCCTCATTCTCAAGAATGCAGCAATGAAAATTACAGTTGAACAACCATACTTCCACTACCTAATGTATGTAACATTTCGAAAAACTACACGAATCATTTGGGTTTCCCTTTTAACTTCGTTCACAACTTATGCCCTTAACTACTATTTTATTTTGCAACTCAAAAAATTTCCGTTTACTAAACTTGCAACTTTGTAAGGAACACCATTGCAACGTGACTCATCCACGTTTTCAATCATTGCAATTGTTTTGCAAACCACGACAAAAGGTATCTGCCACATCCTCAATTCCCCTACTATACTCCTCTGCTAGAACTATTTAATCAAAGTCTGAGGCCTGGTATCTTGCCTGACCGCTGGATACCGACTAATACCAATACCCAAGCCAAATTCACAAACATTCTGACCCATACGATAAAATAAGTAGGAGCCTTGAGAAGGAGTCGACCCTAAGCTCTAGGGACTCCCAAGCAAGCACCTTAGACAACTGTACCACAACATGGTCAAAAGGATTCCAACCTGGGATGCTTGGGAGTACCCTGAGAAGATGATCGAATCCTACTCACAAGCTCCTTCTCATTATACATCACATTATGTGATTTCTTTGTGCCTTCAGACCCATGTCTGACATCCTTTATGTGTAAAGTTCGAGAGAATTATACTCGACAGGTTAATGTTTCAAATTAGTCCCCAACTTGCTCCTATCCTGTATGGTTTCCTTCCTTAAAGAAGCATTCAAATTTGATTTGCCGAATATTTTGTTAGAAAAGACCCATGCTCTTAGGTGACATTTATTGACCTTAAACTCCTTTTTGATACAGCAAAAAGGTGAGAGAAATCTTAGAATTAGCTTCATTTGGAGTTTAGGGAAGATTTGACATAGCTCATGAGGGTACCCGAGTATCAGAACTGCCTCAGTTCTTTCAAGGGAGTCAAAAGTAAACATTCTGCACCCTTTGATTTATGTACACCCCAGAGCAGGGCGCTTTGCCCAACACAGTTCAATATCCTAATGCACAAAAACTGGTATTTGCACACTTGCTGATAAAGCTGTTATGTCGATGACAGTTTGGATATTTGAAACAAAACAAGACTGCAATCTCTACTTGATTCACTCGCTGCTAAAAGCATTGAATTCGGTCTTTAACTTTATCCATTGCTCTTTCTCCCAGAAAACAACAAGTGCGCCTCTTGCTTTCAAAGTTAACAACCAAACCATACAAATATTTGGGCAGCACAAATACCTGAGTAGGTATCAGTGACATTGTAAACTACCTACAGCGTAGGTTAAAATTCAAATCACTGAAAATACTTACTAGTAAGAATATTGGTATACATGTTAAATATGTTAGATTATTCAACATGTTTGTTAGATCCCTACTTGATTATCATGCCTTGCACTTAGCTTCCCCGCCTCTGTTTTAAGCAAACTAGAATAGAACGAAGCCATGAGGGTAATTCTTGGTGCCCCAAGAAGCACAAGAATTAACATGAGTTAAGAACTGAAGCTTCCAACCATACTAGAGAGAATCATCCAAGTCAACACTACCTTTTCCCTTCAGGTCATAGGAGACCCTACATCTCCAGCATTGCTCGGAGATAAATTATTATGTGCCGTTAACACACTATTTAGTGGTGCAACATACCACCTCACTCCTTGTATGATTAATGGCCGAGTAAAAATGTCTACAATCTCATGAAACTTAACATTCCTTTTAATGCAATATTCCTGTCACTGATATCTTCATTTGTACACCACAATTTAAGTACCATATACAACCGCCACTAAGATGGTTAATTAGAATTCTGCTCTTTCCAAAGCCGTCACACTTTAAATAATTGCCTCATCAAAATTTAAGATCCAACTAGAACTCCGAACGGCCTGAAAACACCGGTATAAAACCTGTGATTTGTTTAGATCCGAAACCTATGTATAAAGGCTGCACAAAACGTCCTCCAGATTGTGACACTACGGAAAATCTCAGTCAGCCCCAACCGGTCTGAACAATACGTTCTTAACATACCGAGAAGCTGCACTTTAACCACACAATATATCAAGGCAATACCTGTTAGTAGACTAAAAATCATCGACACATTGGCTTTACCAGAAAATAAATATTAGGAATGACCTTCCACTTCTGACAAAATATTTCTGACTACAAAATGAAAGATTTCTCCAATACCACATTGACTATTTTGTCCGTTATTCTGGAGTGCCAGAAGGCTGTGTACTGGCGCCAACATTACACCACACACTGCAGAGGGAAGGATGGAGAGGAGTGGTGGCCCTGCTGATAAGGACTGGTGTTTCAAGGAGATGGATATCCTGGGGTGCGAGGAGTTCAGAGACTACATAACAGGCACCATGACGAAGGGAGGACCAAAAACAGCAGCCGTAATATATAACCCTCCATTAAACGACACAGGCCCCGGCAAGATTATGACAAACATAGCAGTACCTATTATAACAAAGGGTAGACTGTTAGAAATCTATCGGGTAATAATAGTGGGGACTTCAACCATGCACAGATACAAGAACCGTATAGTGGTACAACGCAAGCTAAACTATTAGACATGGCAACAATTAACTTTTCAAGCCAACATTTAAGAGGACCCACGTGACTAAAGGTAATTATGAACCTGTTTGACTTTATCCCAGGGAAATGAGTGATTACTATTCACATTTGAATATATGGTGGTAGTGGGGATAACTTACTTATGGTACTAGAACTTACATGTGACCAGAAGGCCAAAGCCTGGCATACCGAAAGGGGAATTACAAGGAAACAAATTTTATAATATAAATACCATAGGTAGTAAATCAAGGATAAAGGCTGCACAGACATGATTGACTACATCACCCAGACGAGTAAGGAGACAGCATAATTTTGTCCTGGTAGAAGAGAATGGAATTTCACGACTGTGTTTAGTTGTGCGAATGAGTATGACCAGATGGTCTCCACGCTTTTATATCAGCTTGGAATCTCCAGAAGAGCATTTCCATCCTTGCACCCTCTTGTATCCTTTGGTCTGAGACCGAAGTCTGCCTTGCTGGGTATCTATGGGCAGCCCTCTGGCTGGGATGGCCAAGGATATTCCAAGCGTCGTTGCAATGTCTTTATCACCAGGGTGGATTATACCAGTCAGTGGAACTCTGTGGTTCCAGTCAGAGATACAACAGAGGGTTAGTTGTTGACCCGACCACACTAGAAGGTGAAGGGACGACGACGTTTCGGTCCGTCCTGGACCATTCTCAAGTCGATTGTTAGAAATCTATCAACCCAATCGACTTGAGAATGATACAGGACGGACCGAAACGTCGTCGTCCATTCACCTAGTGTGTGGTCTGGTCAACATACTTTAGCCACGTTACTGTGACTCCGTCTGCAGAGGGTTAGTTTCGTGCTCCCAGGCCAGAAGGGTTCACTCACACGTTAAGGCAGTTCCCCTAACCTCCTTGGTACTTTTCCATGACATGAAACAAACAAAGATTACTTGCGTATGGAATTATCTATGGTTTAGGTATTTATTTGTCTTATTTGTCTATTCGTTCACAAGATCAAAGGGAAACTAGACCAAATGATGTACTTTTTCTGACGGGGGCCACCCAGCCAATACTGTGCAGCAAGCACGGAATTGACAGACCCCATCAACTGAGTGAAAACATGAAGCCAGGGAGTCTCTTCTAACCTTGTCTGTATGTGATAATGATAAAACTAGTACTCCAAGCAGACTTGGATAACTTATGGACTTTGACAAAGAATTACAAGGATTACCAAATACGTACTCCTAACTCATCCATAAGGAACCCAGGTTACAGCAGAAAATTTATACATGTCGAATGAAAGAATATAAAAGCTTCATTTAATAAAGTTGGATGGCAAACAGACCGGAGACAACGACAGGCCCAGACCATGAGTTAAGAGGAGGAGACGCTTGGTCATCAAGACCAGTTCCACAACAAAGCAGCTACAGCTTCAACTGAGGCCATGGGATGACCTGCGGGTATTTGATAACAGAGGCTACCCCCCCCCATCCAGAGCACGCTAAGGTTCTTCCCCTAAAATAGAAACTAGGTCATCTGATTGAACACCATGTCACAAGCAAGGGAACGATCGCCAAGTGTAAAATTGGCCTCAGAGGAGCATTAGATTTTGAATAAACACTATGGGCGAGAGAATTAGAGGAGAGCTACAGAAGAGACGGCGACTACGGGTACAACGGAAGAAAGATATTGGTACAACAAAGAGGTAAAGTCCCATACAAAAGATTTAGTTACTTCGAATATTCTCTCCTGCAAGTGTTACGACCTGGTTGGTCTATGTGATAATAAACAAGCCATTTGGGGCATTCCTTCACCTACAGCCAGAGACTGAAGCACACGACCCACTTTTTGTCGGCCCTAAACCCAAGCACACCAGGAAGGCTGCCAGAGCACTGGCACAATTTTTGTATTAAATTAGGGATAAAATTACGGGAAAACTAAGGGAAGGTGGAGTCTGCAGGACCACAAATAAGGCCCAAATAACAGTGCCTCGTATATGTAACTGAGGTCACCCTCTTCAGGGTGAACAACAATTCGTACTGCCAGATTAAAGGGACGATGATCGGAGCAAGTGTTAGTGTTGCTGTGATAAAAATATTTATGCATGCAACATTTGACAGCCTCCACACACTATAGTGAACACCAGCCACACTAATCAACTCGTCCTCAGGCTAGGCTCGTTAGAGCAGCGGCCGTCCCACGAGACATTCATAAACTTTAACACCGTAATAAAAACATTTGTTCCCATAATTTATTATACCATAAAATTCAATGTATATTAGGCGTACATTATGTGATTAGACTTTTTGGTGATTTGTGTTTTTAGTCCACTAGTGAAGCATTTACAGACTTGCTATTCGAGAAGCTGATGTCAGTGAAGCACTGTTCAAGAATAGTTCATGCATCACTCAGACCGTCTCATCAATAAAAGACAAATGATTGTTAATCCAGCCAACGAACTTCTTGTTTATCAATGAAAAACAAGTTTACACGCAACTTTTTTTCTGTTTTTATTCCACCCAGTGGTCGACACTAAAGGCGCATTCATATAACACGCTGTTCATTCAAAATAGACATTCTCAAATACATGTTATTATTTTTATATATTAGCATACTTTGCATATTTAGGCATTGTTTAAGTTTGGCATTTAGTTTCTCATGGTGATTATTTGTATCTGTAATACGTGGGTGAAGCATTTACAACATTGTGGTTGAAACTAAAGTCGTCAGTGAAGCACTGTTCAAGAAATGTTTGAACGTCATCAGTTTTGAGTCATGTGTAAACCATTTTTCCATTCGTAAAGAGGAGGTCTGGCAGGTGTATGGAATGTACCTTAACCTTTCTTTATGAGGACGAGCTGTTACACAGCTCAACTGATCACGTTCGAACATTTCTCGAGCAGTGCTTTGCTGATGACCGCTGCTCAAATCCCAAAGCTATAACTATCATCTAACAGTTCTAATACAATGATTTTTCTTCCCGAGAATCTGAGTCAAAGGTATATTTAGCGAGCAAAATAATCTGGGTAAAGCCTTGTAGGAGCTCTGGGGCGTCCTTAAAGCAAGAGGCTGCCTCGCATCCTCCATACAAGAAGCAGTGAAGACACTGGCTCCTCTCCAGCGACACCATCTTGTACGGGAACAAACATACAATCTAAAAAGGATGGTTCTACCTAAGTAATATATTTCTACAGCTTCAGGAAGCATGCAAAAGAAAGTTAACAAGCTCTAGTCTGGGATGAAGGGAACCATCGGCGAACATCCGGCCTAGAACTTGCTTCCTTCGGAGCCTTCTTTGTTAGCTTGGGAAAAAGGAATATCCCCCAGTGACATTAGTAACGGCTCCTTTCCCAGCATAAACCATATGCCACTTGAGTATTCATAGCAGATCCGCCAGTTATTTTATAATTTCTCCCCTCAATAATGAGGGGCACTTAGTTCCTGTGGGAACCGACCTGTGAGATTTATATTTATTTAATTTATATGAATATATATTTACGTTAATTTATATACTTCGATAGCAATTTGTATTATAATGAGTGGACTGTATTTCTGCAATAATCTCAATCTCACAAATCGATCCTCTACACATTAGGGGGGTTTATATTAATTGAATATATATGCAGCCAATCAAACTACAGTATTAACTACATACATTGAAAAGGTTCCTTATCTTATTTGTACAGCAAGCTTTAGTCCACCAGGTATAACTAGGTTGTAGACACCACATTTTTCCTCTTTGAGGTAGCTT
The DNA here is from genome assembly GCF_040958095.1 of Procambarus clarkii. Classification (NCBI taxonomy): domain Eukaryota; kingdom Metazoa; phylum Arthropoda; class Malacostraca; order Decapoda; family Cambaridae; genus Procambarus; species Procambarus clarkii. The sequence continues at coordinate 32,665,620 of NC_091188.1, read as the reverse complement.
CCATCACCCTGGTAACTGATGTACAAAGCCTTGCTTCCTCGTCTTGACCTGTTAAAAGGGCGCTAGCTGTTAAGCCAGATACCTATATATGACAAGCTATGTCAGAGAAAATACTGTACATGGAACAATGAAGACCTGGCTTAATTACCTTTAGTATGAGGCTATGTCGTGCTCTAACCGGCTCACCCTATATAATGACATTAATGGCCATAAATGAAAGATACATGGGTTTCGAAAAGAACACTTAACATGAATTTGTTGACAGCGTGTGATAATGGTACACCTTTGGTTTCCATAACACTTCGTCCAAGTAAAATTAACAGGAGCCGTATTTGCTCCTGTGAGCCTCTGGTCTAGTATCAACAATGGCTGCCTAACACTCCATACTATTGACGCTACTGGCCGACATAGTCCAGATATGATAGGAGCCAAATTTGCTCCACACGTCTCGGAGGTGACAACAACAATAGCTGCCCCTCCTTCCTCACTGACGCCTGGCCTACATTGTCCAGATGTCAATAAGTGATAGAAGGGTCACATTTACTCTACTTTAATATTGATAATTAAGTTAATTTATATGAGATGTTTTTATGATGGTAAAGTCCAAAGACTAATGTATTTAAGAATAATTCCCAGCAGAATAGCTGGTGAATTTATAATGGTATGTGGTGATGATATCCCGTTTTCTTTAGACGGTAATTCCACTACAAGTTACGTTTTCTATGGGTAACTTGTTTATACAACACAGCTATTATCTGTCTGTATGATATATTAAATGGTGTCGGATTTTCCGACACTTAGCACTAACAACAAACCAGCAACACCACGTTACCCCGTTCCGAAGACCCAGAAACGTTCCCCTCTAACACTTCACAGAGCCTGCCGCCTTACCACAATATTTGTTGATTTGCAAAAATGCCGCAGCGTTCAGGGGCTACCAATCAACCCGTCCTCTTAAAAAGAACGTCACTTTTGGCTCGTATGAGCGATATGGCTAAATTTGGACGTAATTTGAAATGAAATCGACTCACAAAAGTGACGTTCTGTTCCGTTTTCGGTTTGAGTCGTCCTGCCTACGCGCAGAGGCTATAACAGGACACTTTAAATTAACGTTTTTCATAACGTTTTGAAACTTTATAAGAATTTCCTGCCCACCTAACCTATCAGAGGACCCTTAACTTACTGTTGTTGAAAAAAAAAATTCCAAATTTGTTTTCATTTTCAAATTACGTCCAAATTCGGCCATACGGGCAAACGGCCAAAAGCGACGTTCTTTTTAAGAGGACAGGTTGTACCAATACCTTGTCCAAGATGCGGACGATGGCCACGTAGCTGCAAGTGCTTAACCTCACAAAACTGTACGACTATCAGTATCGGGACTAAACCTATCAGCTAGATAGGTTTAGCCCCGAAACTTTCCCCTCACGCTTTCCTCTCGCCAGAGTCTCCTAACCAAAGCTGAAGCATCACTTGGGTATTTTTATTTATATTTGACTGGACTGGTGGGATAGAAGACAGACTAACAAGTATGGATGGGGAGAGATGGGAAGAGGTGGGGAGGGAGGGGAGGGGAAGATGATTGAAATGTAATCGAAATTGTTAGCGTAACATTAACCATATGATACACCACAACTAAATGTTCAAATTATGGGCCAGAAGATTTTTCTCCACTCTGAAGTGGTTAACACATGGAGTACTTTAGACTACACCGATTAGAAGATAACCGCTTCAAGGTATAGTGTGTACCTACTAAAATTATTAATACGTGTTCCCTTCATGTATTGTACTGAGGCGAGAATATGTTTCCCCATTACATAATGACCAACTGTGATTCGAGAAGAAGATTTCAAACTTAAATCCCTCCATACCTGCAGTGAAGTTGTACGAGACCAATTTCATGGGTCTGGTTGACCATACCTGCAGTGCCATTGTACTGATGCACCCTCGTACATACCTGAAATTTCACATTAAACATATCAAAATACTAAATTGAACATCTTCATGTAAAGTTTAAGAACCATCCCGCAAGACAATCAGGTCAGACATTGGTTGAGCTAAAAAGACTTACCACAGAATGGCAAAACCCAACCTCAGACTTGACTCATCCACAGCCCGTTCTCAACACAACGGCCAAGGGGTCGTTAACCCGGCAGCCAAACATGAACGGGAAGAACGCTTCACATTTAGCCTGTCAGTCTATTCTCGTTCGTGCACTGACCCACAACAGTTCATACATTTTAACACTTTTTAAAATAGTTTTTGATATATGACCTATTATATATTATTTATTAGGCGAGAGAGACGAGGGTCTGAATGCACTCGTGCGATATTATTTCATTCAACAACTATTCTAGACCTATATACAGTTAGTATTCATTAATGTTTACTTATATTGGACACAATATAGTACTTGGTTACACTGGACGTTAATGTTAATTAAGGCGTGTCTGGGGTTGGCTGCAGCGTGGACGACACTGACTCAGGATGGCTAGTTTCATTCACATAAGATGGGCCGGGAGTATGGGGGGGGGGGGGAGGTTTATGTGACGGTTACTAGAATAAAAGTCTTTGGTCCATATTTCAAGGAATGAAATCTTAAGAGTTCACAAGAAACACCTTATAACTGCCAGAATTTAACTATAATAATTTTGTAGACATTTTTCCACCTGCGTTTGGTCGAGCGGTCAATTTCACGATATGGTTGACACTCAAGTCGCTGATGTGGAATAGATAATCACACGGTAGTCGTTTTAGAATTTAATTTTGTTTTAATAAGTTTCATCAAAAGTCTTAAGCTAGGGCAAAAGTCTACCTAGACAAAGGTATATTACTCAATATCATTATCTTAAATGAGTAAACCTGAGCTAATTTAATTTTAAATAAAGCCTTAACATCTTGTAACTATGCTTATTTAGACAGTCAACAAATATAGACTATAGACCAACAGAATACAATGTGATAAAACTACTAATCATCTAGAGTAACTTGCCTGTAAGCCTGACGCAGGTAACCTCATGCACAGGACTGTCCAGGTGACTAATTTAGTAAAACCAATGAGACGGGCGCTGAGCAGCACCTCTCCCCACGCCGGCCCGCGCCACACTGCCCGCCGCGCCTCTTGACTAGCTTGGCCTGATGGGTCAACTACCTGTGACGTCATTCACCTCACCTGACATGAGGCCGCCTCACATAAATAATTCACAAGTAAAGTCACTTCAACAATAGTAATATAGAGTTTATTTCTATTAATGTGAAGTATGAGCAAGTGTGAGTATGTATTAAGAGCACATACTTCACTATTGGACATTAAACCCACTACCACACCCACCTAGTAGCTTGGAAGCTCCATAACGCCTTCTGTAACTGTTATGTTGGGGTCTAGGCCAGGGGCCAGGTACAGCAACCGGTTACGGTGCTCAGCGTCCTGTGTGTGTATTTACTGTGTGCCTGTAGGGTCGGGCTCACTATAGCCCGTGCTACATGGACATTCCCTTCCGCGTACCTAAATCTAAAACAAATATGTAAGGCCGAACTCTTAGCTCTTTGACTCCACCTTTCGAATCGCTGGTTGCGTAATTTACCGACTCCAGCCCTATTATTTTTCTTTCATGTCAACTACACGTGTTTTTTCCTCTCTCACACACACACATCACCAGGAAGCAGCCTGTAACAGCTGTATAGCTCCCAGGCATCTATATACTGCTGGATGAAAAGATACATCAGGTGGAAGGAAATCTGCCCATTTCCTCTGTCTAGACCGGGAATCAACCCGGGCCCTTAGGACAAGGACCCTAGAGTGCTATACACTGTTGCAAGGACTCGTGCATGCATGTATGTGTGTAAACTTGCCTAGATGTACTCACCTAGATGTGCCTGCAGTGTCAAGCTAGGCTCCTAACCCAGCCTTCTAAACATTCTTACATTATTGCAATGTCTACTTTCTCACGCTTGAATAATATTTACACAATTTTTTTTAATTTAATTAGCTTCAACGACTTCAACGTTTAACCAGTTCCACTTATTGACAGCTCTGACACTGACAAAATTCCTTCTGACGTCTCTGACTCATTTGGGTCTCAAATTTCCTTCTATGACCCCTCGTTCTGCTGTTCTTTGCTTTGAACAATATTATTTTGTCTGCCTTGTCAATTTCCCTTAGAATTTTATACATCATCATATTCCCCCTTCTCTCCCGTTTCCTACAGTGTGGTAAGGTCCAGTTCTCTGTCTTTCCTTATAGCTTAAACCCTTCAGCTCAGGAACGAGTCTCGTTGCATATCTTTGGACCTTTTCTAGTTTCTTCTTGTCCATTTATAGTCAAGGGTTCCATGCTCGGGATCCATATTCAAGTGTGCGTCTCACCTTCGCTGTATATAGGGACCGGAAAGCCCCCCTTGTCCAATTTTCTGAAGGATACACGGATGTTATCCAGTATGTCGTTATATGCAGCTCTTATTCTGCTAATGTGAGCTTCTGGCATCACAAATGGGGTTATGTCCACTCCAAGAATTTTTCCATCCGATAAAAATAATCTGTTTTCCATTTATTCTATATTGCTGTACTGGTCTTAGTGCGCCTGTTCCCTTCCTCATAACTTTGCATTTGGCTGGGTTAAACTAACAGCCATTTTGTTAGAACATTTCTGAATTATGTCCAAATTTGATTGAATGCCTCACAATCTATCACTGTCCTGACTTCTCATTAGCTTAGCATCATTTGTAAATATTGATAAAGGAAAATATTTCATCTGTTAGGTGATTGCCATAAATTTTAAACAGTTTGGGTCCTAGAAGCGACCCTTGTGGTACTCCACTTGTAACCTCTCTCTCCACTCTGATATGTCTGCCCTTTTACTTTCTTCTTTAGATATATATATTCTCTGACCACACTAAGACTTTTCCTGTTACGCCAGCCTGCTCCTCTAATTTCAGTACGAGTCTTTCATTCAGGATCGTATAAAATGTTTCCTTGCAGACGACGAATATGCATTCTGCCCATCTTTCTGTCTTGTTTGATTTCTGTCATCTTATAGCATTCCAGCAAGTTTATCAAGTAGGATTTTTTCCTTTATTAAAATCGTGTTGGCGCCTCGAAACAAAATTTATTTGTTCAAAACGTTCCACTAGCCCGCTACGGATCAGTTTCTCTAACTTGTAGGGAATACTTGTCAGTAATGCGGGTCTGTGTTCAACGGTTTGTCTTCCCCCTTTCTTGTAGACTGGTGCCACATTACACATTCATTTATAGAGAAATTAAATATTATGGCAAGTGGGTTGCAGAATGCTTCAGTTGCCTCTCTCGGTATTCATGACAATATTGTGTCTGGTTCCAAGGTCCGTTACCGGTATTGGCGGCAGCAGCAGCAGTCTAGCAATGAAGCAGGAGCGAGTCTCCAGTGTAGCCTTGAGGGAGGTAGCAGAGCCGAGGCTTGTGTCTAGCATTGGCAGAATCGCCAGTCCAAACACAGAGGAAGCAGCAACTCCACAGTAGTGGAAGGTTTGAGCCTCGCCTCTCAGTTACATCGTCGAGCTCCGTCTCTTCCCCAGGTTATGCCAAATATAACTGGACACACCAAGATCTGCCCACCCAACCCACACACACAAGACAAGTGAGGTCCCTACCTGTCACAGGGTGGACAAATTTGGTCCCTATTCCCCCTCCTCCCCACATTCCCAACGGATTGATCTGAACACACCCAACACGCCCACACACACCACCAACAAACACCACACCAACAGACCATCCCGTCTAATTAAAAATAGCATTGCTCTTTGCTCGTATCTGCGCTTTGGCCAAAAATGGATGAAATTTGAAATGAAATCGGCTCACGAAAGTGATGTACTGTTCCGTTTTCAGTTTGAGTCGTCTGGATTACTCGGGAAGGTAAATTTCAATTAACGTTTTTCATGACTTTTGAAAGTTTGGTAGGTTAGGAGGGCAGGAAATTCTCCTAGAGGACCCTTAACTTACCGTTTTGTGGAAAAAATCCAACATTTTAATTTTTGTTAATGTTCATATTGCATCCATTCTCGGCCATAGGGTCAAACGGCCAAATTCAGACATTATTTGTAAGAGGAGAGGTTGCATGACCACGAGACCACAAGTGTGGCTGGCCTACTCACGTGTCCTACACCTGTTCCATGATGACTCTTTACAGTCATCAGTCAGATAAGGTTATAATACATTCATACTAACAATATACACAAACAGATTGATTATGGCTTAGTGAAATTAATGTTGACCGTCTAATTACGGTAAAACAAAATTTAATAATTATTAACCTCCCCAATTTGTGAAAAAGTTATTTAACTGGTGACAAATTAAACACACAGTTCAATCCGAAGTAATAAATAAAATTACAATGAAGTTCACATTAAATTAAGATAAATCAATTATTCACCGGTATATTTCCCACAGAGGGAGAAGGGGGGGGGGGGAAGAGACCTCGTTTATTTCTTCTGTGAGGGGCTGGGTGGGTAGATCTGTAACGTTTCTATTGTTACGTAAAGTATGGTGACAAACACAGACACTAAGATACTATATATATATTTGATCGAATATACAGAAGTACACAGGTGATACTTTGGTGTGAGTTGAGCGCACTGAGTGTCGGTACAGTATCTCGCAAGTGTCTGCTCTAGACCACACTTGAAAGTAGACTCTGGTTAATGTTTGCTATTCTGCTGCTTATATGCTCGGGCAACACCTCACCGTGTTGCCCGGGCAACGCCTCACCTCATTCATCTCCAAAGGTTGACAGGAATATTAACAATGCATTTGGAGCGAGTATATTATTGGGATAATCTACTCGCTACAGATCTGTGTGTGTCCAGTGATATTGGCGTAACCTGTTGGGAAGACGGACGTCTGGTACTTTAATTGTGGTACCTATGGGCTCAATTTAGGGGTATTTCAACGGCTGGCAGGTAGTTGGCTATTAGTAATTGGTGTAGGAGTGTCGCGAATGTAGAGATGTTCCAACTGGACATGTGGATTGTCAATTTCACACAGGCTTTGGCAAGGGCCATCATCTCCTCCACCTTCGGACTCGGGAGTGGAGCTAGTTGTTAGTGTTGGCAGGTAGATGCGATGACGGGTGTGGACTGCAGTGAGGCGCTGGGTTGAGGGCTTGGAAGTATAGTCTGGGTGTGAGTGGAGTGGTTTCTGAGTGTGGGGTGGAAGAGTGTGGGGTGCCGAGTGTGGGGTTCCGAGTGTGGGACGGAAGAGAGGTGCTCGAGTTTGTTGTGCTGTGCTTCACACATTGCTAAGAATAGCCTTCCCTGTGGGGCATTGACCGTGTACAGACACGTGGGCTCTTATATATCTTGCTCTTGTTAAGCCAGTTTTAAATTATGCAGTTCAGTTTTGGTCGCCATACTACAGTGGACAAATTCAAAAACCTTGATTTACATTCTCTAGAAAAGCGAAGAGTTAGGGCGTGACGTGATTATTGTGTACAAGTGGATAAATGGGCATAACTAGGGAGATATTAATGAGGTATTACATATTTCACTGAACAGAACGCGAAACAAGATATATATATTGAACAAGTTTATGTTTAGGGAAGACTTGGGTAAATACTGATTCGGTAACTGGGTTGATTTGTCGAACAAATTATAGGGTAACATAACAGCCGTAGGATCTCTTTGAGTTTGGGTGGATATAAATAGGAGCTGCTAGGTATGATCCTATAGACCTTCTGCAGTTTCCTTCATTCCTGTTCTAATGTTTTTATTCTTGCTGCCGACTTGTTCATGCTCTATCAAAATTATTCCATGATTACGAGTCACATATACTGGAATAATATACACTCGGTCTTCAAGAACTTATCGTATACCACCACCATACACTTCAAAGAATATTTAATAATTGAATATTATGTCCGATGGACCTTCACCGTGCTTGTGAAAATATATTTAGTTTCCATAATAATGTTCATAAACATTTTCAGTAGATACTACTGTCGTTGTCAGTCATTGAACATTATCAACAGCATCTTCATCAATAATATAAGACTAGTAGAATCTCCCTTCAAGTTCTTTTATTGATGATTAATGCACTATGATACGAAACATCTGATTTGATGTTAATAAAACCAATGTGGTCCTCAATGATTTAAAACCTACATCACTTGTATACATATCATACCTGCAATGTGTTCCTGTATTATAACCTGAGCTTCCTCACATATCTGTAGTGCCCTCCCCCCCCCCCCCACACACACACACACACACACACACACACACACACACAAAGGGCCACCAAAGAGGTTATTTTAGAAAGGACGAGTCGTCTGCAGTATGTGGCGGAATACAAGAAAGTATTCCTGCAGAGGGACGGGACGGAGGAGGAGAGAGCCAGGGCAGCAAGGGCAAGGAGGAAGCGCAGGGAGAGAGGAGTAAACCAGGAAATCACAGCCCCCAACACAACAGTCCCAGAGACAAGAGGGGAACCCAAAACCAGCATCCAAGCAACACCAGAGGGGAGGGCAACACCACCACTCCCCTCTGCATAGAAACCCTCCATTCCCCTCACCCTACCTGCCCCCACCCAATGCTCACCCAACCCTCCCTCCCCCCCACCCCATTCTGACCCTATCACCTCTCCCCCCATTCCCACCATGTCCCCCTCTCGCCTTTACCCCCCTGTCCCCCCTCTCGCCTTTCCCCCCTGTCCCCCCCTCCCCCTTCATCCCATACCCTCCCTATCCCTCCTCCCCCTCACCCCGTATCCTCCCTGTCCCTCCCCATCTCCTTAACCCACACCCTACCTGTCCCCCCTTCCCTTGCACCCCCACCCCCCACCCCAAAATCCTCCGAGACCCGGCAAACCACCTCACAGATCTTCTCACCCAGGGAACAGCTTTTCCCACTAGCAGAATGCTCGCCAAGAAGGGGACTAGAAAATGAACAGAAGAAAGTGAGCTTCAAGGCAATGTACACTAACATTGATGGGATTACAAATAAAACAAGTGAACTTGGAGAAAGGGGGACTAGAAGAAAACCCAGACATAATAGCACTCACAGAAACAAAGCTAACGAAAACCATAAACGCAGTGTTTCCACAGAACTACAATGTAGTGAGGAAAGAGAGAGAAGGGAGAGGAGGAGGAGGTGGTGTAGCTTTGCTGATAAGAAAAGGTTGGAGTTTTGAAGAGATGGTAAATCAGAACTGTGAAGGTTTCAGTGACTACATTTCAGGCACCATAGCAACTGGAGGACAGAAAATTATAGTAGTCATATATAACCCCCCACCGAACGACAGAAGACCCAGACAGGAATATGATAGAAACAATATGACCACCACCAATATAATAGAGAGCAGCTTCTGTGGCTAGCAGGAACGGATCCAGACTACTAATCATGAGACACTTCAACCATGGGAAGATAGATTGGGAGAACAGAGACCCACATGGGTGACCAGACACATGGCGAGCTAAGCTGCTGGTCGTTTGGCAACAAGAAACGCTCAGTCAACACGTCAAGGGACCGACAAGAATGAGAGGAGAGGATGAACCAGCCTTGCTTGATCTGATATTTACCCTAAATGAGACGGATATATGGGAAGTTAAGTTGGAAGCCCCTCTGGGAATGAGTGATCATAGTGTATTGAGCTTTGAGTACCTGGTTGAGCTAGGAATTATCTGCACCAAAAAAGAACTGGGAAACAAAGGGCTAGCGTACCGAAAGGGAAACAATGAAATGAATAAATTCCTAAGGAATACAATGGGACACGTAACTCGGAACCAAGTCCCTACAAGACATGAAGGACTATGTCACCCAAAAGTGTCAGGAGGCTGTAAGCAGGTTTGTCCCGGCCCGACAGGAAAAAATAGAGAAGCAAAAGAAGAATCCATGGTTTACTAGGGAATGTATTAAAGCAAAGGAGCTGAACAAAAGGGCATGGAGGAACTTCCGTAATAACAGAACACCTGAAAGTAGAGAGAGATACCAGAGAACCAGGAACGAGTATGTTAGTGTGAGAAGAGCAGCTGAGAAAAGGTATGAAAATGATATAGCTAACAAAGCCATGACCGAACCAAAACTACTACACAGTCACATCAGGAGGAAGACAACAGTGAAGGAACAGGTGATGAAACTTAGGGTGGGTAAGGACAGGTACACAGAGAATGACAAAGAGGTGTGTGAAGAACTCAACAAAAGGTTCCAGGAGGTCTTTACAATAGAACAAGGTGAAGTCACTGCGCTAGGAGAGGTGGCAGCAAACCCGGCGACCTTGGAAAGGTTCGAAATTACAAGTGATGAGGTCAAGAAGTATCTATTAGAGCTGGACATGAGAAAAGCTGTTGGGCCAGACGGAATCTCACCTTGGGTATTGAAAGTGTGCAGGAGCACTTTGTTTGCCAGAAATATGGAAGACGGCTAATGTAGTCCTAATATACAAAAAAGGGTGACAGACAAGAGGCACTGAACTACAGGCCAGTGTCCTTAACTTGTATACCATGCAAGGTGATGGAGAAGATTATGAGAAAAAACCTAGTAACACATCTGGAGAGACGAGACTTCGTGACAACTCATCAACATGGGTTCAGGGAGGGTAAATTTTACCTTACAGGCTTGGGAGGACCTATAGTAGTAGTAGCAGTGATATTGAACCCTCCACCAAATGAGAGACGACACAGGCAAGAGTATGACATAAACAATATGGCAGATAACATAATTGAGGGGGCAGGCTCTGCTGCCTGTAAAAATCGATCCCATCTGCTCATCATGGGGGACTTCATTCAAGGAAGGATAGACTGGGAGAACACAGAACCGCACAGAGGAGAGGATACATGGAGAGCCAAACTAGTGAAGGTGGTGACAAGAAACTTTCTAAGACAACATGTCAGGGAACCCACTAGGATGAGGGGAAACGATGAAGCAGCGAGACTCGACCTAGTCTTCACTTTAAATGACTCCGACATAAAGGAAATTGACTTCGAGGCCCCAGTAGGAATGAGCGATCACAGTGTACTGACGTTTGAGTATCTGGTCCAAGAGAGGCTAAAGTACTCGAGAAAGGGAACTGAAAGAAAAAGGCTAGCATTCCATAAGGGAAATTACAAGGAGATAAGAAAATTCCTAACGGATATAACATGGGAATCAGAGCTAAGGGGAAAGACGGCCCAAGACATGATGGAATACATCACGCAGAAGTGCAAGGAGGCAGCAGAAAAGTTTATCCCGGTTATATAGGTAAAAAATGAAATGCAGATGAGAAACCCATGGTTTAATCAGAGAGGTAAGCTAGTTAAGCACCAGAGTAAAACAGCATGGAGAAACTATAGAAATAACAGGACACTTGAGAGCTGAGAAGGTTACCAGAGACAGAGGAATGAATACGTCAGGGTGAGCAGAGAGGCAGAAGGGCAATATGAAAACGACATAGCAAGCAAGGCTAAGACAACCCAAATTGCTGCACAGCCACATCAGGAGAAAGACAACAGTGAAGGAACAGGTAATAAAACTGAGGATACGGGCAGACAGATTCACCACAAATTACAAAGTGTGCGAGGAACTCAATATGAAGTTCCAGGAAGTCTTCACATTAGAACAAAGAGACGTTCCAGAGATAAGAGAAGGAATAATTAACCAGGCACCACTAGAGGAATTTGAGATTACCAGTGGAGATGTAAGGAAGCTTTTACTAGAGCTGGATGTGACAAAGTCTATAGGCCCAGATGGAATATCGCCATGGATACTAAAGGAAGGAGCAGAAGCACTGTGCCTGCTACTCTCCATAGTGTAAAACAAATCACTGGTAACAGGTGAACTGCCAGAAATATGGAAGGAAGCAAACATAGTTCCGATATACAAGAAAGGGGATAGACAGGAGGCACTGAACTACAGGCTAGTGTCCCAAACTTGCATACTATGCAAGCAAATGGAGAAAATTGTGCGAAAAAAGCTAGTCGAACATCTGGAGCGAAGGAACTTTGTGTCACAACACCAACATGGTTTCAGGGATGGCAAGTCATGCCTCACAGGATTAATTGAATACCACAATCAGGCAACAAGAATCAGACAAGCAAGAGAGGGGTGGGCAGACTGCATATTTTTGGATTGTCAAATCCTTTGACACAGTGCCACACCAGAGACTGGTGCGAAAGCTGGAGATGCAGGCAGGAGTGAAAGGGAAGGTACTCCATTGGATAAGGGAGTACCTAAGTAACAGAAGGCAGCGAGTCACTGTGCGGGGTGAGGTCTCAGAGTGGCGATATTCAATAGTCACCAGTAGGGTCCCGCAAGATTCAGTCCTTGGACCCATACTGTTTCTTATACATGTAAATGATCTTCCAGATGGTATAGAATCATTCCTCTCATTGTTTGCTGATGATGCAAAAATTATGAGGAGGATTAAGACGGAGGAAGACAGTATGAGACTAAAATGACCTAGACAGATTGCGTGAATGGTCTAACAAATGGCTACTAAATTTCAACTCGAGTAAATGTAAGGTAATGAAACTAGGCAGTGGAAACAGGAGGCCAGACACAGGATACAGAATGGGAGATGAAGTCCTTCATGAAACGGACAGAGAGAAGGATCTAGTTGATATCACACCAAACCTGTCTCCTGAAGCCCACATCAAAAGAATAACATCTGCGGCATATGCGAGGCTGGCCATCAGAACTACCTTCAAGAACCTGTGTAAGGAATCATTAAGAGCCTTGTATACCACATATGTAAGACCAATCCTGGAGTATGCTGCCCGAGAATGCAGCCCGTACCCTGTCAAGCACAAGGCGAAGCTTGAAAAAATTCAGAGATATGCCACTGGCTAGAGCCAGAACTAAGAGGCATGAGTTACGAAGACAGGCTGCGAGAACAACCTGTCCTCTTAAAAAGAACGTCTCTTTTGGCCGTTTGCCCGGAAGGCGGAATTAGGACGTAATTTGAAAATTAAAAATAATGTAAATTTGGGATTTTTTTTTTTTCAACAACAGTAAGTTAAGGGTCCTCTGATAGGTTGGGTGGGCAGGAAATTCTCAAAGTTTCAAAACGGTATGAAAAACGTGAATTTAAAGTCATCTATTCTAACCTTACAGAGTCGGCCGGACGACTGAAACAGAAAACGGAACAGTACGTCACTTTTGTGAGTCGATTTCATTTCAAATTACGTCCAAACTTGGCCATAGTGCGCATACGAGCCAAAAGTGACGTTCTTTTTAAGAGGAGGGGTTGGCGAGAAATGCACCTCGACACTAAAAGACAGAAGAGTAAGGGGAGATATGATCACTACCAACAAAATTCTCATAGGAATTGACTGGGTAGATAAAGGTAAACTGTTTAACACGGGGGGTACGTGAACAAGGGGACACAGGTGGAAACTGAGTACCCAATGAGCCACAGGGAGGTTAGAAAGAACTTTCAGTGTCAGTACTTAACAGATGGCATGCATTAGGCATTGATGTGGAGGCTGATTCCATACACAGTTTCAAATGTAGATATGATAAAGCCCAGTAGGCTCAGGAATCTGTATATCAGTTGATTGACAGTTGAGAGGCGGGACCAAAGAGCCAGAGCTCAACCCCGCAAGCACAATTAGGTGCATACACACACATTAGTTGATATCACACCAAACCTGTCTCCTGAAGCCCACATAAAAAGAATAACGTCTGCGGCAAATGCGAGGCTGGCTAACATCAGAACAGCCTTCAGGAACCTGTGTAAGGAATCATTGAGAACCTTTTACACCACATATGTTAGACCAATCCTGGAGTATGCGGCCCCAGCATGGAGCCCGTACCTTGTCAAGCACAAGACGAAGCTGGAAAAAGTTCAGAGGTATGCCACTAGACTAGTCCCAGAACTAAGAGGCATGAGTTACGAGGAAAGGCTGCGGAAAATGCACCTTACGACACTGGAAGACAGAAGAGTAAGGGGAGACATGATCACAACCTACAAAATCCTCAGAGGAATCGACCGGGTAGACAAGGATAAACTATTCAACACTGGTGGTACACGAACAAGGGGACACAGGTGGAAACTGAGAACCCACATGAGCCTCAGGGACGTTAGAAAGAACTTTTTCAGTGTCAGTAGTTAACAGATGGAATGCATTAGGCAGTGATGTGGTGAAGGCTGATTCCATACACAGTTTCAAATGTAGATATGATAGAGCCCAGTAGGCTCAGGAATCGGTATACCTGTTGATTGACAGTTGAGAGGCGGGACCAAAGAGCAAAAGCTCAACCCCCGCAAGCACAACTAGGTGAATACATATACCTGTAGTGCCCTCACAAACACCTGTAGTGCCCTCACAAACACCTGTAGCGCCCTCTCACACACATACCTGTAGCTCCATCTCACACACCTGTAACGCTCTCACACCTGTAGCGCCCTCTCACACACATACCTGTAGCGCCATCTCACACACCTGCAGCTCCTTCAAACACCTGTAGCGCTCTCACACACCTGGAACAGAAAGACCCTTCTAAGTATGTTTTGAACAAATTAACTAGTGCATTCAACTTTAAAATGTCTATACAAGTACAAACATGTAAAGCTGCATTGTAATCCTTAAGTTTAAATACTTTCGAAAGGAAAATGTCGCTTTAGATATCAGTGAGAGGTTGTGTTAGCTGGAGCTCTAGAGTAACATTATTATTGCAATAATGGAAGGATTAGTGAAGGATTTGGCGAGTCTGGTTGGAGCTCTGATAGCAGGGATGGATTCCCTGCGGGAGGAGGTACGACGACCGAGACTTCGGGAGGAAACGAAAGAGGAGACCAGTGTTGACGAGACCTCATCGTGGAGAGTCGTGAAGGACAGGGGTCTTAAGAAGACCTTGACAAGGCCGCCTACAGACGCCCTAAGGACAGCAAATTCATTTGCCGTGTTGGAGGACGAGTGCCGTGGTGCGCCTGCAGCGAGGAAATCAGCGAGGAGCGGCGGAGCGCAGGCCCCTCAGGCTGCTCAGAAAGTTAAGGAGGTACCGAAGCGAATTTTGGTTGTGGGATATTCCCAGGTGAGGTATTTAGACAGAACGTTTTGTGCCAGAGATAGGGGGAACAGATTAAGGGTTTGCTATCCGGGAGCTGGAATTGGTGATATTGTTGGAAACATGAATGATATTATGACGGGAAATGGGAAAAAAAACATTATTTGTATTAGTGCAGGGGGTAATGATATTGGGCAAGTTAGGAGTGAGAAATTAATACAGAGATTCAGGACAGCCATTGAATTAGTTAGGAGCAAGGGAGGAATCCCGATCATATGTGGCATTCTTCCCAGAAAGGGAGTGGGAAATGAATGGATGTCGAGGGCACTTGTTGTCAATTGCCGGCTGGAAAGATATTGCAAATCAAATGCAATATCTTTCATAGACAACTGGGAACACTTCTATGGAAGAAATGAAATGTATGCTCGTGATGGGGTGCATCTATCGAGGGCTGGGGTTGTTGCTGTTGCGAACTCGTTGGAACCAGTGGTTAAAGGTGTTTGTTTGGGTTTAAACTGTTAGTAGATAGTGGTATGGAAATTGATTTAGGGAAGGAGGTAATAAAAGTTGTGTTCGTAGGAGAAAAGAATTGGCAAAATGATCAGGGAAAGAAAAGGGCCTCAAAATAACAATTCACTTAGGATATATTACACTAACAGTAGGAGTCTAAGAAATAAAATTAATGAGTTAAATGCTCTTGTCTGCACAGAAAAAATAGATATTATTGCACTTACCGAAACGTGGATGAATGTAGAAAATAGAGAACTATTAGCTGAATATCAGATAAATGGATTTTAACTATTTCACACAGATAGATATATTAGACGAGGAGGAGGAGTAGCCATATATGTTAGGGACAATTTGAAATGTAGTCTCAAAGAGGGAATCAAAACTGAGCCCCACACACAAACTATTTGGATAGAATTAAACGAAAAAGCAAATAATATTATAATAGGAGTTATATATAGGCCACCAAATTTAGACAGAATGGAAGCAAAGCATCTATGGGATGAAATATCTAGAGCATCTAGATCTAACAGTATTTATGTCATGGGTGACTTTAATTTTAGTGGAATAAACTGGGTGAACAAAACAGGGAATAGTGAAGCAGAAGATTTTCTAGAATTAATTGACGATTCCTTTCTTACACAACACATTAAGGAACCAACGCGGGAAAATAATATTTTAGATTTAGTGTTAACTAACAGGGAAACACAAATTAATGACATCGAAATAGGGAGTGAGCTAGGGAACAGTGATCACAAAGTAATCAGATTTAGCATAGAATGGAATAGACCTGTAGGAGAAAATTCTGTTAAAGTGCCAGATTTTCGAAAAGCTGATTTTAATAGCCTAAGAAATTTTTTGGGTCAAATAGATTGGAAAGTCTTGGGTATGGGGTGTGGGCCGGTCTTGGAGCGAGACATGAACCCGGCGATAGGTGACGTAAAAGGAGATTTCGATGTGGATTTAATATATAACTTATTTAAGAATATTCTAAACAAAGCACAGGAACGTAGTATACCATACAAATTGAATAGATCGAATACTAATGACCCAAAGTGGATAACAAATAATTTAAAGAACCTTATAGGTAAAAAGAGAGCTTGGTACAAAAGGATTAAGAATGGGGAAGTCAGTTTAGAACAGGAATTCATACAACTGGTTAGAAATGTTAAAAGAGAGATTAGGAAAGCAAAAAGAAACTATGAAGTTTGCATAGCAAGCAAAGTCAAATCCTAAAGGGTTTTTTCAGTTATATCGAACTAAGACTAGGGAAAGGATAGGTCCATTAAAATCTGAGACAGCTCAAATAACGGATAATGACAAGGAGATGATTAGTATTTTTAACAAATACTTTATATCTGTATTTACTAAAGAAGAACTTAGCAATATGCCTTCAGCCGAACAAGTCTATGTGGGTCTGGATGAGGACAGGCTGACTAGTTTAGCAGTTACCAGGGAGGATGTAATTAAACAATTAGAAAAACTAAAACCAAACTGAGGGATGAAAATGCTGACCTCAGCTGACCATACTTTCACGTGAAAGAGACAACGCTAAATGAAGAGTGATAAACAAAAAAATGGCGTTGAAGAAAGTCAATTGTTTTATATCCAGACAAGAGAGGTTATAAAAGGTGGAACAGAGTGTATAGAACTGGCTGAAAGACCAACTTACATACTAGAATCACATATACAATTATATGCCACAACAGAGCTACAACTACAACAGGCAAC
This sequence comes from Procambarus clarkii, assembly GCF_040958095.1. Taxonomy (NCBI): domain Eukaryota; kingdom Metazoa; phylum Arthropoda; class Malacostraca; order Decapoda; family Cambaridae; genus Procambarus; species Procambarus clarkii. The sequence goes on along the minus strand of NC_091188.1, from coordinate 32,648,437 downwards.
ACGTAAACTTGCAACAATCAATACTGGTCTGAACTAAACCAATATGTCCTCACATAATGGACCTGCCTGAAAAATTTTCATCAAATTACCTCAAATACAGTAACCTCATTCATATTTGCCAACATTCAAGGTCGAAAAACTGTGATAGAAAAAAAAAGCACAGTTCATAAAGGGCCTCTTCGCCGAGTCAAACAGTATTTAGACCTTTCACACAAACCCATGCATGGGAACTCTTGGACAGTGAGATCTGGATAACAATATTATCTATATAGACGTGATCGGGTAAATAGGTCACATGGAGGAGTAGGTCTTTATATAGGAGAAGATCTTATATGCTCTGAGCTTCTTAACTCTCCAAATGCAGTGGTAGTTAACTCAACTGGGAGTAGAGTTAACATCTTTCTTTTCTCTATTCTTCTAGTAAGAAGATCTAATAAACTTGGTTATTATTCTAATGAACTACTTAGATTCTGTGACAAATTTTAACTTAACCAGCAGGTAAGTGTCAACTAGGAACGAAAATATTCTAGATGTGAACGTCACCTACAAAGAAGACAATCAGCGACATTACAATCTTGGATAAAACACACTCAGTTCACAAGCTCATTTAAGTGCAAACCAACATCAGTACTTGTAATAGGCCTAAAACATTTATCAAGCGAGAGAGGTTATTCTATAAACTAAATTATAATAAAAGGATTGACTGGGAAAAGATACAGGGAACAAACAATTTTCCCATTGAATGTTTATAAGCCATACAAATCCTAAACAAGGCATAGAACAACTAACTTCCAAAAAATATAGTCTTTCTGAAACTTGTTCCCGTGTTGAGAGCCAGAAAGAGGACCAACGAAGAAAGAGGACGCAGACGGCACTACAAAAGAAAATAACGAAAATGTTTAAGGAGACAACTATCCCTACAAAGATGGAATAATTTAAACGGAGTTTGAATTAATCTAGCAAAGGCTAAAGCAATTATGTCAGATTGATGAAATGCAATTACGACAAAGCCATTCAAGAGAGAAAAAAATTTCTTTATATATGCGAAATCACAAAAAAACTATGTATTGGACCTTTTTTTTTTTTTTTCTTTACAAGTGAAGGTTCATACACAGATGATAAAGATATTACTGACACCCCCAAAACAATGTGATTTCTACGGCTGTTTTTAGGTTTCAGCATTTTTTATTACTTAAACAATTGTTTAGCATCCCAATAAATAGCATGAAAGTGGACGATCCGGATGAACAAATCCACAAGGGCCGTGACGAGGATTCGAACCTGCGTTCGAGGATAGACGCAGGTGATATAGATGCATCATTTGATACATCACGCTATTGTGATTTGTGTGTGTATGGAAGATCCGGACATCATCTTTATGCCTGATATCCAAACACATGAAATTATGACATTAACTCGAATTTTGCAGATTTTGAAGGAGAAATTGATAACATGGACTCTTACCCCGGGTCCAGACTCGTGTTATTTATTATTTATAAAGACATGCTAAGTGCCAGTAGCACAGTGGGGAGAAATATCTGACACAGGGGAGATACCAGATTCGCTGAAATTAATTGGTTTTGCTCCTCTTTACAAGGGAGGAGCAAAACCTAATGGGGTTGGAGGTCCCTGTGCCCTTCTTCACCACTTTCGAGGTCAACCTCGCAACTCTCAGTTCCTGCGACGGCGCTGGAACCAATCGTATTGGCGTATGCCTTTCCATTGGAGACTTTCAGCGCCGTGGAGAGGGGGGGGACCTGCTGCCTGGGTAACAGCTTCTCCCCCGAATCAACCTACCCTGGCTTTGCGCCCTGGTGAGGCCACTCCAGATCGACAACCAGAACGCAACTCCATAGTCTCCTGAGACTGATGGGTGCCTACTACTAACAAGGGAGGGAGCAAAGCATTGGCAAAGAATTATAGACCAGTGGCACTAACGACCCACATAAACGTATTTGAGTGTGTGATCACGGGTCAGGGGCCAGATTCACGAAGCAGTTAAGCAAGTATTTACGAACGTGTACACATTTCCTCAATCTTTGGCGACTTCGGTAACATTTATTAAAACAGTTTTCAAGCATGAAAACCTCCCAATTAACTATTGTTATTGTTATAAACAGCCACCTGGTGATTTGGAGCTCATTAACTGTTTAGTAAGTGTAAACAAAGCCGCCAAAGATTGAGAAAAGATGGACAGGTTCGTAAGTGCTTGCGTAACTGCTTCGGGAATCTGGCTACAGGTCTCCAGTTTCCTGGAGACCCATGACCTCCACAACCCAGGTTAACAAGGATTTAGAGTGGAAAGATCATGCATATCGCAGTTACTTGACCACTCCGACAAAATAACCGAGGTATTAGTAGAAAAACAGAGTGCAGATGTGGTATACACGGACTTCATATAGTTATTTCATAAAAGTGATAAAGTGATACCACACAAAATGAGGTCAATGGGAATAATAGGTAAAGTAGAACGGTGAATATTCGTTTGTGTGGAACAACACACATACAGAGTAACAGTCAACCAAATAAAATGGAGTTCAAGCACAGCTAGAAGCTCTGTACCTTTGCTCAAAGTAAAGACCACTGTACCACTGCTTTTCCTTAAGTCTTATATCAGATATAGACAAAAATTGAAATCTTAGGATCCAAATGTTAGTCATGATGAGTTAACAATACACTTCAGGATTGTTACAAAATTATTGAAAGAAAACAAGTTGTTATATTGATCAATAGTTCATATTGTAAATAAATGAACGATTGTTTTCTTTCACTTTAAACTACTGTTTGACCCCTACTATACTCATTAGATAAAAAAAATCCTGTTTTAGTCTAGCCTCTATTTATTTATAAATTTAAACTTATGGTACTACCTCTTAATTATACTCTCTCTCTTGCACTACCGTCCTATTGTTCTGGTGATTTGTTTCCTGTAGGAACTTGGCCTCTTTGGAAGTCAGGTTACCCTCACAGCTGTTTCTGCTTCCCTCCCTCTCTATCTGCTTCTGCAGTACAGTCTAGCTGCTGCTGCTGCTGGAGACCCGAACATTTCGGAACATTACAGCTCCTTTTCCAATTCTATATGTGTGCGGAAAACCACAGAAACATTAAATCTCACCACTTAAATAACTACGACAGAACAGGTAGTGATGATCCGGTTGAGATGAATGCCAGTTTAAACATATTATCTCTGAACAAATCCTCAAGAGCCGTGACGAGGATTCGAACCTGCATCCGAGAGCATCCCAGATGCTGCTTTAATGGAGCTACGACATGGTCGAGGAGTTGAAACCGAAGTTCAGTAGAACTAACGTGATCCTGCAGCCTCTCCGAGGCACAAACCAGGATTTTACACAAGCCGTTCTCCCTCTTGTGTAATGAAGTAAGGGCGAAGAGGGAGAACGGCCTATTGACATAGCTCGAGTGCATGGGGAGTGTTGTGTAAAACCCTGGTTTGTGCCTCGGAGAGGCTGCAGGATCCTGCATGTTCTACTGTTGAAAGTTCGGTTTCAACTCCTTGACCATGTCCCCGACTATCCAAGTGGTTGGGCACCATTCCTTGCCCCCCCCCCCCCACCTTCCCATCCCAAATCCTAATCCTGACCCCTTCCCAGTGCTATATAGTCGTAATGGCTTGGCGCTTTCCCCGTGATAATTCCTTTCCCTTCCTTGACCATATCGTAGTTCAGTCGATTAAGGCAGCGTCTGGGATGTTCTCGGACGCAGGTTCGAATCCTCGTCACGGCCCTTGTGGATTTGTTCATTTGATGCATCACGCTATTGTGATTTCTATGTGCATATATCCTCTGCATAGGGACCAGGGCCCCAGACACCAGAGGCCGCACATAAGCGTCTAGGTGACAGTAGAAGGCATAGCAGAGAACGGGTGGGGCAGCCATAGTCTAGTTTAGACAGCACAAGAGAGGAGTGCAAACATGAGTGCGCTTTATCAACTCACCAGGAATTGTGAGACAAGTCCAAGGGATGGGAAGGGCCTCAGAACATTAATTTCAGAAGCATTAGATCAACTGATGCCAATGATCAGCTGCCAGAGTTTAGCATTATACTTGTACAGAAGCGGATTTGCATAGTGACAAGGAGAGTCGAGGAATGACATCTTTGGAGTAAAAGTCAGCTTAAATCTTACCTGGAGAGACCTTTAAGCCGTGAATATTAGCCCAGGACGACACCCTATCTATCACAATTTGGAATCTGTTGGATGAAGGAGAAATTGTAACAACGACAGGAGTATGTGTACATAGTGGACCAAGAATACACCAGAGGAAAGGGACAAAGATCGCACGAGAACAACCAGGAAAAGTTTAGAAAGTAATTTAAAATCCTACACGGGGTAACACTTGCATTGTTGAAAAGAGTGAGAAAGCAGCACCAAGTCTCGCTTTAAAGGTACAACTACAGAAAGCTCTCAAGGAAAAATGGGACGTCTGTCGTCACGTCTGTCGCTCCAGCACACTGATAAGATTTTGTCACACTTTCGCAGCTGACAATCACACACTGCAATACCAATACCAAACACTGGCATTTTCCTCCTGTGGGCCTTGACGGTGCCACATACGCCGGTGTTGTGGTCAAGGAGGAACCTGGTCAGCAAGGGATTGATATAGTAGTTGTCCGTGAATAGAATATGCCAATAGTTCAGCAACGCTTCCACGAGTGTTTTGACAATGCCAGAGAGCCCGTGTGGATCTTCACCTGGTATGTCAACGTCTGTACCTGAATACAGTATCATGTCCATGACTTTACCAGTTTCATAGTCACATACCACGAAAAACATAGTCCAAATCAATGCCGCTTTGATGGGATGTACTGCCTGAACGTAAGTCGTCCCTTAAAGAGTACTAGCGATTCATCAATCACCACATTCTGCCTTGGTACAAAGTAATCACAGAACTTTCCTCTCATATCACTAAAAATCTTCCGCAGCTTCCAAAGTCTGCCCTGTCTGTCTTCATTATCATTGTTCTCAAAGTGCAGACACCTATCACACGACATGTACCGGTTTAACACAAGGGATGGAACAAGGCTGTCTTTGCTCCAATAATCCTGGATCACGTTTTTCAGAATGTTATCATTATCATGCTAAATGCTAAAACACACACATTTCCTCATTTGTCGTGTCTTTCCATCGTGTCATGCAAGAGGCAGGTAAAATGCCCGAGTCAATGAGGCTGTGAGCATATCTGTTCGTCTCTGCAACTTGAAGGTCCATGAATTCCTTGTCAAAATACGCCATAAAACAGTCAATTTCAGCCATATCATCACCTGTATAGGCAAATAACGGTGTCACACCAACATCGGTACCATCAAATATTGGAATTTGTGGGACAAAATTTTCACAATCCTCCCACACAAGTACACCTGTGGGTTTGGTTTTTTACGCCAACACCATGGCCAACACTACCACGAGCACCAAAAACACAGCTCCGTCGTCTTGTGCTAGAGCTGCGTATAGGTGTGCAAGAGCTGCTTATAGGTATGCCAGGAGATGAGTGTGTTCTGCGTAGTGTAGGCCTACCATGAACACCTGATGTTGAGGGAACACTGTCGTCATTGACCGCCGGCCGCGTGACACGCTGCTACTTGCGTCGGCGTGTTACTGGGGCAGCAAAACCCCGCCTAGTAACACCATCGCTACTCGTACTCGGTTCGTCAACACTGCTTGTATCGAAGTCTATTTCACTGAAGCCCGAGAATGATTCATCACATGTTATATCCCTAAATAAACTGGCATCAGAGGACACATACGGTGGTGGTGACTCTAGCAGGTGTTGACCCAGGGCAGCGAGGCATGCCGGGTTAGGCGCGTGTACACACTGGTGACCTTTTCCACCTCATTCTCCCACTCACTCGTGTCAGACATCTGTGTTAGGTCTTTATCTGGATTGTAGTCTAAATCATCATCCATCGCTCTCATACAATATGTCTCGTATTTTGTCCTCAGTCATTTTCCTGGACCGCGAGCTCTTAGAGAATGCATCTGACTTGGTTGTTTCCTTGAAACTGAAGCTCCCCACGGCCCTGGGACATACTGGAATTTTTTCAAAATGGCGGACAATCACTGGAGCCCTCAGTCATCCATTACGTACCCGCGTCCCCGCACGCCAGATTTGAATAGTACTCTATACCCAAGAGATCCCTGAGGCACGTTGCACACCAACTGTCGAGCGCCTCAAGGGGCATTGCACAGTGTAGTGGTTAGGGAAGTAGACCTTAGGTTTATTTGTGATTTAGTTAAATTTAGTCTTGGAGAATACTTTTGTTTCATATTTAATCCCCAGGCTGGTGTTTTAAGGATACGTTTTGAGCGTAAATAAATAAACAAATTGGTGACATGGCGAATATCCCATTTTCCTTGAGAAGCCACTGAAACTTCTTTTTAATTCAGTTAGTAGTTAGTATGTTCCTAACATAACCGTTTTTGCTTGGTATCTAAGGTGCTAATAATTTAATGTCTGAATTTCCGACAAACAGTGACATTCAATACATGACTAACAACAACGTTAAGGAGGAAATAGACGAGTACAGGCTATAAATTCTAAAAAGTGCGAACTCTCTCATTCATTACCAACATCAGATCTGCAATAACTGAACAGCAGCGATGAAGAACATGTACAAAGTTTGGAACAAATTTATCTTCGATCTTTCCGATCATCCACAACATGTGTTGCAGAAAGGTATCAACAATAATGAAGGCGACTTAAGATTTCCAACTGATAGGCTTAGCTGCATGAATGGCCCTGATGGCTACTGAACTTCATTGTGGGAGAATGGAGGCATTGGTGAAGTGTGTTCAAACGAGTGGATAAGGATTAAAACAGCGGCGTGCTGAATATCAGTTGCCGTATAATAGGAAGGAATGTGAACGCCAGTAGCCTCCATAACGACGTCAGTCGACTATACTACCGTGACGGGGTGAGACGCAGGAACAACGTCAGAAGAAACAGCCTATGTGAGGACCGAGGCATTCTTGCCATTCTGTTAGAAACGTTAAATGTGATATCTTCCTAACTGGAAGACAGGTGTGGAAGTTTCAATGATGTGTGATGAACTCTTATGTAGTGGGGAGGGAGAATGAGGACTGTCGAGATGAGAGGATGAATATTGGCCTGGACGGTCATTGTCTGGTCAATGGGGAGGGCTGAACACTCGACAAAGTCAGACGGATTAACAACGGAAACACAAGAGTGAGGAGGTTGAGGAGTAACGCCAATATGGCGGGTAGGGGAGGTCTGGGGAACAAAGGGAGTGTATACGGGATGAAGAACCCACACAGAACACCCCTCATTCAGACCATAAAGGATCAAGAGAAGGGGTTGAGCTGGTGAAGGTCTCTGGGTTTCCAAACGACTTGGAAATCGTTATGAAACTGAGGATGGGAAGAAGGGAGTAGAGAAGTAATGACACAAGCATTACTCATGTAAGACAAGAGGGAGAGATGCTGCACATATCGTCAAGCCAAGGTAACATATATGGTCTGTGTTCCAGGCTGAGGATGGCATGTCCTTTATAGTACACGTATCATCGGGAAAAGGTGATGAAGCAAACATAAGGATGACTGGCACGACTTTAAGTGGCCGGGTTCCCAGCATAAGACACCAAACAGCAACAACTCTACAACACACTGTGGGTTTAAACCCATATTCCAGCACGTACCACAGAGGCGTGGAGAGGGACTATCATCATACCTACATTTTAAACTGTTTGGAGTCAGCCTCCACCACATCACTCAGGGACCACATGTGCTGTGTGTACAAGTCTGTGGGACGAGCATAGAAGGCAGGCTTACTGTTAGTACAAGACTTTTTATTGTGATATGGTCTTCCTGGAAGCATGCAGATTCCCATGACCAGCCAGAGTTACACTGCTAAACACCAACAACCAGTGTAGGTTTGAGTTAACACAGACCCGACGGTGAACATGTAATTATCTGTGTGGCACCACAAGTGTTGCTCCTGTCAGTAAATTTATATCTTGCTAACACGGCGCATCATTCCTGAATAGCTGATTCTGCATGCCATTTATTTTCAGTGCCAGAGTATCCAGCTTGGAACTCTTGGATACTTCATTGCAAACCGGCAGTGTCAAAAGGTGTTTCCGATTGGTTGTCATAGAAAGTGTTAACACAGGATTTACACATGAATGGACCACGAGACTGATCAATTAGGCCTCCCAGTGTCTCTGACACGACAAAATCTTTGTTCCCACCATTTTAAAATATCGTAACTACCCAACATATTATCACAAATGTTTTGTAAAAGAAAATGTTGTGTTCATTTGTGTTTGCATTAAACCCTTAAATACTGCCTCTCGCATTAGAGCATTCAGCTCTGGGCTCGTCAACCCAGACGACCCCAGATGTGATTCAGTAATTACAGAATATTGATGAAAATACTTGGACAAGTCCTTTAGAGTGCTCTGGTTGCACTGATAACTCACTATCAGAGAAACAGACCCAGTAAATCCAGTGGATAAGGACCAACCCACGAGAGCCTTACTCTCCCTGTGCACCCAGTATCTGTACGCAAAGCTCTCATAGTTGCTACACTCCAACTACCTATCCTCGACCTCCCACCCATATGCAGATTGGTGACATTGCACACAAATTCATTCAAGGATAGTACATTTCAAATCTTCCTCGTCTATACAGCAAATTAATGTGTATGGAAGAATACTATTGATGCACTGTGGCAATCAAGTAATAGCAAACATTTCTGTATTGATTTGATACGCCTGAAAACCTAATGGGACAAAATATTGACATTTAACTCTTAATATGTCCTACATGTTGGTGAACCATGTTATCACAAAACACTGACCAGAGATGAAGACTACTACTTTATTGGACGAGGGACCATACAACCAGAGCCGTCTTACCACATGGGACCGTGGGGCACTTGCTTGGGGGCCCCACGAGCATAGGACATGTTCATTATGGAAGCAGAATGTTTACATATTTAGGTTTTGGTGCCAGCACACTTATATAATACATCCCTACATCCTGGTGTTGGACCAAATGCTAAATATTTAAGATATATATTTCAACAAGAAAAACCATTTCAGCAGAAATGAAACAGTTTTGAGTAGAGCACAAAAGAGGTAGAGCGCTGGAGGAGGAGAAAATAGGAAAACTTCCAAAATTAACATCGTGGTTCAACTCAGATGAAACGACAACCACTCACGATTTCTTCAGATATAGCATCCACTCCTACAATGTCAGCCACTAGTACTGTTCCTTCAGATACAGCATCCACACCAGCAATGTCAGCCACTAGTACTGTTCCTTCAGATACAGCATCCACTCCTACAATGTCAGCCACTAGTACTGTTCCTTCAGATACAGCATCCTCACTAGCAATGTCAGCCACTAGTACTGTTCCTTCAGATACAGCATCCACACCAGCAATGTCAGCCACTAGTTCTGTCATTCAGATATAGCATCCACACCTACAATGTCAGCCACTAGTTCTGTCATTCAGATACAGCATCCACACCTACAACCATTCCTGCTACCAATCATCCAGTTTCAGCAGACATACCATCATTGCCTGTTGCTGCTGATGGTGACATCTTACAAGAGGAAATGCCCAAATCTGTAACAGTAAAGGAGTTTGCAATTCAAGAGACAGATCCAGGGCTATGGAATATTAATGTTACCAACACAATAGATTACTGGATTCGTAATGGTCCCTCTGTAATAACCCTTGCCCTCTTTTGTAATAATTCTGAGCGCTATCCTTACTTCTCTCTACTCTTTCCCTTCATCCAATACCGCAGCTTAACACTGTTACAGTTCAGTATGACCCCTCACTAGACTGTCACGAATATAAGCTGAATATTAAATGAGGAGGACACAACAAGAATAGAGGTTATTAATTTATAACTAATAATTAGAATCATTAAACACTGCCACCACCTTCCCAAAACATGAGTGTCAAAATTATTGTTTTCCCCAAAAAGGAAGGACTAAATAATCATGGAACTCAAAGGGGCAAGTAAATGAATCTTAAAGGATTAATACTGTAATCTTACTGAACTGAAGGGGGATTCAAGAGCGACTTTAATATTCATAAGATGGAGAACACGGGAACTTTCCAAGTCAACACAGCACACATAAAAATGACAAAGTAGAAAAATATAAATAAAAAAAACAAGGGGAATTAACTGAATACCACTGGAACCAATGTATTTCTCTATATTAATTGAGCACGTAAATTAAAATCAAATTTGAAAGGTCCTAGCACATCCTAAGAAGCAAAATGGGTATCTACTGAGGACATCAAGTGCACAATACCTTAAAACCGCACTGAGGCCAAGTTGTAGACGGCTTGCCTCCCACAGGTCAAGGGGACCTGTACCCCTCTAAGCTCCAGAACACACTGCCGAAATTTTTTTTACCAGCTTACCGGTGGAAAGGATTTGCTCCTCCCACAATCTAATACAGCCCCAGGGTTCCACCCATTAATTGGCTATACCCAACCATTTAAAACTAGGGCTGAGGTCTGGTTCTCCAGGGTCAATAAGGACTTGGCACTTATCTACCGCCAATCACCTTCCATTGATCTGCAGTGGAAGGATACATGAAATTCTTGAAGGTTTAGTCAGCTCTCCCAGCTATGCGAAGGGGACACGGTGCCACTGTAGTGGACGACCCGAGCCTGGGGCCCATCAGAGCAATGTTTATGGAAACTGATAAATTATGTTCAACCCCGTCTCCTTCAAGATAAAGGGTAGGGACATTTGAATCGTCTGGTATGGGGAAGGAACCAGTGAGAGGGGAAGAGAGGGAATTGAGAGGTGGATGGAGAGGGAACCGAGAGGGAATGGAGTGCGGAGAGCCTAGGTACCGAGGACCCGCTAGCAAGACCACCCTCAGGTCAACCTGTTGGCCCTTGACAAATGGGCAAAAGAGGGGGGAGGAAGAGGGGGGAGACAAATGACGGGCAATGGGAGGGGAGAAAAGGGGAGAGAGGGAGAAGGAAGGAGGGGAGAACCATGATCTGAGCACCTGATCATTACACCTCATCATGACAATCATTACAGCAACCTTTCAAATTCACGCAGTGTATAAAACAGTTAGATTAGAGAATATGAAGGAAAGTTATTTATCAAACTGTGTTCAAACGTGAACTGCAGAATGCCGAGTATGTAAAACGTGAATGGCTACTCTATTCACTATCCCAAGACCGTTTGTACTGCTTTGCATGTCGCCTATTGTCCAAAAATAAATGTCTCCTTTGTACATTTGGCGTTCAATGACTGGAAGCACAGAAATATATTGTAGAACAAGAAACTGGAGAACATTGAAAGTGCATGATATCATATTTGATACAAAGAAAATGGAAGTGTAGATTCTTTATTACTTGAGCAACATCGGTCAGCAGGATTATTGCCATAAAGTGTTGCCACTTTGTGGGTTCTGTAATTCCCATTCCTGCCTCTAGAGGTTTGCAATTTGTGGAGAAAATCAGATTATTGAGTCAGCAAAAAATGAGAACTATTTAGGTATACTAGAGGATGCCTGAGTGAATTTGAGCCCTTTCTTGTAAGAACATCTCAATGAATGAAAATTCTGGACAATGGAATCCGTCATATTTATCTGCAAATATTTGTGAGGAATTTATTGAATTACTGGGACAACAGGTTCTATAAACTATACTTGAAGAAAAATAGTCAAACTATTATTCAATAAGTGTAGAATCCACTCCAGACAGTCTTTCACACATAATTGACATTTACTGTCTGATACAGTAATTAAAGACTGTGAGCCTGTGGAACGTTTTTTTATATTCATCCCCATCATTTCTCATGGAGCCAAGGATCTAACACTATCGTGGATTTTCTTAATAAGAAAATTTCACTATCAAACTGCTGTGGTCAGTCTTACAATAATACCTCGTATGCATACAATAACGCATAAGATAACATGTGCCATCTTTGTCACCTTTGCTGGACACAACCTGAACTTAGTGAGAGTAAAAGTAGCAGAGTGTGGTCTACAGACTGTCAAATTCTTTGACTGTTCTGCGTATGTATTAATTTTGTGCTGGTTCTACTCATCGCTGGAATGTATTGACATCTTTAGGGAAAAGATTATGGTCAAGTGACACTATGGTCAGCATATTTTGAGGCAGTTCATGCTGTGTATGGGGGTTTTGATAAAGTGAGCCAGTAATTATCAAAAGAAGGCACAATGCAGGGAAGGCTATGTAGCACCGTCAAAAGTGTGGAATATTCAAAAGGCGTTAAATATCATTAAGTATGCAAATACGAGAACAAAAGCGCATAAGGTGAACATCAAAAACATCTGATTCACCAAGGATTCTATTGAGGGACAGGTTCCGCGAGGGAGAGTCAACAAGCAAGACGCATGCACATTCTAGAAGTCAAGACATTCAACAAGGATATGCACGACCGTAAGAGGGACAACAATTCGGTCAATAAGGAAAATGGCGGCTCTAAGTGCCCGCGAGTTAAACAGATATGGCCAATATGTAACCTCACCAGAGCCGTTTCCCCAATGCCGGTTACGGTGGTAGGAGGAAGGCCACGGGGACGCCAGCCTTAAGAGCACGCAGCGTGTTACCAGTAACAGCAGACCAAAAACACTGCCAACGGCCAACGATTGAGGAATGAATAACTGGGTAGAAGTCGGAATAAGGAATACCTATACTTCAGATGGGACAGGCGCAGATAGCTTTCTTGGCGGCAGCGTCCACACACTCATTTAACCCTTTAACTGTGTATGGCGTATATATACACTATGAGTAACATGTCCCACCGTGCGCATGGCGTATATACATGCCATAGGGTGCCATACACCATTCAAGTGTCCCGTGGTGTAAAGGGGTCACCCATATCGTAGCCAGGGGGTGATTGTAAAAAATGCCATCTTGAGAAAAATCTAGTACAGGCCTCCCTTGTTTCCCAGGCCTTAGTTACTGGCCAGACACCTTGGCGAGCGGGAGTCTGCAGCCAGCCCCATGACACAAAAACCATGTATTGATAAACTCAAGGCAAACCACCCTGTTCGGGCAAAATGCCCAAATTGTTCCAAGGCACATCATGCCTGGAACTTGAAATGCCCTGAAAGGCTCAAAAGGCTTCAAACGAACCCCACCACGCCAACAGCGGAGCCGAAACCTCCACCAAAACGAATACCAGCTCCCATGCCCACTAAAACCGCGTGGGGTCTACCCACTCAGGAAGAGGGGGCACACGGCCCTTCACCATCGGCCATGGTGAAGGGTGAGAAGACCTCTGTACAGGACGAAAAGAAAGATGGAGGACACAAGAATCATGTTCAAAGCAGTCGGCCTCCCATTTCATCCAGCAAGCACACTGGGGCCAATAGGAGTAGCAATTCCAGTGTCAAAGTTACCACCGAGAAGGGTCTAAAAGCTACTAGGCCCCAAACCTGCACAGCATTAAATGGTGCTCCCACTGAACTGGACGCTCTCTGGCCAATGCTCAAAACTTTGGTCACTGAGTTGATTGAAAGTTTGCTGTCTTCACATGGAATCAAGCAAACCACAGACTCGGAAGACAATTGAGCACAGGCTCAAGAAATTCGAAGATGTAATATCCACACCGTCAAGACAGCAGGGCAGGAGACACCCCCATAAAAAACAGATAGTCCAGCTCGTCGGAAAGCGACATTGATGAGTCAATTTCAGGTCCACTAAGAACCTATACACCAATTGCAACTTCCATGGCGTGTTCATCAGACTCCATGGATACCACGGAATTATCAGCAAATTCCAAGAACCTAGAGGTCTAAAGATCCTGCAATGGAATGCGCAAGGACTGCGCACTAAATTGCAACACTTGCAATGCATAGCAGCAACCAAGGGCATAGACATCCTAATACTACAGGAGAGCTTGCTTCGAGCCGGATTAGAACCTAAAATCTCAGGCTATCGAGGCTTCTTCCTTCCATGGATCAATGGGCAATCCAGGGGATGTGCAATCTATGTAAAATGTGACCTGATCTACAAGTCCATAACCAGCCCACCCAATTGTGGAGCAGGGACAGAGGTAATGGGAGTTACCATTGAGCTAAGACATAACAAACTTGAAGTGTTCAATGTGTACAGGCCTCCACATGCCGAAATGGATCTCTTATTTGGACACGCGACAACAACAAACACAATCATTTGTGGAGATTTTAATGCCTATCATCGATAGGCACTGGGCTCGAACAGAACAAATGAAGCCGGCATTCACATTACACATCTACTGGACCAGCTTCCAGAAATACAAATCCTAAACAAGAATGAACCTACCCACATCCAAGGAGGCAGATTAGACCTAACCTTCGTTTCAGCCTCCCTAAGAGATGCAGCAACATGGTCAGTTGAGCCCACACTCACAAGCGACCACTATGGGGTCCAAATTGATCTTCACTTAGACCTACCCACCCCACCTCCGCCTTCATCTAAAGCCTGGAACTTTGCTTTAGCAAACTGGGACCGATTTCAAAACCTCATTTCAGAGTGGCAAAGAAACTATGATCTTCCCAAAGACATTAATCAGGCAGAACACGAATTTGTCAAAGCGATTCAAAGTGCAGCCAACCACTCAATCCCACTGAAAAAACAGTCCACCGGACACCATAAAGATCATTGGTACTATTGGGAACGTGTCAAAGAACTCAACCATAGACTCAACAGAACAAGAAAGCTATACAAAATGCAGCCAAGTGACCGCAACAGGATCTTACTTTGTGAGGTCAAGGAACATGTGCATCGAGAGACCAGACAAATAAATGAACAAAAGTGGCTGGAATGGTGTTCACACCTGAATGAACACACTTTTCTCGGAGAGATGTGGCAGCAAATTCACCGAGCCAAAGGGAATAAAACACCTAAAGCTCCACACCCCAAGGATCCTCAACAGGAAGCCGAAGTACTGGCAACCAGGTTTGCAGAGAGAGCAGCCAGCAATCAACTTCCACCAGATGTATTAGCAGTACAGACCGGACTAGAGGAAGAAAGGTGGCACAGAATCCTTACAGCATGTGAAGAAGTCTGACACTAATGCCCCCTTCACACTGGATGAGCTCAATCGGTCTAAGAAAAACTCCAAGGATACATCCCCTGGAGCCGACAAAATAACCTATAAAATGATTAGAAACCTCGGCCCGGAGGGAGACGCTGCATACCTAAGGTTAATTAATTTAGCCTGGACTTCTCAAACTAGACCTTTTGCTTGGAATAGAGCAGACATAGTGCCGATCCCAAAACCCAAAGATCCAGCTAATCCCAGGCCCATCTCTCTCCAAAGCTGTGCAGCCAAGACGGCTGACAGAATGGCACTCAACAGACTGGAGTGGAAAATGCCTAAACTGCACCATGATATGTATGCTTATAGAAGAGGGGTTGGCACAGTGGAATGTATTACAACTCTGTTAGCCCACTTGAATGACAGACCAGGAATGCTGATATTCCTGGACCTCGAAAAAGTCTTTGAACTGGCTAGCGCCCCAGCTATTCTCTGCTGCCTCATTGACAAAGAGGTCAGAGGCAACCTGCTCTCCTGGACCAAAAACTGTCTCAAACAGAGAAGCAAGAGTAAAACTTCATGGCACAGTCTCTGAGTACAAAAGACACGAAAATGGTAAACCGCAAGGGGGTATTCTCAGCCCTCTTCTCTACAACTGTTTAATGGAAAGAATAATGAGGTTGAAACTTCCACATCACTGCAGGCTGTTAAACTACGCGGACGACTTTGACATCATAAAAGGAAGGGATGCGGCGCGCCTTGCACCCAAATGCTTAGACTGCATCAATAAAGAGGCAAAACAGATTGGGATCAAACTCAACCCCTCAAAGTCAAAGGCCATGCCCATAAAAATAGCGAAGCCCAACATCCAACTTACAGTACAGGGTCAACCAATTGAATGGGTCAACACCTATCAGTATCTAGGAATCATCCTGGACACACACATGAATTTTAATGCTGAGGTCACTTACTTGAGAGAGCGAACTGCGGCCCGGACGGCAATTCTCAGGTCGCTAACCTCCCTTTCTGGAGGAGCCAATCTGCAAGTCCTTCGCACATACTATGTACAGGCAGTCAGATCAGTGATCGATTATGCCGCACCTGCACTCACAAATCTATCACACCAACAGTGGAAAAAGCTTGAAGTTGCCCAAAACAATGCTATGAGAGCCGCACTGGGAGCCCCCCCATGTGGACCAGGCTTGAAACTCTTAGACTGGAGACGGGTTTGCCCTCTCTACAAGAAAGAATATCACAAAGGATAGCTACAATTGTCAGTAAGATAATTATTTCTTCTGATCCAATCCCAGTACGGCAGGCCTTGGTGGTTGGACTTGACCAAAACAATGGAAACTCTTGGGTTGCAAGAGCAGGAAAAGTCCTAAACAGACTACATTTAAAAAACATGATTCTTGATAAAGAGGGTGATCATCCACACCCAAATTACACTCCTTCCGCGCCGTGGGAAGAGCCTACTTTCAAAATAGTAATAGAAAGTCTCCAATGAAAAAGGCTGCCTATGACCTGACAATCCTAAGGCGCATAATAGAAGAGCAAATGAATAGCATAGCAGTAGCAGGAGCCACCCACATCTTCATAGACGGATCGGTGGACACAGAATATGAGAGTGCTGGCGCTGCTCTTTGCACGACCAGCGTACAGGCATATTGGAGACTGGGAGAACTAGTATCATCAACCCAAACTGAGCTGTTTGCCATACAACAGGTATTCGCATATGTGATTGCACATAACACTCAAAATGCAATCACACACACAGACTCAAAAGCTGCACTTCAAATACTAGGACAAAAACAGTGATAAGATAATGTGGAAATAATTACCACCATTTTGTATCTTGGAGCAGTCGCTAAAGGCAAAGGACTCAACATAAGTTTAAACTGGATCCCATCCCATATTGGAATCCCATTAAATGAAAAAGCTGATGAAATTGCTAAATTGGCAACTCGTCATCCAGTGATACATAAAACAATTCAACCCAGCCTAGAGAACATAAAAAACATCAACACGAAAAAACTCTCACATCTCAACAAAGCCTACCTACACCAGAGAATAGCTGAAGGTTCGCCATCTGCAACATGGTATCTTCAGGCAACCAAATTAGAAAGGTTAAATATCGCAAAAGGAATCCACAGGGAAATAGCAGTTAGGTTATATAGACTACGTCTAGGTTACAGATGCAACTGGGAGATTGGTTAACCCCGACAGAGAGAGTGCATCTTCTGCCAAACTGTCACAGAAAAGCCATTACTTCACTATCTTCTGGAATGTGAAGCAACCAATGACTTTGGAAGAGCTTTAAGAGTTCCTGAATCATGCATTGGCCACCCTGAAGCCATCAACACAGCCACCCTCCTGGTCAACAAAGGTGTTCAGCAGCTGGACACCCTCATAAAGACTGTGAAGCAGTATCCTCCCCCGCGATAGCAGCTTGATGGTAAATGCAAGCTCAGAATACTGAGAAAAAAAAATTGTACCACTTACGGGCTATTCATGCCCGTGCCACCTCTTGGGTGGCTTAATATTCATCAATCAATCAATGCCTCAGGGTGAAAAAACTGCCCATTTGTTTCTCCCTCCACCGGGGATCGAACCTGGAACCGAAGGACTACGAATACCGAGCGCTGTCCACTCAGCTCTCATGCCCAATTAGTACAGTAACATTGGAATACCGCTGGAGTGTCAAATGTAATATAAATCTTTCCGATATCGAGTTGTATTGCAGTGTACAGGGGAGAGATCAGCACAACAAGAGGCCTACACGATCTAGCGATGGTGATCTAGATCTGGGGGTAGTGATCCAGACGATCCTATTGATAGAATGGACCACCAGATTCTGTGGGAACAAACGTTGCTGCTCCCGATCACAAAAGGAAGACTCTCTCCAGTTCAAGTTCTGACAGTGATGCATTTACCATCCTGTGACCAAAGCCAACAGGACGAACCACTCCACTAAGAACAATTAAGAAGAGGGGCCTCCACCGATGAACACTCCATCTACCCAGACAAAATCCCTACTGCCAGTCTTCAAGGTGCAGCATTCCGAGGGTAAGTCCTCGTACGCCACTGTAGTGGACCTGAAAAATAAAGAGTACCCCCAGATCAAGATCAGAGCAAAGCCAAACCTCAGAGGCGAATATATTCCGAGGCCTAAAGACGAGACAGTTTATAACGATTCTTAAAAATTACAGGAAATGCAACGAACTCAAGCCAGAGGACAAAATAAGGAAAATCATTGACCTCCACTATCCCTTGCACATGGCCCTAAAGCATTTCGGAAAGCTGAATTATGTGGCGTCAGCAGAAAGATACCGGGTGAAATCCAAGAAGCAGGAAACCTGACCAGTTTTTCTCACAGTAAAAGGATAGATTCCAGAGAAAATTGATCTAGGCATTTGGGGCGTGGTCCAACAAAGGCTTTACACCCTAGAGCCCCTCAGATGCTTCAAATGTCAGATTAGGACCTCACATGGACGGCTGACAACATCCAGTGAGGCATGGAGTCTGCAGCCGTCTCCACAACACGAAAATATGCCTTGATAAACAAGGCAAAACAGCCTGTCCAAGCTAAGTGCCCAAACTTCTCCAAGGCACACCACGCCTGGAACTCAAGATGGCTCGAATGGCTTAAAAGGATTCAAACGAACCCCCCCCCCCCTCGGCCTACAGAAGAGAAGAAGCCCCAACCAAAACATATACCAGGTCCCCTGCCCACAAAAAGAGCGTGGAGCTTACCAAGATTAAACCAGGTGGAGGGAACACATGGCCCTCTACCAACGGCCATGGTGGAGGGTATGAAGGCCTCCGTCCCTCTACAAAGTGGCCCCAGTCAATTGCAGTTTGCTGACAAAACTCCTACCGTCATCTACCGAGGAACTTGTTCAACAATACTTAAAAAGAAACAATCCAGATGCACAAATGGACAACTTGAATGCCGTAGATGCAATCATGCAATCATCAAGCGTCTGTAACTTTGCCAAGCTGCAGACGCTTGGCAAAGCTCATCAATTATTACTAGACACGATGGCCAGTCGCACTCGTGAAAACAACCCAGCTTTGGAGGCCAAGATAAAATCTGCGATGGAGGATCAACAAACTGATGTGTCAAGAGTATGAGGAGAATACAGACGTTTCTCCTACCTTCGAACGTCACGCCTTCAACGCTCCACCGCCAGAATTTGGTTCTCCGGACCCCACCGCCAGAATTTGGTTCTCCGGACCCCACCGCCAGAATTTGGTTCTCCGGACCCCACCGCCAGAATTCGGTTCTCCGGACCCCACCGCCAGAATTCGGTTCTCCGGACCCCACCGCCAGAATTCGGTTCTCCGGACCCCACCGCCAGAATTCGGTTCTCCGGACCCCACCGCCAGAATTCGGTTCTCCGGACCCCACCGCCAGAATTCGGTTCTCCGGACCCCACCGCCAGAATTCGGTTCTCCGGACCCCACCGCCAGAATTCGGTTCTCCGGACCCCACCGCCAGAATTCGGTTCTCCGGACCCCACCGCCAGAATTCGGTTCTCCGGACCCCACCGCCAGAATTCGGTTCTCCGGACCCCACCGCCAGAATTCGGTTCTCCGGACCCCACCGCCAGAATTCGGTTCTCCGGACCCCACCGCCAGAATTCGGTTCTCCGGACCCCACCGCCAGAATTCGGTTCTCCGGACCCCACCGCCAGAATTCGGTTCTCCGGACCCCACCGCCAGAATTCGGTTCTCCGGACCCCACCGCCAGAATTCGGTTCTCCGGACCCCACCGCCAGAATTCGGTTCTCCGGACCCCATCGCCAGAATTCGGTTCTCCGGACCCCATCGCCAGAATTCGGTTCTCCGGACCCCATCGCCAGAATTCGGTTCTCCGGACCCCATCGCCAGAATTCGGTTCTCCGGACCCCATCGCCAGAATTCGGTTCTCCGGACCCCATCGCCAGAATTTGGTTCTCCGGACCCCATCGCCAGAATTTGGTTCTCCGGACCCCATCGCCAGAATTTGGTTCTCCGGACCCCATCGCCAGAATTTGGTTCTCCGGACCCCATCGCCAGAATTTGGTTCTCCGGACCCCATCGCCAGAATTTGGTTCTCCAGACCCCATCGCCAGAATTTGGTTCTCCAGACCCCATCGCCAGAATTTGGTTCTCCAGACCCCATCGCCAGAATTTGGTTCTCCAGACCCCATCGCCAGAATTTGGTTCTCCAGACCCCATCGCCAGAATTTGGTTCTCCAGACCCCATCGCCAGAATTTGGTTCTCCAGACCCCATCACCAGAATTTGGTTCTCCAGACCCCATCACCAGAATTTGGTTCTCCAGACCCCATCACCAGAATTTGGTTCTCCAGACCCCATCACCAGAATTTGGTTCTCCAGACCCCATCACCAGAATTTGGTTCTCCAGACCCCATCACCAGAATTTGGTTCTCCAGACCCCATCACCAGAATTTGGTTCTCCAGACCCCATCACCAGAATTTGGTTCTCCAGACCCCATCACCAGAATTTGGTTCTCCAGACCCCATCACCAGAATTTGGTTCTCCAGACCCCATCACCAGAATTTGGTTCTCCAGACCCCATCACCAGAATTTGGTTCTCCAGACCCCATCACCAGAATTTGGTTCTCCAGACCCCATCACCAGAATTTGGTTCTCCAGACCCCATCACCAGAATTTGGTTCTCCAGACCCCATCACCAGAATTTGGTTCTCCAGACCCCATCACCAGAATTTGGTTCTCCAGACCCCATCACCAGAATTTGGTTCTCCAGACCCCATCACCACATTTGGTTCTCCAGACCCCATCACCACATTTGGTTCTCCAGACCCCATCACCACTACCGGATCTCCAGACCCCATCACCACTACCGGTTCTCCAGACCCCATCACCACATTTGGTTCTCCAGGCCCCATCACCACATTTGGTTCTCCAGACCCCATCACCACATTTGGTTCTCCAGACCCCATCACCACTACCGGATCTCCAGACCCCATCACCAGAACAACGGGAGCTACATACTCCACCACCATGGTGGTATTGGTAGCCATTGGCTGAGCGGACAGAACACTGGACGCGTGATCCTGTGTTCCCGGATTCGATCCCGGGCGCCGGCGAGAAACAATGGGCAGAGTTTCTTTCACCCTGATGCGCTTGTTACTTAGCAGTAAATAGGTACCTGGGAGTTAGTCAGCTGTCACGGGCTGCTTCCTGGGGGTGGAGGCCTGGTCGAGGACCGGGCCGCGGGAACACTAAGCCCCGAAATCATCAAGATAACCTCATGATAACGTCCAGGACAGTGGGATGGCTGGGGGCCACAAGAAAATAGTTCAACGTAATCGCCCGCCCATTGCACCCATTAACCACACTGCGGACAATGAAGGCAAGAGTGAGAGTTTTCAATCTGATAAGGGCCAAAAAATAATCAGGCCCCAAACTATATCAGTAGTAGTGCTCCCGCACAACTGGACACCCTGCTCAAGGCCAATGCTTAAGGCCTTTGTCACGAATATGGTCGTAAGTTTGCTATTGAAACACGGTATCAAGCAAACAGTAGAGACTCGAAAAACAGTTGAGCACAAGCTCAAGAAATTCGAAAACACAATATCCTCACCTTCAAGAACGCAGGACAGGTAACACTCCTGAAAACAGGTCGAGTTCAACACTTCTGAAAGCGACCTTGATGAGTCAGTTCAAGTACACGAAGATCTTCACCTCCAATTTTAAATTCCATGGATACAACGGTAATATCAGCAAATGCCAACAACCTAGAGGATTAAAGATCCTGCAATGGAATGCGCAAGGGCTGCACACCAAATTGCAGCACTTGCAATTCATAGCAGCAACCAAATGCATAGACATCCAGATACTACAGGAGAGCTTGCATCAAGACTGTTTAGAATCTATAATCACAGGCTATCTAGGTTTCTTCCTTCCATGGGTCAACGGGCAATCCAGGGGATGTGCCATCTATGTGAAATGTGACGTGATCGCTAAGCCCATAACCAGCTCACCCGACTGCGGGCCAGGGACAGAGGTGATGGGAGTATCCATTGAGCTATGACATGACAAACTTGAAGTGTTTAATATTTACAGATCTCTACGTGCTGAAATGGATCTCTTATTTAGACACGCGACCACCTCAAACAATTTGTTGCGATTTCAATGCCCATCATCAGTTGGCACTGGTCTCTAACAACAAATGAGGCCAGCACTAACATAGCAAATAAACTAGAGCAGCTACTAGAAATTCAAATCCTATACAAGAATGAACCCATCCACATCCAAGGAAGTAGATTAGACCTTTCTTAGGGAGGCTGGAACGAAGGTAAGTAGCAATATGGTCATTTGAGCCCCACACTCACAGGCGACCATTATTGGGTCCAAATTGATCTAAAGTTGCATCTACTTACCCCTCCTCCACCAGATGACTGGAAGTTTGCGTTTTTGCAAAATGGGACCGATTTAAAAACCTCCTTGTAGAGTGGCATAGAAACTACGATGTTCCCCAAGACATTAATCAGGATGAACAAGAATTAGTCAGTGCGATTCATAGTGCAGCCAAACACTCATTTCCACTGAAAAAGTCGTCCACCAGACAACACAAAGATCACTGGTACTATTGCGACAGTGTCAGTATCAAAGAACTTGTTACGTACTGGTACGCATAGCTCGTTGCACTACAGGGGTTAGTAAGGGCTCGTTCTAGGAGTATTCAAATTACCCCGTCTCAATGTCCAACCAGAATGTCACATCACTACGTACATACTTAATAAGCAAAAAATTTCCCTATGGATGCAAATATCCCACAGGTAAATAAAAGGTGTATATAAAATAAAAATATATGTATAAATCAAGGTTACTATTCCTTCAGGTATATCAGTAATCAGATGGCCTACAAAAATATTTATAATATAAATTCTCACCAGACTAATTGTTACTAAAGCAAAAACAGAAACACACAAAAACAGACTTATGAGAGCAGTTGACCCGACGCTGTCTCCCAGTTACTGACTAACGTGGCGTCACGACGCCTCACATTCCCTCCCTTACAACATAACCAATGGTAAATTTATATAAAATTATCTTGCTTAATGAGCAACAATACTTTGCAAAAACCAACATTAAAATAACTTAATTATGAATGATTAAATTTATATGCATAAACAGAGGTAATGTAGTTTATAATAAACAATTATTTATGGAAAATAATTAAGAGGAAACTGCAGGCAACTACACAATACAAGCTTCCTGTACTCTAGCAGGAAGTTGACTAGTATCACAGGTCTAATACCTGACTAGTAATCCCCGCTCCTGTCCCCACTCTTGCCAACTCACACGATATATTATAAAAATATGTAAACATATGTTTTATTCTAGCATGAAGGTATGTATAATTATATAGTTATTTAAGGAATATTCACATTTATATAAGAATATGTAACAGAACTCAGACTCAACAGCACAAGGAAGCTATACAAAAAGCATCAAGTGACCGCAACAAGTGACCCCAACAAGAGCTTATGTTGTGAAGTCAAGGAACGTGCATCAAGAGACCTGGATAATCTGGAACAAAAGTGGCTGGAATGGTGTTCACATATGAATGAAAACACCTCTCCGAGAGATGTAGCAGCAAATCCAGTGTCAAAGTAAATAATGCACCTAAAGCCCCACACCCTAAGGAACAAGAGGCCGAAGTACTAACAACCAAATTTGCAGAAAAAGGAGCCAGTAACCAGCTTCCTCCAGATGTACTAGCAGTGCAGACAGGATTAGAGGACGATAGGTGGCACAGAATCCTTACAGCATGGTCAGAAGTCTCTGATATTAATAGGCCCCCTTTCACTCTGGATGAGCTCAATCGGGCTAAGAAAAACTCCAAAGATACATCCCCGGGAGACGAAATAACCTATAAAATTATTAGAAACATCGGCCAAGAGGGAGACGCTGCATGCCTTAGTTTAATTATTTTAGCCTGGACTTCTCAAACTAGACCTACAGTATGGAATAGGGCAGACATGGTGCCGCTCCCAATACTCAAAGGTCCAGATAATCCAAGGCCCATCTCTCTCCAAAGCTGTGAAGTCAAGACAGCTGACAGAATGGCACTCAACAGACCTGAATGGAAAATGCCTGAACATCACGAGGACAAATATGCCTATAGAATAGTTGGCGGCACAGTGGAATGTATTTCAACTTTTTGCCCACTAGAATGACAGACCTGGAATGCTTATATTCCTGGACCTCGAGAAAGCCTTTGAACTGGTTAGCACCCCAGCTATTCTCTGCTGCCTCATCGAGAAAAATGTCAAAGGCAACCTGCTCTCCTGGACTAAAATCTGTCTCGGAGAAGAGTGAAACTTCATGACAGTCTCTGAATACAAATGACATATACGCTAACCTCCCTCTCTGGAGGATCCAATCTGCATGTCCTTCGCACATGCTATGTACAGACAGTCAGATCAGTGATGGACTATGCCGCACATGCACTCAAGCCAATCACAATAACAGTGGAAAAGTTTGAAGTAGCCCAAACCTACTATAAAAGCTGCCCTAAGAGCCCCCATGTGGACCAGGCATGTAACTAAGACTGGAAATTAGTTTGCCCTTTCTTCAAGAAAGAATCTCAAAGAACAGCTACGATTTTCCGTAGATAATTATTTCCCCAGATCCTGCCCTAGTAAGAAAGACCTTGGTGTTGGTAAGAAATTCCTTGGCCAAAACAATGGAAACTCTAGGGCTGCCAAAGTGGGGAAAGTCCTAAACAAACTACAATTAAAAATCATGATACTTGATAGAAGAGGTGATCAAGAGAAATTATTTACGCATCCAAACTACACTTGTTCCCCACCGTGGGAGGAGCCTACCTTCAAGATAGTAATAGACCGTCTTCCAATGAAAGATGCTGCCTATACTCCAATAATCCTAAGGCGCATCATAGATAAACAAATGAGCATCACAGAAAAGCAAATGAGTAGCATTGCAGTAGCAGGATCCACTCACATCTTTACAGACGGATCGGTTGACACAATATGAGAGTGCTGGCGCTGCTTTTTGCACGGACAGTAAACAGGCTTATTGGAGACTGGGAGGACCAGTATCATCAACCCAAACTGAGCTGTTTGCCATACAATAGGCATTCACCTATGTGATTGCACGAAACTCAAAATGCAAACAAACTCAAAAGCTTCAATTCAGGTATTAGGAAAACTGCATTGGAAAGACAACTTGGAAATAATTACCACCATTTTGTGTCTTGGAGCAGTAGCTAAAGGCAAAAGACACAACATAGCCCTAAACTGGATCCCATCCCATGTTGAAATCCCTTTAAATGAGAAAGCGATGATATTTCTAAAGGGACAACTCGTCATTCAGTGATACATAAAACACTCCAACCTAGCCTAGAGTACATAAAACACTCCAACCTAGCCTAGAGTACATAAAACACACCATCACCAAAATCACTCACCTCAACACAGCCCATTTACTCCAGTGTTCCAGAAAGTTCACCTTCTGCAATATGGTGTCTTCAGGCCACTTAGCTAGAAAGGTTAAATACCCCCAAAAAGAATCCCACGGGGAAATAGCAGTTAGGTTATATAGACTACGTCTAGGTTACAGATACAACTGGGAGATTGGTGAACCCAGACAGAGGGAATGCATCTTTTGCCAATCACAGAAAAGCCACAAATTCACTATCTCCAGAAATGTAAAGCAACCAATGACCTTGAAAGAGCTTTAAGAGTCCCTGAATCTTAAAGTAACCACCCTGAAGCCGTCAACACAGCCACTTCTGGTCAAAAAAGGTGTCCAGCAGCTGGACACCCTCAAATACTGTGAAGCAGTATCCTTCCCCTACAATAGCAGCCTGATTATTAAACGTGATCTCGGATCAAGGTATACTTTTACTAAACAAAAAAACCTACGACTTAGGCATGGGCTATTCATGCCCGTGCTTCCTCTTGGGCGGCTTAATCTTCAATTATTCCA
The DNA here is from genome assembly GCF_040958095.1 of Procambarus clarkii. Taxonomy (NCBI): domain Eukaryota; kingdom Metazoa; phylum Arthropoda; class Malacostraca; order Decapoda; family Cambaridae; genus Procambarus; species Procambarus clarkii. Next base: position 32,622,427 of record NC_091188.1, on the reverse strand, counting down.
TTTTTTTTTTTTTGGTCCACTACACCCCCACACACACAACACCTCACACACAACACCTCACACACAACACCTCACACACAACACCTCACACACAACACCTCACACACAAACACCCCCCCCCCCCCCACACACACACACACACACAAGAGAGCGAGCTGGGCGGACTGCATTTTCTTGGATTGTCGGAAAGCCTTTGACACAGTACCGCATGTCGGAAAATCCGACACCATTTTATAATCATACAGATAATAGCTGTATTGTATAAACAAGTTAACCCATAGAAAACGTAACTTGTAGTGGAATTACCGTCTATAGAAAACGGGATATCATCACCACATACTATTATAAATCACCACCTATTATGGTGGGAATTATTCTTAAATACATTAGTCTTTGGACTTTACCATTATAAAAACATCTCATATAAATTAACTTAATTATCAATATTAAAGTAGAGTAAATGTGACCCTTCTATCACTTTTGGACATCTGGACAATGTAAGCCAGGCGTCAGGGAGGAAGGAGGGCAGCCATTTTTTAGACGAGACCAGAGGCTCACACGGGAGCAAGTTCGGCTCCTGTTAATTTTACTTGGACGAAGTGTTATGGAAACCAAAGGTGTACCATTGTCAACACGCTGTCATCAAATCAAGTTAAGTGTTCTTTCCGAAACCCATTATCTATCATTAGTGGCCATTAATGTCATTGGGTAGGGTTAGTCGGTTAGAGCACGATATAGCCTCAAACTAAAGGTAATTAACCCAGGTCTTTAAGGTTCCATGTACAGTGTTTTCTCTGATAAAGCTTGTCATATATAGGTATCTGGCTTTACAGCTAGCGCCCTTTTAACAGGTCAAGACGAGGAAGCATATGCTTTGTGCATCAGTTACCTGGGTGATGGAAGCTACCTCAAAGAGGATAATTTGGTGTCTACACCCTAGTTATACCTGGTGGACTAACCTGCTGTACTATAAGATAAGGAACCTCTTCAATGTATGTAGTCTATTACTGTAGTTTGATTGGCTGCATATATATTCAATTAATATAAACCCCCTCTAATGTGTAGAGGATCTATTTGTGAGATTGAGATTATTGCAGAAACACAGTCCACTTATTATACAAATTGCTATCGAAGTATATAAATTAACGTAAATATGAATTCATATAAATTAAATAAATATAAATCTCACAGGTTGGTTCCCACAGCATAAAAGGCTAGTACATAAGCTGGAGAGACAGGCAGGTGTAGCTGGTAAGGTGCTTCAGTGGATAAGGGAGTACCTAAGCAATAGGAAGCAGAGAGTTACGGTGAGGGGTGAGACCTCCAATTGGCGTGAAGTCACCAGTGGAGTCCCACAGGGCTCTGTACACTGTCCTATCTTGTTTCTGCTATATGTAAATGATCTTCCAGAGCGTATAGATTCATTTCTCTCAATTTTTGCTGACGATGCCAAAATTATGAGAAGGGTTATGACAGAAGAGGACTGTTTGAGGCTTCAAGAAGACCTAGACAAGCTGAAGGAATGGTCGAACACATGGTTGTTAGAGTTTATCCCAACCAAATGTAATGTAATGAAGATAGGTGTAGGGAGCAGGAGGCCAGATACAAGGTATCATCTAGGAGAGGAAATTCTTCAGGAGTCAAAGAAAGAGACTTTGGGGTTGATATCACGCCAGACCTGTCTCCTGCAGCACATATCAAGCGGATAACATCAGCGGCATATGCCAGGCTGGCCAACATACGAACGGCATTCAGAAACTTGTGTAAAGAATCATTCAGAGCTTTGTATACCACATATGTCAGGCCAATCCTGGAGTATGCAGCCCCAGCATGGAGTCCATATCTAGTCAAGGATAAGACTAAACTGGAAAAGGTTCAAAGGTTTGCCACCAGACTAGTACCCGAGCTGAGATGTATGAGCTACGAGGAGAGACTATGGGAATTAAACCTCACTTCGCTGGAAGACAGAAGAGTTAGGGGGACATGATCACCACATTCAAGATTCTGAAAGGAATTGATAGGGTAGATAAAGACAGGCTATTTAACACAAGGGGCACACACACAAGGGGACACAGGTGGAAAGTGAGTGCCCAAATGAACCACAGATATTAGAAAGAACTTTTTTTAGTGTCAGTGGTTGACAAATGGAATGCATTAGGAAGTGATGTGGTGGAGGCTGACTCCATACACAGTTTCAAGTGTAGATATGATAGAGCCCAATAGACTCGGGAACCTAACCACCTGTTGATTGACGGTTGAGAGGTGGGACCAAAGAGCCAGAGCTCAACCCCCGCAAGCACAATTAGTTGAGTACACACACACCCCCAACACACACCCTTCCACCCACCCGGTCCACACCAGCAAACCTAACTAACTTCACAAGACATCCATCGCCACTAGGACCCGTTGAGGGAGTTTTAACAACAACGATGTACGACAAACGCCTAAAAGCCAGGACTCGCCCCATGGACTGCCATGCTTTCACCAAAGGCGACGTCTTTAAGATCCTAAAAGAAGCCATCGGATTACACCCATCGATCTTGATCAAGAAGGTGAGAAAATTTCGCTCTATTTCTTGTGTGTGGAGGTTCTCTAAAGACTCCCAAAACTCGATTGCACACTTCGCAGCATGCATCACTTGTTTTCTCTTCCCAAGTCAATACACCACCGACCGAACAGTCTTTATCAGCGGGACCAGCCACTGGATCACAGACCGAGAATAAACGGAGATCATTACCAACATCGAGGAAGAAAACCCGAACCTGGGGATATTCGATGTTATATTCTGCAGCAACGATACCGACGATGACTAGCACACCACCTTTATCTTTTTATGAAGATATCCTTCACCACCTTAGCCTCGGCAAACCACTTCTTCCAAGTGAATAAGGAACGATTCCACGATCTCCAACAGTGCTTTCGGTGCAACCATTACTCCCATGCCACCAACAAGTGTCGGCACCCCATCCAGAAGTGTTGCCTTTGTGCCCAGGACCATCATTACCCCATCTGTAAATCAACAACCCATCGCTGCCTTCTCTGCAACGGCAATCAACTTGCAATTTCACACCGCTGCCCACGCAGACAGGAAAAGTCAAGGCCCAGGTTCAAACTAAGAAAGCCAACCCTCCTATCCCCGTCACCAGAGCCCCTGACGTTATACTATCACCACAGCTCTCACAACCAACCAGATTCCCAGTCTTACCAAACAGTGGCTCCTCCCACCAGTCAACCCAGCCTTCACAATGGGGGACCCAAGGCCAAACTAGCACCCTGGCCACCTCTTGAATCATGTGCTGGCATTTTCCCTGTTCTTGTACGATTAGCGGAGAGGCTTCCCGGACCCGACAACCACTGATTCGTCAGGGAACTGAATGTGCTGTACCTAGACAATGGCCTGGACCCCATCACAGCCCCTGACGAAAGTCTACCTCCCCTATCGCACCCGGGACTTCCGTAAGGTCGACTGCTATGTCGATATCAACTCAGACGTCAGCTCCACTAAAGACCCAGGCTGCACAAACAGCAGCATCCTCCAATCCAGCCCCAAAAGCTACCACCATCACTGTCCCAGCAGAGGCACTCGTAGACGTGCTCTCTCTGACCACAACCACCACCACCGACGTGACCGAACCAGCTTCTACCATAACTCATCGACTCTACAGCCAACCTCATGCTGAGAGACCAAAACCACCAACAACGAACTACGTCACGATCTCCTCAGACTAGGAAATTTCAGTAAGAGCTCCATTGTCACGACACTTCCCCGCCTCCATACAAGATCTCCTCATGGAGGGCACTTCACCAAACTCCAATGACAACACAGCTATGTCAACTAGCTGCAAGACTAAGAAAACCTGAAGACCTAGAGGCCTGTATTAACTCACCAGCACTATAATTGTTATAGCTTGCCCTCTGTGACCACCCCCTTCCCTCCCCCCCCCCAAAAAAAAAATCCATCTATTTACAGATCTCCAGTATCAGCTATTGATTGACTGATGAAGATTACGCCACCCAAAAGGTGGCACGGGCATGAATAGCCCGTAAGTGGTGGCCCTCTGGAGCCATTACCAGTAACAAGAGCTGATACTGGAGATCTGTGGAGGTGCAACTGCACCCTGCGTGACGAGAGATGTCTCCCGTGTATCACCTATTGGTAATGTCTCCAAAAGGACCTCCACTTACGGGTGTATAATGCCCGTGCCACCTCTTGGATGGGTTAATTTTTATCAATCAATCCATTTGGTCTCAACTCACTACTTTCACTACACACAACACCTCATGACTCCATGTCAAACATCCATCTTTGCTGCTGACCCAAGATCCTATTGTGCAGGATCCAACTACACATGTTGCATAGGGTCAAGTTCCGCCTCCACGAGAACTTCGTTCTCTCCACTGCCAAGATTTTAGCCCAAATCTCCGCCCCCAACGTATTACCGGCTGACATCCAGATGACAAGAAAAGGTGTTCACCTGGTCTTTTCCATTGATTCGGACCAAGAGAAGATATTTACTACCACCACCACGACGGCCCGGCAAGATGCTGGCATCATCCTCACGCCACCACCACGGTACTTGGCAGACAGCACCGTGTTCGCCAGGAATAACCAGCACATGAATCATCGACCAGAGCGACGACGACGACGACATCCTCGCCAGCATAAACGAATAGAACCCGACGCTGACTGATTAGAAAAGCTGTTGAGGAATGGGACTCACTAGTGAGCATTCTGCATCTACGTCCGCCTCCAAGATAATGTTAATAAAAACAAGACTGAAACCAGTACACTAAAACAGAAGCGATAAATAAACAGGGAAAAAGGAGGAATCCCCTCCTCCATTTTAAACCGAGACCCAAATATCACAAACAAGGTTATCGCGAATAACCGAACTCAATTACGGGTTCACCATAGCCCGTGCTACATGGACACTTCGTTCTGAGTAGCTAAATCTGAAAACAACAGCAGCTTCATCACAATCGACTTGAGAATGGTCCAGGACGGACCGAAACGTCGTCGTCGTCCTTTCACCTTCTAGTGTGTGGTCTGGTCAACACCCTTATGACCATTTTTCACCTTTGGACATTTACGCAAGCGACGCTGTTATTTAGAGCAGTGCAAGCTTGATCAGTAAATCAGAGTTCGAGTGCATCACTTTACTTCTGGAAAAATGTGGAGATTATACTGCATTTTTTTTATGGCGACTGCAGTTATGAAGGCTTACATCTATGGAAAATATGAGCCTCTGGATCCCGAAGAAATTTTAACTGGAATTCGTTAATGCCCAAGGAAACGTTCGAGGAAAAAGAGCACAGTATAATTAAACAAAATCCCAGTTAGCCTTTAGAAGTTCAACCTCTTAAAATTTCTGCCTCCGCTGTCCAATTTCCTAGATGTACCAACAGAGGTCGTGAAGGCTGCCGACCCCCCTTCCTGATACTCAACATGCTTAAAGCAAAATGTTCGTCAGATAAACACGTCAAGTTTAACCCATGACATGACTTATGACATACCGTTGGAGATCATAGAGGAAGGCTACTCTCCTGATACTCGCCTTCATCGAGGCAAAATGTTTAACAGCCAGACACAAACGTCCAATTAATGACATAACAGTTGATATCCCAGACTTCTTAAGTGATGGAGAATTGGGATATATAGTGAAGCTCAAGGATGTAGTGCCCATGGCTGACAAACTCAAACACTAACAAATAATGTTCGTAAATTTTACGACAATAACGAACACCTTACATGTGAAATGGCAATGCAGTTGGTGTCACAATTAGACGCTACAGGCGTTCGAGGCCGCTCGCTCACTTCCAGAGAAGTACTCGAATTTATGTCTAAATATATTAAAAACCCTAAAAATTCAAAATCAAATATTGCAAGTTGTAATTTTATTGTTTATATTAAGCAATGAAATATCAACTATTTATATAACATGAAATAAAACAAGTTTTAATAACGTGCGACTCATTTACCAAATTTAGCATGTGTTTCTTTATCTTGAAGTGAAACTGTGTGTTCTCGCCTCTTAAACCATTGTTCAACCAATGTGTTGTGTAAATAATGAATGAAGTCGCTTCTTAAAATTAAGCTTCCCTATGGTGGCATAACCCCTAAATATGCAATAATTGAAAACTGCTTCGATTTCAATTAAACTTTTTTCACTAGTTGAATATGAAATTGGCTTCAGCTGGTCCAAGTCTCAGCATCGTAGCATAAACAGGAAGGAAGAATATTGAATTGTCAAAATTTTTCCAAAATGGTCAAAAATGAACATCAAACAAGTGTCAACTGATATCATGTCTCTGCTATCACAATAGCATATAATAAAGTATTTTAATTATTAGTTTTGCCAATTTTTTTTTTTATATATATATTATTTTCTCTAATTTGTTTCTTTTTATTGGGCAATTTGTGCGAAACTTTAACACCTTACAAAACGTAAGCCTATTTGTAAGGGTACCATTTTGGGAGAAAATTGGTTCATGTCAACCTCAACCACAGGTGACAGAATCTATGTCAACATTTACTTCAAACAAATTTACTAGTCCTCTTAACTGTTTTTATTCAATTTACATGAACCTTACACCTTATATGTAGCGTTTACTTCTCTACAATGTCTAAAGAACGTTATTCCTAAGTTCATTTTTGATTTTATAAATATTTGCAAACATGAAATATTGGCATAAATTTTGGGGGAACTTTGCCTGTTTGTAGTAGTAAAACTAAACATTTTGGATAACCCCCTTTTGTGAACTCGTTTATTATATGCTAATGTGACAGATGAGTGTCAATAAATTATTTCATTTGAAACTTATACTGAATTATTGATGAGTAAAATTCGTTTAAATATTTTTCTCTCCCCCCCCCCCCCCCTTTCTATTTAGGTTGCGTGCTGAAACTTGGACCAGTTGTAGCCATTTTCATTTAAAACAGAAATAAAGTTTGATTGAAATTCAGCAACTTTCACTTTTCCCGAGTTACGCATTAAGGTTAGGGTGGGGGGGGGGGGGGATGGGTTGGTTGCATTTATGTGAAAAAAAAACATGGTTAAGAACATGGTTGGGGCAGGGTGTACATTTAAAGTTAGGTAAAGGTAGATTAGGGGGGCAAGGTGGCTGGTTGATGTGCAAAATCAAAAACACTTAACAATATAGGTACAATATTGAATATATATACAAGCTTGTTAGGCGAAGGGGGCAGTTAGCTTTATATCCATAAGTAATTATCAGAATGAGGCATCAAACCGGGAAGGCTATGTAGCATCATCAAATGTCCGGGATAATCAGATGGCGCTATATATCACCAAGGATGCCAATACGAGAACAGAAAAGCATAAGGCGAACAATATAAAAAGTATCCGCGTCACCAAGAATACGATCGAGGGACAAGCAACCGCGGGGGACGGATGGAAAACAAGACACACGCTCGTCCCGGAAGTCAGGACATTCAACAAGGATATGCACAACCTTAAGAGGGACAATGCAATTTGGACAATAAGGAGCAGGGCGGCGCTCCAAGTGACCATGAGTTAAGCAAGTATGTCCAATATGCAACCTCGCCAGAGCCGTTTCCTATCGCCGGTTACGGTGGTAGGACGACGGCCACGAGGACACTGAACTCTTAAGAGTACGCAGGTTTTTCCATTAACAGAAAACCAACAAGCCTGCCAACGGGTATGGATGGAGGAATGGATAACCGAGTAAAAATCTGAATAAGGAATACCTTTACAAAAGATGGGACAAGAGCGGACAGCTTCCCTGGCTGCAGTGTCCGCACGCTCATTAAAAGACACACCAATATGGCTGGGAACCCAACAAAACTCAACCGACTAATTTACTGTGAACAAGAAATAGCCAATGTTGGATTTTGACAACCACTGGATGAACCGGATTATAGGACCCGAGAGCCATGAGGGCACTTCGAGAGTCAACAACAACTACAAAGGAAGACTGACAACGAGAAAGCAGGAGACGAAGAGCAGAGAGAATAGCCTAAAGCTCCGCTGTGAAGATGCTAAGTCTCAGGAGGTAAGCGATACACAAGTGCTGTCAGGAAAAATAACAGTAGCCTACACCTTCCTCAGACTTTTATATCAATAAAACATCACTTTTCTAAGAATACAGATACAATATTGACCAAAGATCCAAGCAGGTTAGGTGTAGGTCATTAGGTATATACTCAAAATCAACCCTTTCATATCAACGAAGTTTCAATATTCGACAAAGGCCACTGCAGGTTAGGAACATGTCTGTTAGGTTAATGACCCAAATTATTACTTTCCACAATATGACGAATTACAGGCTAGGTCTCGGGTGGTTTGTAATAATGTGAGGCAAAAAAATATATCTAGTAACAACACACGTCTAAGAATATATTAGTAAAATCTATTTTAATCATGAGTAGAATGGAAGTTTGTGGTAGACATTAACAGCTCTGACAGCTAACTTTTACTCTGGACGAGTTGTACATAGGTACATTTAGTAAAATATGGCTTTTGGGTTGATAATTAGGATAATTTAGTGGAATTTACTTAAATTTAGATAATTTGGATGAATTTAGCTTACGTGTTAGGATAGGTCTGGTTTGGTATGGACTAACTGTGCTATGATACGAAACATTTGGATGCATTGTGGAAATTGTCTTAAAATAGGTTAAATTGAGGTGGAACAGCATAAATTTCGTCAACTTTAATCAACTCTAGCTTTGGATGAGCTAGGTTAGGTAAGGTTGTGTAGGGTAGGATATATATATATATTAGAGGTGCAGAAGTAGCTTGCAAAACAGAATAAATTGCCCAATTTGGGACTGAGTTATAGCTAGCTCATGTGTTGGAAGGACGGAGGTAACATGGACTTCTATGTGAGGGTATGGGATACTTATATTTAGTTAGTTCAGCTTTTGCTAGGTTGAATTTGGTCAAATTTGTGTAGTATTAGTAGAATTTTTGCTAAATTTACATAAATTTATGTTCTAATAGGAGGCATTTGATAAGATACAGTAAATTTGCTTAAACTATCAAAGAAATTACTGATATCACCGAACCAAACCTAGCGTAACCAAACATAACTAAGGCTAGAACCACTATAAGTCTGCTGGATGGTTTGTCTAAATAAATATGGGTGACGTGATTGAGAGGATGTAACAAGGGAATTAATAAGACATTAAAACAATGAGCATATGCTTGATGAAGAGTTCAGCAGTAATAATGTTTTAACATTTATGGAAAATGCATGGTTGCTTTTTATATTGAGATCATAGGATGTCAGATGTACCATTAATATATGCGAAATACTGACTATATGGGGGTTGGTTAATCTCGGCCAATTTTAAGTGATATCCTAAACATACCTAGACAAATATTATGCAAATTGTGTATTGTTTGACCAAGTTCGGTGTGATTGAATACCACAACTACAACCACAAAGATCTCCGCTACAACCACAACAATGACTACCACAACAACAATCACAAAGATCTCCGCTACAACCACAACAATGACTACCACAACAACAACCACCACCAACCCAAAAACCAAACCACAACAACCACCACCAACCCAAACCCCAACATCCACCACAACAACAACCACAAGTCACCACCACAACAAACACAAAAACCACCACCATACCAACAACCACGGAAACAATCACTACAACACCACCACAACAAGCACCACAAGAACCAACACCACCACCACAAGCACCACAAGAACCAACAACTATCACCACATCACAACAATAACCACAACAACAACCACCAACACCAAAACAACAAACCACTACAACAATGACCACCGTCACAACCACCACCACAACTTCAGCTACAACAATCACCACGTCAACCACAACCATACCTGTTGGAAATTTCCTGCACTATGACTAATATTCAGTACCTTAGGACACTAGTACTGTAACATTATTTACTAACTCTACTAACATATAGCTTAGCACTAAAGAGTTTAGTTTATTAACGCGTAATAACGCATCATTCCCCAAAAATTCTAGTCAGATGTTGCATCAGCACCAGACGAATGGGACAACTATTTACACTTGAGAGAATCGTCCCAAGTTCTCTCTATTCAACATTCCTTTATGTTAATTATTTAGTAATTTATTGTTACAACCATGTTCAGTGACATACAGCTGAAATGTTTATCTTCACTATTAAACCGTATTGTTTATTAGCTGATAATTCACGCGACTGCGAATTGTCACTCAGAGCAGTCATATATAATTTCTACCCATTGAAATTGAAGTTTATTGAGGTAAAGTACACACAAAGGGATGTGGTAGCTCAAGCTATTCTCACCCCATTCAGTACAACGTGTTAATACATACATAGACAATCACAAATAAACATATTACCAAACATTCTGAGAGATAAACATATACATTTCCTCCTTCACAAGTAGTATGTTATCAGACGTACACACAAATACTTTTATGACCGAGGTATACTGTATAGACAATTTGCAAGAGACATGCAGATAATACAACAAAATATTACAGTCTTGGTGCAAAATTCTTATATCTCTCAAGAATATCATCAACCTTTCCGTTGTGACACATCCAGGCTATTTGTTCAGGAACAGTCCTTATCTCAGTGTTTCTATATGCATTAATCAACGGACAATCAAGAACATAATGGGCCAGGGTGTGAGACCTTAACATACCACATAGTTTACACTTCGTGTCATTATCATGAACACCTATCCCATATTCCCAGTAATATTTGTACCCAAGCCTGAGCCGCATGTACACAAGAGTCACTCCAAGCATTTCTCCTTTGACCATAAGTGAAATGGGTGTTTTGACTCGCATACATGTAGTGTTGCATGGTTTGACTTCTCTCATACATTATCTCTCTCCTCTCCACTCCTGCCTGTGCCTGAATATTTCTGATTTTGCTTCTTATTTGTCTCATTGTGAATTCATTCAATGTCAACTTGTGGTTTTGATGTGGCACGTTTGGCCAAGTCATCCACCACCTCGTTAAGCACTATTCCAACATGAGATGGAATCCACATGAATTTCACACTATAACCTTTCAGCTGTATCTCAGTTATTCTTCTCTTACAATCCTCAACTATGGACATGAAGATGGTTTCGACTGTTTAAGGACTCAAGTGCTCCTCGGCTATCGACAAATACAAAAACATTTTTGTCGTCATGACGTACTTCCTCCAAACACGCCAGAATGGCCTGCAGTTCAGCTTGTGTGGATGATATATAATTACTAAGCCGGAGTTCAATTATCCTGTCCACAGTCCCAAACTCCGTATATTCCCTTAGTAGGACACCACACCCTGCCCTGCCATCCTCCGCTACCGACTCGTCGCAATATACATGTAAACTGTTGCCTCTTGGTAACCGAGATATCATGCTTCCATACAAACACCGTAATTGTCCCGGTTCATGATGAATCTTTTTCACCTTGAGGGGTACAATTTCGACGTCTATTTTCTGTACTTTCCAGGGAGCAGACATATTACACTGTCGAGAGGGTTTACAGCAGTCAAGTACGTCGTATTCCCTGAGGTCATGAGCTAATCCCCTCGTGTAGCGTGTCTCCCTCAGTTTCCTGGAAGTGTGTACGTCACTCAAGCAGGTCTGAACGCTCTCAAACAGCTTATCCCCTCCTTTTCTCCACATGAAACGAATAGATACTCTAGCGTTAATGTCACGGACTATCACACACACTCTGTAAATTTAATTCCATTCTCATTATTTCAATCATTGCATTTCTTTGACATCCAAGAATAATCCTCAGCCTCGTTCTGTATCGGCTCTTATTTTTTGAATTCTGCCCTGGCCTGTGTAAGACAAAACGGGTGCTGCATAGTCTATCAGGGACCGAACAGTGCTTATGTATAACATCCGCAAGATAGGTACCCCAACACCTTTACCAGAAAAAGCCAGTGCTTTTAGAGGATGCAGACGGGCTTTACATAAGGTGCTGATATGATTTATTTCAGCATTTTTACTCTCACATGTGTATCCAACATAGATGCCCAGATACTTGTACTTCTGAACACGGCTCAGTTCCACACCATTTAGAGTGTTATATTTCTTCGTTTCCTATACTCATATTTGGTTTTATCTGCATTTATAACTAAGCCTAACTTGTGACAGGTTGTACCAAGTATGTTAAGAGCAGTTTGAATTTTGTTCCCAGAAGTGCCTTGTATAAGAATGTCATCAGCATATATGATCGTCGTGACCCCTGGAGGATACATCTCTGATGCTAATCTGTTCATTAATACATTGAATAAGGTGGGACTTAATACTCCCCCTTGTGGGGTACCTAACTGAAACATCCGTTCCTCAGACATGTATCCCTGGTAATACACCTGACCTTTTCTGCCTTGTAGATAATCCCTTATCCTGTGTAGCCATCTCCCTGTTATTCCCAGATTGGCTAATTCGAATAGGATTACTTCCCCATTAGCTTTATCAAATGCTCCTTGTAGATCAACAAAAACTCTACAATTGTCATCCACATTAGACAAACACTAAGAGACAATCCGCAGTACTTTTGCCTTTGATAAAACCAGAGAGATTACTGGACATGTTTCTACCCAGCACTCTCATATCAACCAAGATTTATTTAATCATTAAGAAACGAGTATTTATATATTGTCAAATAAGGCAAATTAATCTCTAAAGTTTCTGATATGCCTTAGTTCCCTCAACTCGGGATATTCAATAGAGCGTAGAAATATTCAACAGGTCGCAGCATGTGCGTGAGGGAGCCCGAGAAAGGGAAGGCAGCAAGCGACGCCATAACCAACGAGGAGCGAGCCTTGTAGCTGGCCAAGTTACCGTCTTCGTAAAGAAACATTCGTGCACCTACGGACGTTAGCAAGGCGTGGCAGCTTCATTACCCTGACACCTTGTTCAGCACATTATCGGGTTCTATAATTTGTTTCTTGTAGCTACATCAAACTATTAGATAGGACGATGTGTCGTTACGAGGCATGACTACCACCAAACTCTGAAGTCGCTTTCCACTCAACTATTCATATTAATTTTCCATAAATATTGGTAGAGTCGTGCTTTCTCCAATAGATTTTACATTTAACTCTTATTTCAGCTGGAGTACCAACGCCAGCGAGACGAATACTCTCTCGACGCTCACGTGTTCCTAGCTGTAGCCTCATGAAACGCCATTCTTGGCGACATATTTACCTCTATTCATCCCACAGCTAAGCTGTCATTATAGTTTTCGTAGATAAACCTTTATACCAATTTATTTCATTAATAACATTGTTGCATATATCATATCATATGTGAATATTTGACTAATGTGTAGTATTCCATTATTACATTATCTTACGTATTATTAATTCTATTTACTGATTAAACCCCCTAAAGTCTATGGAGGGATTTGCTTCCTTAAATTATAATATTACAGTTCAAATTATACAGTCTTAGATATCATTTATATTTTATGCGAGACCCATAGATCACCGGTTCTCAAATTTATTCTCTATTTAAAGGATGGTCCTTCGAAGGTATTTATGATTTTATTAACTATTTTGGCGCCAAATTTCCCACAATACCAACCACCATATTAACAACAGTTACAACACCATAAAGACACCACAACGACCACCACCATAACAACCATCACTGCACATACTGCAACCATCACCACAATATCCACCACCAACCCAACAACAAAAAACAACCACATCACCACAACTGCCATTACCACAAAAAATACCACAACAAAAACCACCACCACAAAACCACCACCACAAAAGCAACCACCACAAAAGTCAAAACTAGAACCTAACAAAACTTCCCCAACAATAACCACCACCACAACGACCTCCACAACAACCACCAATACTACAACCACCACAACAGCCAGCACAACCACCACCATAACCACGAAAACAATCACTACCACAACAATAACAATCACCACAAGAACCAACAACCACCACCACCACAACGATTATCACAACAAGAACCACAAAAATAAAAAACACCCACCACAACCACAACAAAACCACAACAACCACCACTAGACCCAACAACCACCACAACAACCACCACCACCTCAACAGTAGTGGAAATGACCTCATATCGTAGCCGTTTTGCTTTTTTCCGATGGCTGCAATATGACGCAATTTTTTTTAATGTTACCAACGGCAGCAATATGGCGCAGTGGTGGTGTTTTCATGTTACCAACGGCAGCAGTATGGTGCAGGGGTGTTATTTTCATGTTACCAACGGCAGCAATATGGCGCATTGGTGTTGTTTTCATGTTACCAACGGCAGCAATATGGCGCAGTGGTGTTGTTTTCATGTTACCAACGGCTGCAATATGGCGCAAGGGTGTTGTTTTCATGTTACCAACGGCAGAAATATGGCGCAGTGGTGTTGTTTTCATGTTACCAACGGCAGCAATATGGCGCAGTGGTGTTGTTTTCATGTTACCAACGGCAGCAATATGGCGCAGTGGTGTTGTTTTCATGTTACCAACGGCAGCAATATGGCGCAGTGGTGTTGTTTTCATGTTACCAACGGCAGCAATATGGCGCAGTGGTGGTGTTTTCATGTTACCAACGGCAGCAATATGGCGCAGTGGTGTTGTTTTCATGTTACCAACGGCAGCAATATGGCGCAAGGGTGTTGTTTTCATGTTACCAACGGCAGCAATATGGTGCAGGGGTGTTGTTTTCATGTTACCAACGGCAGCAATATGGCGCAGGGGCGTTTTAAATTTTTCCGACGACTGCCTTTAGCCCAGGGTATATTTTTAAATTTATATTCGTCAGTACCTCGTAGTCAACTAATATTTCCATTCATTTATCGTCCTCTCCGTTCAATCCTATATAATGTTCCAAAAAGGTGAGTAAAAGGCTCCTACCTAGGCCCTGTCATTTTTGTTCAAGGTAATTAACCGGCCGCCTCCCATCACACTTATATTTCATTAACTCTGACCCTGCACAGACATCGCTAATGGTCAATGACGTCATTCTGTCCTCTTCCCTGAATAAGTACGCGTTTTGTTATGGTTTATTTATTCCTATTTTCAATATTTATGTCAAGGGGAATTAAAAGGCCGCCTTCTGTCCAGCCTAATGTCCAATGAGGTCATCCATAATCTTCCCATATTAAGCTCGTTTTCCTTAATGAGGTATTTCCATACTGTTTCCCACTTTAAGATCATTTTCTAGATAAGATTGTATATTGAACATAAGAAATGAGTTCAACCCTGAATTCACATCCACATCACTCATATGGAATAGACACGGGAATACTACTGAATCTGTTAAAGTTTCCAAGTGCATGCAAATGTGTGTTACAAATTTTTTTAAAACAGGCTACACCATCACTCGGACATTTTTATTTAATTCCTCCCTCACTGCTACTCCTGTGTACGTCTCATAATCGCTCGAAAACATGCCCCTACACCCTATTACTGTAGCATATACCCATTATGCCCAATTAAAATACTCATTCAGTGTACATGTATATGAACGAGATTAAGTGGATATATATAGGAGCTGCTTCCTAAGTGTAAATTAAAGCCTTCTGCAGTTACCTTCAATCTGATGTTCTCAGCCTTAATAAAAACCATCCCCAATACGGACTGATCCACCAATAGGGTCCGTTGCTTTTAGCTCCCCATGATGTTACAAGCGGTTCCAGTAAGGGACCCAGTCTCTCATTAGCACATTCCCTTAATCTCTTAACAGCGCAACTGTTCTGTGTCATCATAACCTATGGCCTTGTAGCCACTCTTATTTTCGCTCATTGTATCATTGCTAATTTTCTTTTTTATTCAATTCATCGACCCAACCGAACCAACCTAACCTATAACAAAGCAAATATTTCTGTAGTAATAAGATGCATTAATTTAGCGGCGCATGACGTCACAAAAGCGGGTTCAGTGAGGGATTAATATTGCCTTACATTAACATAGATGTGTGGCAGGCTCACAGCGACCCGACTTTTAAGTAAGTAATTATCAAAAGAAGGCACCAAACCGGGAAGGCTATGTAGCACCATCAAATATGCAAAATAATCAGAGGGCGCTAAATATCACCAAGGATGCCAATACGAGAACAAAAACGCATAAGGCGAACGATATCAAAAGTATCCGAGTCACCAAGAATTCTATCGAGGGACAGGTGACCGCGAGGGGCGGTCGGAAAGCAAGACACACGCTCGTCCTGGAAGTCAGGACATTAAAGAAGGACATGCACGACCATAAGAGGGACAATGCAACTAGGACAATAAGGGGCAGGGCGGCGCTCCATCAAGTGACCATGGGTTAAGCGAGTATGGCCAATATGCAACCTCGCCAGAGCTGGCGAGGTTGCATGCATTTAAAGCATTTGAAGACACGTTGCATTTAAAGACACCAATATGGCTGGGAACCCAACAAAACTCAACCGACTTAAATTTACTGTGAACGAGAAACAGCCAATGCTGGATCTCGACAACTACTGGATGAACCGGATTAAAGAACCCGAGAGCCATGAAGGCACTACGAGAGTCAACAACAACTACAAAGGAAGACTGACAACGAGAAAGCAGGAGACGAAGAGCATAGAGAATAGCATAAAGTTCCGCTGTAAAGATGCTAGTCTCCGGAGGCAAGCGACACATATAAGTGCGATCAGGAAAAACAACAGAGTAGCCAACACCGTCCGCTGACTTAGACCCATCGGTGAAGACAGAAACGGAGCGGGAGTGAGAAGAAAAGTGCTCGAGGAAAAGGCGTTTTAGAACCGTAGGAGGGGTAAAAGCTTTAGTGATACGGGTCAAGGATGTACAAAACCGCGGAAGAGGGACCCTCCACGGGGGCAAAGAAGGAACAACACGAGGAGAAACATCAGAAATACGAACGGAAAGAGAATCCTGTAGGCGAGATAACCGGACAGAAAGAGGGAGGTGAAGAGGAACAGGAACCGCAGGAGGGGTAAACGTTAAAGCACGACAGAGGCGAGAGGAAGGATGTTGCAAGGACCGCGCAAGATAGCGAAGACAGTAGCGATCACGGCGGTCCTGGAGAGACAGGAAGCCAGTATCAACATACAAGCTAAGGATGGGAGTCGAACGAAAGGCACCAGAACTGAGGCGCAACCCAGTATGGTGCAAAGCATCAAGACGGCGAAGAGTAGAAGGAGAAGCAGACGAGTAAGCAGGGCAACCATAATCGAGCTTAGACAGGACGAGAGAGGAATGTAAAGCAAGGAGAGTGTGCCTATCTGCCCCCCAAGAAGTATGGGACAAGACCCGAAGGAGGGTAAGGGCCTTAGAGCACTCAACACGGAGGTAAGAGATATGGGGAGACCAAGACAAACGAGTGTCAAGGAATAACCCCAAAAGCTTCGCGGAATCTTTGTATTCAAGGGGATGACCATAAAGTGACAAAGAGGGACGAAGAACAACCCGTTTCCGCGTAAAAGTCATGGCACAAGTCTTAGAAGTAGAGAACTTGAAGCCATGATCTGTGGCCCAAGACGACACGGCATCAATTGCAAGTTGAAGCCGGCGTTGAAGGAGAGGCGAATCATCACCCTGACAACAAAGGGTAAGATCATCGACATAGAGAGCGGAGAAGACACCAGAAGGAAGAGAGGAAAGAAGACCATTGAGGGCAGCCAGAAAAAGAGTAGTGCTCAGAACACTACCCTGGGGCACACTTTCGTATTGCTGAAAAGAGGGAGAGAGAGCGGTACCAAGGCGCACCCGAAAGGAACGACGAGAGAGGAAGCTGCGGAGAAAGAGAGGGAGATGACCACGAAGGCCAAAAGAATGAAGTTGAGAGAGGATATGATAACGCCAAGTGGTGTCGTAAGCCTTTTCCAGGTCAAAAAGGACGGCAACAACGGAGGTCTTCGCAGCAAAAGCAGTACGAATATAGACCTCCAAGTTCACCAGGACATCTGTCGTGCTGCGGCACTTGCGGAAACCAAATTGAGAAGGGGAGAGGAGGTGATGGTGTTCCAGGAACCACATCAGACGAACGTTAACCATACGTTCAAAGAGTTTGCAGACACAACTTGTGAGAGCAATAGGGCGAAAGTCCTTAGGGGAAGTACCCAGAGACCCCGGTTTGCGAACAGGGAGGACAACGGCATCGAGCCAGTCCTCAGGGACTGACGACGACTCCCAGATCCGATTATACAGACTCAGTAAATACTGAGACGTGCTCGGAGGGAGATGGCGAAGCATCTCATAATGAATACCATCGGAGCCCACCGCCGTAGAACCACAGAGGGCTAGGGCAGAACGAAGTTCAGAGAGAGAAGGGATCATTATAGGGAAGCTGAAGATGAGTGCAGAAATCTAAAGGACGAGACTCAAGGACAGGTTTACGAAGAAGGAAAGATTGGGGAAGATGAAGACCAGAGCTAACAGAAGAAAAGTGGGAACCCAGTTCGGAAGCGACCTGCAACGGGTCCGCCACAAGAGTATCATGGAGGTGAAGGACCGGTGAAACATCGGGAACGAACTTACCCGCTATCTTGCGGATATGCTTCCAGATCTGGGCCAGAGGGGTTTTGGACGTAATTGTTGAGACACAAGATGCCCAACATTCACGTTTAGCCGTACGGATGGCCCTACGGGCCACCGCACTCGCTTTCCGAAAGAAAAGAAAAGAATCGGTCGTCTGCCTACGGCGGTGCCTCTTCCAGGCTGCACGCTTACAGCGGACAGCCCGAGCACAGTCCGCATTCCACCAGGGAACGCACTTCTGCGGACCCCGAGAGGAAGAGCGAGGAATAGAGCGGAGGACAGCGTTGAAGACAGTGGCATGAAAAAGGAGGAGAGCGCGAGAGAGAGGCAGAAGGGAGAGGTCAGAGAGAGCAGCACTGAGGGTAAATAGGGTCCAGTCTGCCTTAGCAAACTGCCACCTAGGGAAAGAGGGGGAAGGGCGAAAAGAGAAAAAGGAAACAAGGATGGGGAAATGATCACTTCCATGGAGGTCATCAAGAACCTGCCACGTGAAATCTAAGTAAAGAGAAGATGAGCAGAGAGAAAGATCAAGACAAGAAAGGGTGCGAGTCCGAGAGTCCAAATGAGTGGGCTCACCAGAATTCAGAAGAGACAGGGAAGAAGAGAGGAGAAACGGCTCAAGGAGGCGACCCCGGGTATTCGTCAGAACGTCACCCCAAAGGGAATGACGACAATTGAAGTCACCCAGCAGGAGCACAGGCTCCGGCAAGGAGTCTAGGTGGTGTTTCAAATCAGGGAGAGAGAGCGGGACACTCGGGGGGAGATAAATGGAACAAACTGTGTACCATTTACCCACAAAGATACGAGCAGCAGAACAATGGAGACGCGAAGGAAAAAGTAAAGGAACAAAGGGAACATCAGCACGAATCAAAAGAGCAGAAGAATTAGAAGCCCCAGCAACGGCTGGGGGGGAGGGGAGAGAAAGGAATAGCCACGAAAACGACCAGGACGAGCACCAAGCATCGGCTCCTGGAGACAGACACAAAGGGGCAAAAACCGCGAAATCAGAAGTTAGAGTTCAAGGAAATTGGCTTAATAACCTCGAACGTTCCATTGAAGAATCGACAACGACGAGAAGAGAAAGGACAAAAACAGAGAACAAGGAAGAAACAAAGGCGAAAGAGCAAGAGAGCACGTTAAAGAATATCAGGGTCGGGATCAGGGGTCAGCAAAGTCAGGGTTAGGGGGCATGGGTAAACTGAGCAAAGACGGAGGGAAGGAAACGGGAGAACAGATCAGAGGTGGGCGGGCGGGGTCCGGAGGAGGAAGGAGGAGACAACGGAGAGGAGCAGTCAAGGACAGCAACAGGAAGAGGAGGGGTTGAAAGAGGGGAGCGTACCTCAGCAAGGGCAGCAACCGAGAGGGAAGCAGGGGCTAAAGAAACCTCCATAGCAGGAACAGGGGGGCGCAACCACCGAAATGGGAGGGGAAGGAGCGAGAGAGGCAGAAGTAAGGGCCGAGGAAGAAAGCGAAACCTTTTTACCCGCCGGGGAGGAGGAAGGAGAGGAGCAAGGTTTACGCTTCTGACTTAAAGAGACAGGTGTCCCAGCAACCACGTACTGGGCAACGGATTCTAGCGTCCCAACAGGAGAAGCTGAACGAGAGCACACATGACGGCCGTTTGGAGAGCGATGGACATCAGCCCGCACCGACAGGCGGCGGGGAGAGTCAAGAGACGGAGGGGAAGGATGGGAAGGAGGAACGGAGGGAGACGAGGAAGAAGACACAGGAGACACGACAGACCGGGTAGAAGGAAAGGGAACCCCAGACAGAGGACCAGGAGGAGGATCCTTCGGGAGAGAACCCAAAGGAACAGAGGAGGGGGCAGTGGGCGTATCAGGGTCCAAGGCCCGGAAACGGTTGCGAGTCTGAGGAAGGCGGGAAGGACGAGGAGAGGAAGAGCGCAACACGCGAGCATAACAGATATTAACATAAGGCGGGAGCCGGCGAACCTGGCGTCTTGCCTCAGGAAAAGATAAACGCTCCCTGTGCTTCAAGTTGAGGACGGCTGCCTCAAGCTTGTAATGGACACACGCACGGGAGAAGGTAGGATGGGCCTCACCGCAGTTGAGGCAATGAGCCTGGGGAGAAGTGCACTCCGACTTGGTGACCTTCGTCACCATACAGAGGACAGAGAGAGACGGTCCCGGAGTAGCGGAGGGCATCATGCCCAAACCTCCAGCACTTGTTGCAGAGCCGAGGAGAAGGAATGTACTCCTGGACAGAGCACCTGGCACCAGCAAGAATGACAGAGGGTGGAAAGGTCCTACCATCAAAGGTAATCTTCACAACCCAGAGGGGTTAACGGCGACTACCACGAGGGGGACGAGTAAACGTGTCCACCTGGAGAATAGAATGGCCCTGGGCAGCAAGGATATGTCGAATATCGTCGTGGCAGTCGCGCAGGTCTCGAACACCGGTCGCAACATGGGGCGGGAGCAGAATAGTGCCAACACTGGCATTCAACTGAGCGTTCTTCGAGACCCGACAGGGGTCTCGCCAAGGCAGGATAAGGCAGCCAAGCGGGAAGCAGCATCCTGAGAAGCAGCAGCAACGACACGTGTACCGAGACAAGTGGGGTTGAAAGTAATGGAGGCATCCATGGAATCAACGAGATGTCGATGGAGGGAGAAATCGTCAGGAGGTGCAGAATCAAGAGGGAGGAGATCAAAATATTTGGCCCACGAAGCTGGACCAAACAAGGCTTGATAGGTAGCAGAACTGGAAGGAATCGAGCGAGGGCGGCCGTGACGAGGACGGCAGTGAGAACCCCAGAGAGAGGGGTTAAAATGCGCAGTAGTTACAACTAGAGAAGGAGCCGCGCCAGGGGACGAGGTAGTCACCACTGGGGGCTTGGGGCTCGACCCAACCACAGAGGGGGGAGGGGAGCCAGGGGAAGGAGTCAGAGAGGTCAAAGGAGGAGCTAGGTCGGGGCCCAATGCAGCGGAGGCTATAGAGCCCGGTCTTCCAACACGGACCGACTCGGGGGCTTGGTCGCCCACCCCACGAGCCTGAGAAGGTTAACCAGAAACAGCCGAAACAGGGGTCATCATCATTACGAAAAGAAAAATTCATTCACGAATGTGCCCCCCAAACCCACCATGGAGCTACAATTAGAGGCAGGACACCCAACAAGAAGCTATCGCCGATCTTGCCGGGGCCTCCTAGGGGTGCGTCGTGAGTAGACGCCCCACAAACGCCACCTTAAGAAACCGACAGTCCGTCGAGATCGGGTTCAGTGACGAAAGGGGGATTGACAATAAAAGGTTCCCCTCGCTCTCGATGTCGGGTACTTCAGTTCTACGGGTGCAAGAGTATGCCTCCTCAAGCACCCGCGTCAAAATAGAAGAAGTCCAAGGGAAGAACCAGAACAAGCAAAAGGTCGGCAGGAAACGGCAAGCAGATAGGAGAAGAGGGGGGAGAAAAACGAAACAGAAGGAAAAGGTGCCCAGCAGAATTGGAGAGGACGGCAGCAGGAGCACAAGGCTAGAAAAGGACAGAGGACTGTCCCAAGGAGCATCACACTCCGGCAGCCGCCCACTAAGCTCCCACACGGCAACAACGAGCTGAGCGGGGAGGGGGCCTATAACTGCAAAACGTGGATTGTCTGGGAATGTGTGTGTCTTGGCACATGTTTGGATTTTTACATTTTATTTTAAAATACAAGCCGCCGACCAGTGGGCAGTGAGCACCACGTCAGCCAGGCGAAGAAGGCACAAGAAGCACAAAACTCCATCAAAATGCCCACCTCGACAGCAAAACCCAAAGCCCGGCACGACCACATGTGCTAAGACCCAATTTGTGCATGAGGGAATTGTGTAAAATCCTGGTTTTTCTCTGAGAGGCTGCAGGATCCAAGTAAATTCAGTAGAATTTCTGGTTGCAATTCTTATACCATGTCGTAGCTCAGTCGATTTAGGCAGCGCCTGGGATGCTCTCGAACGTCGGTTCAAATCCTCATCACAGCCCTTGTGGATTTGTTCAGTGGATTGTCTGCCTTTGACGATAAACGATATGTATTGAGCAGCCCGACACAATCCTTAGTATATGAACACCCCGATATTCTCAAAGCTGAAATCCAAGAGGAGGAGGTGCTTGATGCACGTCCTGTAAGACGTGGATTTCACCCCATATTGAATATGTGGAATAACCGAGATGCAGTGGTCAACAAGATGTATCCCCGCAACCTGTAATTGGTGTGTGAAAAAATATATTTGGTGCTGGGGAATTTAATTGGTGATGGAAACATTTAACCCCCTAACCTATCATTAGTGTTTAAAAATACAATTAGTGTTTGAAAATATAATTGGTGTTATAAAAAATATATTTGGTGTTAGAAAAATGAATCCCCCTAATCTATCATTGATGTTTAAAAAAAACAATGATAGATGCGCCCCCTCTCTCATTATTGATGTCGCAAAAAAGGCACCCATGACTTATCACTGATGTTTTGAAAATGCAGCCCCAACCCTATGTTAAAAATGATGTTCTGTTCTATGCAAATGATATTATGCAAACAAATGTTAAGTTCAATATAAATAAAAATGATTAAATGTATACTTTGGTGTTTTTATAAAAACTTTAAATGCTTATATGTAATACAAATTATGAAATATTTACTTTGATGTTTTTATAACCCCCCCCCCTCCCCCATTTATATTTAAATATGTCCTTGATTCTTTTTAGACGTGGATCTAGGGAGAAAGGGGGAGAGTTCTTGAGGGGCCTTGGAGGGCATGAATCTTATCTGTGGTACGTATGTAGGTTGGACGGTTTACTAGTGCTCTAGTGCAGAGGAGCCTACTGACCGATCAATTGAGCCTCTTGTCAAGGAAATTTACCTCCTCTGCATTCCTCTCGATCATAAAATGCAGGTTTGGATGAACCGTGTTTGCCCACACGTGGAAGAGTCCAAGACCTGGCAGGGTGGGGGTCCAAGTATCACTCCAAAGATTTATTTGTAGCGCAAGTAGATCGGAGGGTTGTTGGGGCGATTCATCCTCTGGACTTCGAAGACTTGTTGGACGAAGATTTCCGCTATGGCTACACTGCTAGAGGCTCCGATAGTAGTGCCTTTTACTTGCTTGTAGGTTGCGTCGTTGAATGTCAGAACTGCGTCCATCACATGAAGGATGACTTCTACCAGGAGCGCACGGGCTGGGGGGTACCAGACTCCAGCATCCCTGAGGTCCTGTCGAATCCTGTGTAGCTTGTCGACGAAGAAATCTGCCACGACCGTGGCTGCTTCACGTTGGGGAATGCTATGGTACAAGGAGACGATGTCGAAGGAGAACAATGTCGCTTGCGCCAGGACCGGTCCCATCGAGTCGGTTGCTTCGAATTTCACCAAGAAATCTGTTGTGTCAACAAACCTTTCATCCAGGAGGCGCAGGAGGGGTTTGACGAGGGCCGTGCAGGTCCAATCTATCGGACCCGTAGGAGCCCTGCAGCCGCTGAGAACCGGGTGCCCTGGCCAGGAACCTGTAATGGGGTTAATTTCCTTGTGTATTTTTGGGAGCAGGCAAAGGGGTGAGAGCTCAGAGTTGAAGGATATAAAGAAATCCCTGGAGACATCTCTGAAAATCCCTCCCTGTTCCTTGTTCCTGTAGAAATCCAGGACCAAGGTCCTGTTTCTGGTTTGGGCGTTCGCAAGAGCAACCAGGCCGTTGAGTATGGGTTGGTAGGTGGTCGTATCTGAGAGGTGCCTTTCCATTTCTCTCGATTCCTTCTGTCCCACATAACGAACGATCTTCCCTTGTCCGTGGGCTTGATGACTGTGGGATATCTGGGGCTTGACTCAATTTATTTAATTATTTAATTTAATAACGAAGGACCACCCACTTTTGAGAAAAGAGGGAAACAGATAAAAAGTGATTAGAAACACAAGGAAGAACCAGTGTCTATGGACAAATATTAGAAAGAATAATCACTTAAATAAATAATGAACTGTATAGTTAATTAACTAAAGTCAGAGCCTCAAACACCTACATTGGGGGGGGGGGGGGTATTGCTAGAACTTCATATACGTCTAGGAACTAGTGTGGTTTGTACACCAGTTCATTGTGGAATAAAGAACATTGTGACCAAATTATTATAGAATCAATAGGTAACTTCAAATAGAAAAGATTAATGATTGTTAGAATTAAAAAACAATCATCTAAGTAAACATATCCATCTCCAGTTCACATGGCAAGTACTCAATATGATAATATTATGGATATGTATAATAAATTGGAGTAATTAAATGTGTACAAAAAGTCTTAGCTTTAAGACGATTTCTATGACATCGTTCGTGCTTCGTCCTCGTGATCTCAAGATCTCCACACAGAAGCCCTTAGAGGTGAATAACACGAATGTAGTTAACGGCTCGTTGACTCCTCACATACGAGCTGTAATTTAAAGGATATTACGTAGCATTGAACTAGGCTACTTAAATCTCAATATTTATGAAATAGAAAATAAAGATTAATGCGGTACTAACATTGGATTTTTTGTCGTCTTGCTATGTAACGACAGACTGCCCACGAAATATACAATCTCTAATGATGCATCAAGAAAGAACTATATACTTATCGTGAGTGCAGTGTATGCTGAAGTCTGCCGGTATCGCGTCTCAGCCTCAAACTTCTACAATGTGGTACACGTGGTTCAGAGTTTGGCTTTATTATCGACGCGTTATTATTTGACCGAGCGCTGTGGATCACGTAGAAGAATAATTCTTGCTGATAATCCCAACGTCACGTGTCTCAGACTCTGACGCCACGACTTTCCTGTCCAAGTACGTATGCTCGCTGCTCACTCCGCAACACGAGCTACCGCCACACACACAATGGCGTCTCCTTCTCCCTCAACCCACGTCCCACATTCACCACAGAAATTATTTATCACGAATAATACTATTTCGCACAATTGTGGTTGAAATACTTTAATAAAGACTGGGTTGTGATTCTAGGGATTTATATATTATTGCTTTCTCGTCTTATGGTGGTAAACGAGAAATGGAGATTATAGTTTTCTCCTTGGCATTCACGCGTGACAAAAACTATTACTTGATAACAATTGTAACTAAAAACTCTCGATTTAGAATTATTTGGGAGTTATGTTATCCGTAAATAATTATCACACGGAATATTGATGATTTTAGAGAACCACATTCAATTCTCTAGCACACCGGCCATAAATGTGTTTAACTAGATATAATCTGACGCAATACTAGTGCTTGGTTTCGTAAGAATTCCAGCATCCATATGCAGATATAATGGTTAGTTTATGTGAACATTTCTGTTAGTAAGTTTTAGTGACTACTGTAGTTAGTATATAATAATACTGATATATTGTAATACAATAGTATTGTATTAGTGTTGGAAATTTCCAACATAACTCCGGGGGAAGATTTCTCGGGTCGCAGTGCAATATTGAGTACTGACATACCTATCCCGAAGTTAATATTAATGTTAGTATGTTAGTACACACATAACGGATGTCCCGTAATGGTCAAGGACATACAAGAAATTTAAGTCTTGCAAAGAAATTCATGTTGAATGGAATTGTTGTTCATGTTGTTGTTATTGTGAATCATCTAAAGTTAATGACTAACAAAGCCTACAATAAACTCTGGAACTGGTGTCGCTATGACATGTAATGTTTATGTTATTAAGTCTTTGAGAAGTCTTGTAAACTCTCAGATACTCTAGACGAAATAATGTTATTGTTAATAGCCTATACAACAAATTAAGAATGAAATCATACAATTTAAAGTAACTGAGAATCCACTGTGATGAGAATGTTCTGGGTCATTGTGACAACGATTTGTTACTTGACATCACAACACAGTATCATCATGATTACTTAAATTGGATGGGAAATTATTTGCTCTTGGTCAGAGCTATAATAGGCTTGCAGTTTCCGTTTGCATTGTTGAGCAGCAGCTCTAGTGGGGCGGTTGCTCGGTGGATCAGAATTGTTGTCCTCGGAAACTGTTGGTGAAGCTGGTTCTGATAAACACACTCGTTCTGCTAATTCGAGCGGTACCAACTTCTAAGGTTTTTAGGGTAGTGTTGCCTCGGCACAAAACCTTTACTACTCAGGATGCCTTGGTGATCTGGGTGGATAGCAACACTTTTGCCTATGGGCCACTCTGACCTTGGTCCATCACTGTCAACCAATACTAGGTCTCCTGGTTTAAGTTGTACTTTATTATAGGGGCTCGAAGCTCCGTAGTGGTACTCTCGAGTCCACACCTAATTCCACCTTTCAATTCAGCCCGTCCTCCAAACAAAGATCCAAAAGTGATTCCATGCACCCGCCAAACCCCCTGTTTATGAATGAAAAGCGGTTTACACACGACTCACAACTGCTGACATTCGAACATATCCGGAACAAGTGCTTCACTGACGAATTTTGTTCGAATCACAACGCTATAAATACTTCACCCACGTACTACAAATACAAATAATCGCCAACAGAACCTAAACACCTAACCTAACCTATCCTATGCCTATATGTACACAATATGCTATTATAATATTAATTTATACTTGAGAAAATTCCCGTTTTGAGTGAACAGCATGTTAAAATATATGAATGCATCTGTGGGGTCGACCGCTGAATGTAATGGACTTGAGTCGAGGACGGGTTGTTCAATTACTCGTGAGAGATGTTGGTAACTTTCCACTAAGTCACTCCTGGTTACATGTGAAGGATCGACGGAGTACTCTTCTGCCAAAGGTATTAGAGGGCTAAGCAGGCCTCCATGTATTAAGTGTGAGGGACTCAGAGGTTCTCTGAGAAATCATCTGATAGGTATGTTAATGGGCGATTGTTGACTCGCGCCTCGATTTCCACGACGAGTGTTTGGAGTTCGGAGTAACTAATTTTCTGTCTATGTAAGGTCTTCCTTAAACACTTCTTGACAGTTCCTATCATACGTTCGTAGAACCCACCTTGCCAGGGGGCTCTGGGAGCAATAAATTTCCAGTGGCATTGTCGTCTCTGCAGGACTGACTTCACTTCTGGATGATTCCATACCTCTCGTAGACAGGCTTCTGCTACAAAATTTGAACCATTGTCCGATATCATTAGTTTGGGACAGGATCTGCGAGCTGCAAATCTACGAAAAGCTTGGATGAAGGCTTCAGCACTCATGTCCGAAGTCACTTCTAGATGTACGCCTCGGTGGTAGCACACGTGAAGAGGCAAATATAAGCTTTCACTGGTATCTTATCTGGATTGCCAGTGAGAAGCAAGGCTCCTGTGTAATCGAACCAGTGGTCTCAAAGGGACGAAGATGAACTACTCTTTCTTCAGGGAGTGGTGGAGGTCCTGGATAAGGACACACTCGAGCGTCGTATCTTTTGCAGATCACACTGAACTTAATAACTGATTTGACTGTTTGACGACCTTGAGGAAGCCAATATTTCTGTCTAAGGTCGGTGAGAGTATCTAACACTCCACCATGCAAAGTACCATATTGATGGTGATGTAAAACTAGAAGTTTGGTAATAATGTGGTGACGTGGTAGAAGGATCGGATTCTTTGTATCCAAATCAATTTTTGCATGAAGCAAACGTCCTCCACACCTTATTATGAGTGTTGGCATCATACCAGATACCTAGAGACTTGGTTAATTTATCTGGAAGGTTTTCATATTCACCTCCATATGTCTCTTGTTGTGCACGTTTGATCCAGTAGAGGATAGGATTGGGAAACTTATGTCTGATTCCTATCTTAGCAAGAAAGTCAAACACATGTGCTGTCACTTAATAACTTACTCAAGTTAGAATAATTGTGAGGATTAATAGCTAAGATTCGATGAGGTTCTGGTTCTTTCATGGGAGTAGTGATATTGGTCACTATGACTTGTGGCTTTTGTTTGGGCCACTGACCACTAACAAGCCATGAAGGCCATTAAACCACATCGAAGACTTGATAAGTTGTTTTAATGTTAACCCTCGAGATAAGTAATCCGCAGGATTGTCCTTAGTGGGAACATGTCTGAATTTATATCCAGCAGATAATTCATGAATTTCCCTAACACGATTACTAACGTAGGGAGTTTTATTGTTGTTTCTTACCCATTGTAAGACTGCCTCATTGTCTGACCACACGACGATTTCACCAAAGTGGATATTATTGAGTGTCTTGGTCAGGCAATGAGCTAATCTTACTCCCACCAGCAATGCAGTTAACTCCATTTGAGGTAAAGATCTCTTCTTAATGGGAGCAACTCTTGCTTTAGATGTGAGCAAAATTGATTGTGCACTATTGACTAAGTAGGCTACAGCGCCATACGCTTTGCCAGAGGCATCGCAAAAAACGTGCAAATTTGTGGGCAAGTTTGGTCCTGAAGCATTACGAGGAAATTTCAAAACACCTAACTGATTGAAATCCGCTGTGAGTATCTGCCATTTACTTGCAACTCAATTGGTAACGGATCATCCCATCCCATATGTTTCTGCCAGCATTCCTGCATTAGGAGTTTGCCCCTTATTAATATAGGACTAAGTAAGCCTAAAGGGTCAAATGGTTGACTGACATACGAGAGTAATTTTCTCATGGTAAGGGATTAATTATCGGTTTGTCTGACTTGACATTCACCTCGTCAGTACTTGTGTTCCATTCCACACCCAGAACTTTTAATTGATTAGGCACCTGATAATCGAGAAAGTTTCCATTATCTGGTTTAATGATTTACTATTTGAGGCCCATGACTGTAGTGGCATATTGGCTCCTAATAACTCACGGTTAGCCTCATGGTAGATTTCTACCAAATTGGATTGATCATTTGTAGTTCCCTGGAAATTATCGACATATTGTCGCTGATTTCTGCCTTATAAGGGCTATTTGACTTCCTCAAATGTGTATCTAATGTTGCTTGAAGTAGAAACGGGGAGGAAGTCGCTCCGAATAGCACCGAGTCAAAACGATAAGTTATGATATCACTGTTAGGATCCAGTGGGTCCTTAATCCAGAGAAACTTGGTGTAATTACGATCCTCTTCCTGTAAACCTACTCTAAGGAAAGCTTTACTGATATCAGCAGTATAAGCAAAAATACCAGTACGGAATCGTAATAGCACATCATGTAGCCTTTGTGTTAGGCTAGATCCCGTTTGGAGACATTCATTCAAGGACACGCTGTTTGGCTTCACTTTAGCACTACAGTTGAAGACAATACGTATTGGTGTTGTCAATGAATCTTTCACCACAGCGTGATGGGTAAATAGTGACCTATTTTTCGGTCATCATTATCAACAACTTCGATAAATTTACTGTTGAGTTGTTGTTGGATTAGTTGATGATACATGTTCAGTTTGTCTGGCTGCTTCTTCAGTCGTGTTAATTGAGACTGTAATTGTGAGGCTGCCATGAAATAATTAACTGGAAGTTGTGGATGATTCAACTTCCATGGGAGTCTCACCCAGTATTGTTTATCTTTATAGACAACTGTATCCAGATATTGCTGGTAAGTCCACATATCATCAGGGCTTGGTTGTTCAGGGACAATACCTAAAGTGTCTAAATCCCACAGACGATGTACAGGTGGATCAGACTCATTATCTTCAGATATTTCTCTGAAATGTAGGGGTGACTGTTCCAAGCCTAATCACGCCACTATTGTATTGTTAGATTGTTGGTTGGTTGATGCTGGATTTTGTTGGAAAAGCACCGGTCCAGTAAGCAACTTGCCTCCAGCAGATGACAAATTCATTCCGTGTTGTCTGGTGCATCCCGTTATAAATTTATAATAATGGTCAGCGCCTATAAGTATTCCAACTTCAGTGAGGCAGTCAGAATTTATTTTGTAATCTGCTAGCCTCATGCGGTTTCGTTTAAGATATTTCGCAGTGCGAGCTAATCCTGTGACCTGCAGGTCTGTAGGAAGTTTGTCTACTACTACCGCTTGTATTGGACTAGTGGAAGATCCAAGTCTCACTAATACCTTAACTACTTGGTATTCACGAGGTCCACTATTAGTCAAGAAACCAGAAATATTCAATCTCACACTTTTGGCAGGTTTTAAATTTAACTGCTCGACTAATTGTTGTGTGATGAAGGTTTTCTGTGATCCTTGATCAAAAAGACCTCTAGTGTTGACTCTAGATTTCCTGTTAATTAATTTGAGTTGAGCTGTAGGCAGAGTGGTATTATTGCCTGACTCAGTAGCAAGTACATTTATTTTTGATGTACCTTGCAATATTGTACTGTGGTAGAATTCGTAGAATTCTCCCCAGTTGTCATGGATTGGGTAGAAATTTTTCTACATGAGGCATAATGATGTATACTTTGTTGCATCTACTGCATGAACGTAGTTGCACTACACATTTACTGGATCATGAGAGCCCATGCACTTGGTGCACCTGTATATTTCTTGTAACCGTTTAATCCTGGTATTAAAGTTAGGATAAACAGTGCATTGGTAGGTGGTATGTTCTTGACTACAGAACAGACACCTTCTCTCTCTGGTTGACTTTGTCCCTTTAGCAACAAGTCCTTGGTTACATCAGAAGGAGATACTGAATAAGTACCTACATTACCACTCCCCTTTCCAGTGGATGGAGCAGTCCTAGGTTTAAATTTATTAGACTTATTTAAAGTCGGTTTGGGTTTGACTGAAGTGTCAATATGAGCCGAGTTACGATGGGAGTTAGTAGAGAAGTTTGAAACACTTTTCCCATCTTGGTTGGCTCTTTGTCTTTCGACTATGGTATGTAGACCTTCTGTAATTTCTTTCAAGATCAGAAAGTTTTATTGTACATAGTACACAATTTGCTAAAGTTTCTCTTTACAATTTTCGCCTTACAACTACTTTGGTCATCCATTCAGCTGTCTGAATTTGGACTTTAAGGCTTAAGGCCTTGAGTAAAGATTCTAACTCTAGCCTGAAAGTTTGGAGAGAATCGGTAGAATTATTAGCAGATGGTAAATCTAGCAATTTTTGAACTAAGACAGTAATAGTTCTCTCCTTGTTATCGTAGTTGGTTTTGAGCAATTGAACAGCTAGGGTGTAACCATCACTGGTCAGTGTTATATTAGAGATTACTTTCAAGGCTTCATTTCGTAACAAGCCTTGTAAATAAGTGAATTTGGTTGTTTGAGGAATGTTGACTTTAGAGTCTACTGCATCTACGAATTTACTCCAGAAATCCCAACTTTCATTCTCGTTACCAGAGAATGTGGGTATGTTGATTTGAGGTAATTTGACATCAGGATCTGTATGTGCAGTAGAAGTTATTGTTAATTTGTTTTTAGCAATTTGCTTTTTAAAGGGTTGAAGCTTAACCTGTATATCTTTATACTGGGCTAAGTCATTTACAACATCCTCAAGTTCACTATTACTCATAGAAGTTGAGTAAAGTTCTGTCAAATACAGATTCATATGTTGCTTAATATGGGCGAATTTGTTTTCAGCAACTTGAAGTAAATCTTCTAATTCAAGGTAGTCAACAGGTGACTGTTGTGACAGATTTTGACATTTAGTAATCTGTCGGGTCAAATGACCTTTCAGACCGATAAGGGGCCTTTTCATTTTTTCAGCCGTTTCCATCTTGGTGGGTAAAGGCTGGTTTGACAGTAAATAGTTGTTACTGAGGTAACTGGGATATTGACTCATTCAATGGAGTTCAATATCAATAATAATAGCCTAATATATTTGAATAGACTACACTACCTCGTTCAGAGGTTAATTTACCTACCTAACAAGAAATAACTAATTATTTTGAGCAGTGCTCGAACTTCACCATTAACTTTCGTCTGGCTAGCTCATCTTTATCACCATTAGATGTAATGGTGATCATTCAGCAGCACTCAAAATGTACACACACAAATAATGAGTACAAGAATAAATAATATGGATATACTCTAATCAGAGTTATCCTATGGTTTAATCCCACCCTTGATAGGGTCAGCACAAGAATGAATAATATATGTACTACTAACTAGCTCAAGCCTAGTCGTGAGAATTTCTACCTAAGAAACTACAAATTTATTTAGTCTGCGTTTGTGCCAAATTCAGCACAATCACAGCCTAAATTCCTACCTAATAAAGGTTGGCAAAGATTATATTGTGGTGCGGTAATGTGAATATAGTTGTGCTGTATTTTTTTTTTTTTGGATTTTATAGTTTATATAAATGTGCACTTGCACACACAGGTGAAAAACAATTATGTACAGTTAATTTTGGCTTGCTAGCCACAGCCGTTTGTGGTAATTGATTGTGTTGATCAATTTGTCAACCACATGTGAC
Organism: Procambarus clarkii; assembly: GCF_040958095.1. NCBI lineage: Eukaryota > Metazoa > Arthropoda > Malacostraca > Decapoda > Cambaridae > Procambarus > Procambarus clarkii. The sequence goes on along the minus strand of NC_091188.1, from coordinate 32,589,691 downwards.
CTAGACTCACCTAACAGGTGTACACCATCTCTTGCCAGGTTTTGCGTGTATGGTCTGGCTGTAAATTGAATACAAGTGGCATCCAATCGTACTCGTTTTTTCAGCCTAAAGTTTATATTTGGCAGCTCTTTGGTAATATTCTGAGGTTACTCCCCAACGATTATTATTACTCAGTTGGCGAGGTTCCACTAATGTGAATACAACCGAATTGCTGATGAGTTTGAATGAAGAAATTATGGTTTTAAGGTGATTAATTACCTCAGCTGTGACGAGTAGGATGGATGTCATTACCACCTAAATAAATAATGGTTAGATGGTGAGGCCACTTTAACCCAGGTGTTAGTGTGGAATTGTTATAAAGTTATGAGCTGTTGCTCCTGGTGACCTGAAGATTCTTACCTCAGTATGAGGTATAGGTCTAAGTGTTGTGGGTAATTGACTGTGTCCCACGAGTGCTACCTTATACATGAGGTATAAGTAGCAATGAATTGGTGTGAATTAGGCTAACCTATGTGTTACGCTGCCGGTAGACAATTAATGTGGTTAATCTAGACTACTTCACACGGTGATTAGTTATTACTAATTAGTATATTTATATTTATATTTATCTGGTTCGATAAGGACCATAATGTGGGATATCTGGGCTTGACTCAATTTATTTAATTATTTAATTTAATAACGAAGGACCACCCACTTTTGAGAAAAGAGGGAAACTGATAAAAAGTGATCATTAGAAACACAAAGAAGGACTAGTGTCTATGGACAAATATTAGAAAGAATAATCACTTAAATAAATAATGAACTGTATGGTTAATTAACTAAAGTCAGAGCCTCAAACAGCTACATTAGGGGGGGGTATTGCTAGAACTTCATATACGTCTAGGAACTAGTGTGGTTTCGTACACCAGTTCATTGTGGAATAAAGAACATTGTGACCAAATTATTATAGAATCAATAGGTAACTTCAAATAGAAAAGATTAATGATTGTTAGAATTAAAAAAATCATCTAAGTAAACATATCCATCTCCAGTTTCACATGGCAAGTACTCAATATGATAATATTATGGATATGTATAATAAATTGGAGTAATTAAATGTGTACAAAAAGTCTTAGCTTTAAGACGATTTCTATGACATCGTTCGTGCTTCGTCCTCGTGATCTCAAGATCTCCACACAGAAGCCCTTAGAGGTGAATAACACGAATGTAGTTAACGGTTCGTTGACTCCTCACATACGAGCTGTAATTTAAAGGATATTACGTAGCATTGAACTAGGCTACTTAAATCTCAATATTTATGAAATAGATAATAAAGATTAATGCGGTACTAACGTTGGATTTTGTGTCGTCTTGCTATGTAACGACAGACTGCCCACGAAATATACAATCTCTAATGATGCATCAAGAAAGAACTATATACTTATCGTGAGTGCAGTGTATGCTGAAGTCTGCCGGTATCGCGTCTCAGCCTCAATCTTCTACAATGTGGTACACGTGGTTGAGAGTTTGGCTTTATTATCGACGCGTTATTATTTGACCGAGCGCTGTGGATCACGTAGAAGAATAATTATTCGTTCTAAGCTGAATATCAGTGTAATTATTGCCGATAATCCCAACGTCACGTGTCTCAGACTCTGACGCCACGACTTTCCTGTCCAAGTACGTATGTTCGCTGCTCACTCCGCAACACGAGCTACCGCCACCCACACAATGGCGTCTCCTCTCCCTCAACCCGCGTCCCGCATTCACCACAGAAATTATTTATCACGAATAATACTATTTCGCGCAATTGTGGTTGAAATACTTTATAAGACTGGGTTGTGATTCTAGGGATTTAAATAATTATTGCTTTCTCGTCTTATGGTGGTAAACGAGAAATGGAGAAGATTATAGGTTTTCTCCTTGGCATTCACGCGTGACAAAAACTATTACTTGATAACAATTGTAACTAAACTCTCGATTTAGAATTATTTGGGAGTTATGTTATCCGTAAATAATTATCACACGGAATATTGATGATTTTAGAGAACCACATTCAATTCTCTAGCACACTGGCCATAAATGTGTTTAACTAATATAATCTGACGCAATACTGGTGCTTGGTTTCGTAAGAATTCCAGCATCCATATGCAGATATAATGGTTAGTTTATGTGAACATTTCTGTTAGTAAGTTTTAGTGACTACTGTAGTTAGTATATAATAATACTGATTTATTATAATACAATAGTATTGTATTAGTGTTGGAAATTTCCAACAATGACTATGTCCCTGCGCTCCTCGAGATCCCGTAGGGCTGCCCATAGGGTGGGGTGCAGGTTGCACAAGGGGCGGGTGTCGATTTGCTCTTCGAGGGACCTGGAAGCCTGTAGAATCTGCTCATGGAGGCACTAAGGTGGAGAGAGTTAGTTGGCATAGGGCGAGCTGGGTTTAGATAGCATGCCGAAAGAGAGGATGACAGGTCTATGCCTCTGGGGATGAGGGGGTTGGTGGGGGCCCTTGGTCCAGAGGGTGCTCCACGTACCGTTAATATGGGTTTCTAACGTCTTCCAAGGCCTGCACTGCGATCTGGTGGCGTTTTGTCGGGCAGGAGGGCCTGTGACGAAAGTAAAGCCTCTGCTCAGGAGTGCATTCTCAGACTAAGACAGGGGCACCTCACTAACGACAGTTGACCTCTCTATAGGTGCGCCTCCGCCCTCGTCTCCCACGCTGCTGATGCCTGGCGTTCCTCCACCTGTCCACCCTTGCCCGTCTACACGTCGTTTCTGACCATGGTCCGTGGATTGTTGTTGTCCCTGTCCAGATGGTGTCCGTCTCCGATTGCCGGACTGCATCTGGTTGGGAAGGGGGCAGGGCTTGTGGGGTTCTCTGTCTGGGTGAGGGGTGGGAAGGAGGGGTTTCTGCCGTGTTGGTGCAAGGAACGGGGCTCAACGCATTTGTCCGGCGTTCGGGTTTGGCGGCGAGGGGTCTGCAAGGCTTACCCATCTGGCACCGAGGTGCCCCTCAATTCAAGGTCTGGTGCCCCTATCTATTAGGGGTTTGGGGCCTATATTTGGAGTCCAGCATCTAATGGCCTGTGGGCTGTGTGATCTTTGTCGTCGTACCGGGGGGCGCCAACAGTTCCCTCTCTGGCGGGGTGGGGGTAGGGGGATATCCTATTGCCCTGTGGCTGGTTAGGGGGGGGTGGGGCTAGGGACGATCACCGAGTTCACCACCTCGTCTGCCATGTCCGTCTCAGGGTCCCAGAGTGAAGGCTGGGGGCACACCCCATGGCAGTCCTGGGGCGATGGCAAACATTGCGTCCCTGAGGGCTTCTTTGGTGTCAGAAAGGTGGACCTTTTTGAAGGTCGCCTAAGGCTCTGTATTTCTATTGGACTGGACCTGGATTTTGCTAGAGTATGAGGTCGTGAGGGCTGCACAGGTCATCTGGGTTCCTTTTTTCCTAGCTCAGCCTTCCTTCCCCACCCCTCCCCCTCGGTCTCAGAAATTGCTGTCCCAGTGGCGAACGAGGTTAAAGTCCAGGCAACCCCCGATGACACAATCTAGGACTTTTCGAACCACGACCTCTCAATCCCTTTTGTTCACGCCCTAGCAGACGACCTCTGTCCAACCACACGACGCCTGGCAGCTGACGGTGGGGAAACTGACGAGGCGCCCTTGCTGTCCCCTTCTACGGGCTTCCTTCCCAGAATTTAGGAGGAGGCCCGGATATGGCAGGGTACGGGAGAGAAAGCCCTCAGTTTTCTCCCTTTTGTCCCGCCCCACGGCCTCACTAGGGAGTCGGACCTCATGAAGACACTGAGGACAATGCTCACCACAGAATTGCCTTATGCTGACGTGGTCCTGAACAATGCGGAACTAAGGTTGGTCGAGCTCAAGCCAATTTCTTCAACAATCGACTATCTTAAGACCCGACTACTACACACAAACGAGTGGCCCACATCAACTCGGTCCCGAGGAACCTGGGTTTTCAACCCCCGGTTTCCTTTTTCTCAGCTGACATGCCCTTGCTCCCAGCCCTGGAAACGTACATGGAGCCTTTCCATGAACGTTATGCCAAAGAGTTCACCGCCCTCCTGACACTCCTCTTGAAAGCCTCCATAGTGCATGAGCAAACCCGCCTCGAAAACATAGTGTCATGTCTCTGTGAAAAGGGTATGAACGATGAGACGATTGGCAAATCCTGTGGGAGGCCCAAAAGAAACGAACCCTGGCGACCTGTGTGGCCCCAACAACCTCAAACTCTAGCAAAATCCCGGTCTGGTTCAATAGAAATACCGAGCCTTGCGCAACCTTCAGGAAGGTCCCCCTTTCTGACACCAGAGAAGCCCTCAGGGACGCAATGTTTGCCATCATCGCCCCAGGTGTCCCCAGGACCGCCATGGGGTGTGCCCCCAGCCTTCACTTTGGGACCCGGAGACGGACCTGGCGGTTGAGGTGGTGAACCTGGTGATCGTCCCTAACCCCTCTCCCCCCCCCCCCAAACCAGCCACTGGGCAATAGGACAACCCCCTACCCGCCCCTGCCAGAGGGGAAACCGTCGGCGCCCCACCCCGGTACGACAACAAAAATCACAATGCCCCCAGCCCATTAGACGCTGGACTCCAAATAGAGAGAGGCGCTAAGCCCCTAATAGAGAGAGGCACCTCGTTGCCAGTCGGGCAGGCCTTCCGTGGACCCCTCCCCGCCCGAACCATCGCCAAACCCAAACTCCGGACAAACACATTAGGCCCCGTTTCTCGCCCAGACATGCCAGAAACCCCCCTCCCCCCCTTTCCCACCCTTACCCAGACAGAGCACCCTGCAGGTTCCCCCCCCCCCCCCCCCGACTACCTTCCCTACCAGACAGGGTTTGGGAACTAGAAGACAAACACCAGTTGGACAGATCAGTGACCCCCCCCCCCTTCTCGCCAGAAACGCGGACAGCAACAGTCCATGGAGCGCGGCCAGCAACGACACAGACGGGAAAGGGTGGACAGGTGGAGGGAATGCCAGGCGTTAGCAGCGCGGGAGACGAGGAGGAAGGGTGCACCTAGAGAGGTTAACTGTCGTTAGCGAGGTCCCCCTGTCTCGGTCTGAGCATGCATTCCTGAGCAGAGGCCTGACGTTCGTCACGGGTCCTCCTCCCTGGCAAAAACGCCACCAGATCGCAGCGCAGGCCTTAGAAGACCTTAGAAACCCATATTAACAGTACGTAGAGCACCCTCTGGACCAAGGGGCCCCCACCAAAATCCTTATCCTCCCCCGAGGCATAGACCTGCCATCCTCTCACTGTCAGCACGCTACCTAAACCGAGCCCGCCCCATGCAACCTAACTCTTTCCGCCTTAACGGCCTCCATGAGCAGATTCTACAGTTTTCCAGGTCTCTCTAGGAGCAGATCGACACCCGCCCCTTGTGCCACCTGCAGTCCACCCTATGGGCAGCCCTATGGGATCTCGAGGAGCACAGGGACGTAGTCAAGCCCCCGGACAAAGGAGGAGCGGTCGTCATGATGTAGGACAGAGGTAATTATGAGAGAGAAATGGAAAGGCACCTCTCAGATACGACTACCTACCAACCCGTACTCAATGGCCAGGTCACCCTGGCGAACGCCCAAACTAGAAGCAGAACCTTGGTCCTGGATTTGTACAGGAACGAGGGACAAGGAGGGATTTTCAGAGCTGCAGCCAGGGATTTCTTCATATCCTTAAACTCTGAGCTCCCACCCCTGTACCTGCTCCCAAAAATACACAAGGGGATTGACCCCATTACAGGTTCCTGGCCGGGGCGCCCGGTTCTCAACGGCTGTAGGGCTCTTATGCGTCCAATAGATTGGACCTGCACGGCCCTCCTCGACCCCCTCCTGCACCTACTGGATGAAAGGTTAGTTGACAACCTATTTCCTTGTGAAACAAAGCAATCAACGACTCGATGGGACCGGTCCCTGCGCAAGCAACACTGTTCTCCTTGGACATCGACTCCTTGTACCCTAGCATTCCTCAACGTGAAGTAGCCACAGTCGTGGCAGATTTTGTCGTCGACAACGTTTAGAGGATACGACAGGACCTCAAGGACGCTGGAGTCTGGCACCCCCTAGCCCGTGCACTTCTGATAGAAGCCTTCCTTCACGAGACGAGGGACAGTCCTGACGTTCAACAGCGCCACCTACAGGCAAGTAAAAGTCACTGCCATTGGAGCCTCTAGCAGTGTAGCCATAGCGGAAATCTTCGTCCACCAAGTTTTCGAAGTCCAAAGGATGAATCGCCCCAACAACCCTCCATCTACTTACGCAACAGACGACATTTTTGGAGTAATACTTGGTCCCCACCCCCAGGTCTTGGACTTCTTCACGCATGGGCAAACGCGGTTCATAAAACCTGCATTTTACGATCGAGAGGAATGCAGAGGAGATCAATTTCCTTGACACGACAGTCTTAATTGATCCGGTCAGTAGGCTCCTCTGCACTAGGGCTCCTCTGCACTAGAGCCTACTATAAACCAACCAACCTACATATAGACCTAAGATACGATTCATGCCACCCAAGGCCCCTCAAGAACTCTCTCCCTATGTTTATGCCTAAAAAGGATCAATAGCAACGATGAGACCCTACAGCTCCAGCACCTCTGGGAGAAGTTCCGAAACAGAGGGTTCACAGAAGTAGTCCTCCAGCGAGCCGATAGGAACCTACGAGACCGTACAGGGGAATAACTCCTTCAACCAACACGATGTGATCCCCTAGCTCGCGGCATCTTCCCTGCAACTTTCTACACGGGCTTAGAGGAACCGCTCAGAGCAGCACTCTGGGACGTGCGGACCTGGCTACATGACACGTACAGCGACCACCCGTCGTGGACAGGTTTCCACAAAACCCCCGATGCTGGCCTGGAGACGAGGCAAGTCCCTAAAGGACCGCCTGGTCTCGGCAGCATTACGGTAACCAGATGGCTAGTACAGTGGAGTACAAGCCTAACGAATGTTCCAGGAAGACCTAATGAAAGGCAGGGGCCCTCAAAGCGGCCTACCCAACTGCCTAACGAGAGGCGAACCACCCTCCTGGAACCCATTACTGGACTGGGGATAGAAACTCGCACACACTTAAGCTGTTAAAGTGATTAGCACTTTGGTTGGCGGGGGGAGGCCCTGGGAGAGGGAAACGGGGTCGAGTGTGGCCTTACACCTTGAAACGCTGAGATAACTCTGGATGAGCTACTTGATGCTTTAAAAAAGTGGCGCTCTACTGCTTCGGGGATAGATAAGAACATAAGAACATAAGAACAAAGGTAACTGCAGAAGGCCTATTGGCCCATACGAGGCAGCTCCTATTCTATAACCACCCAATCCCACTCATATACTTGTCCAACCCGTGCTTGAAACAATCGAGGGACCCCACCTCCACAATGTTACGCGGCAATTGGTTCCACAAATCAACAACCCTGTTACTGAACCAGTATTTACCCAAGTCTTTCCTAAATCTAAACTTATCCAATTTATATCCATTGTTTCGTGTTCTGTCCTGTGTTGATACTTTTAATACCCTATTAATATCCCCCCGGTTATGTCCATTCATCCACTTGTAAACCTCTATCATGTCACCCCTAACTCTTCGCCTTTCCAGTGAATGCAACTTAAGCTTTGTTAATCTTTCTTCATATGAAAGATTTCTAATTTGGGGAATTAACTTAGTCATCCTACGCTGGACACGTTCAAGTGAATTTATATCCATTCTATAATATGGCGACCAAAACTGAACTGCATAATCTAAATGGGGCCTAACTAGAGCTAGATATAGCTTGAGAACCACACCAGGTGTCTTGTTACTAACGCTGCGATTAATAAATCCAAGTGTCCGATTTGCCTTATTACGAACATTTATGCATTGATCCTTTTGTTTTAAATTCTTACTAATCATAACTCCCAGATCCCTTTCGCAATCCGACTTCGCAATCACAACACCATCTAGCTCGTATCTTGTAACTCTATCATCATTACCTAACCTCAGAACTTTACATTTATCAGCATTAAACTGCATCTGCCAATCCTTTGACCATTTCAAAACCCTATCTAGATCAACTTGAAGTGATAGTGAGTCCTCCTCCGAATTAATTTTCCTACCGATTTTCGTATCATCGGCAAATTTGCAAATGTTGCTACTCAAACCTGAATCTAAATCATTTATATATATTATAAACAACAGAGGTCCCAGGACAGAGCCTTGAGGCACTCCACTTACAACATTTTCCCACTCTGACTTGATTCCATTTATACTAACTCTGTTTCCTTTGGTATAGCCATGCCCTAATCCAGCTTAATATAGCACCCCCAATACCATGAGACTATTTTTTTAATCAGTCTTTCATGTGGCACTGTATCAAAAGCTTTGCTAAAGTCAAGGTATACAACATCGCAATCCTTACCACTATCAACTGCCTCAACAATGCTAGAATAAAAAGATAACAAATTTGTTAAACATGAACGGCCATTTATAAAACCATGTTGCGACTCAATTATTAATTTATGTTTTTCAAGATGAAGACGAATTTTATTTGCTATTATAGATTCGAGTAACTTTCCCACAATAGACGTTAGGCTAATTGGTCGATAGTTAGACGCAAGTGATCTATCTCCTTTCTTAAAAACTGGTATCACATTAGCAACTTTCCAAAACTCTGGCACTCTGCCTGACTCTATTGATTTATTAAATATGGTTGACAGTGGGTCACAAAGCTCCTCTTTGCATTCTTTAAGCACCCTAGCAAACACTTCATCCGGCCCTGGGGATTTGTTTGGTTTGAGTTTTACTATTTGTTTAAGAACATCCTCCCTGGTAACTGCTAAACTCTTCAACCTGTCCTCGTCCCCACCCACATAGACTTGTTCGGCTGAAGGCATATTGTTAAGTTCCTCTTTAGTAAATACAGATACAAAATATTTATTAAAAATACTACTCATCTCTTCATCACTATCTGTTATTTGACCTGTCTCAGTTTTTAATGGACCTATCCTTTCCCTAGTCTTAGTACGATATAACTGAAAAAAACCCTTTAGGATTTGTCTTTGCTTGCCCTGCTATGCGAACTTCATAGTTTCTTTTTGCTTTCCTTATCTCTTTTTTAACATTTCTAACCAGTTGTACGAATTCCTGTTCTAAAGTGACCTCCCCATTTTTAATCCTTTTGTACCAAGCTCTCTTTTTACCTATAAGGTTCTTCAAATTCTTTGTTATCCACTTTGGGTCATTAGTATACGATCTATTCAATTTGTATGGTATACTACGTTCCTGTGCTTTGTTTAGAATATTCTTAAATAAGTTATATATTGAATCCACATCGAAATCCCCATTTAAGTCACCTATCGCTGGGTTCATGTCTCGCTCCAAGACCGGCCCACACCCCATACCCAAGCCTTTCCAATCAATTTGACCCAAAAAATTTCTTAGGCTATTAAAATCAGCTTTTCGAAAATCTGGCACTTTAACAGAATTTTCTCCTACTGGTCTATTCCATTCTATGCTAAATCTGATTTCTTTGTGATCACTGCTCCCTAGCTCACTCCCTATTTCGATGTCATTAATTTGCGTTTCCCTGTTAGTTAACACTAAATCTAAAATATTATTTTCCCGTGTTGGTTCCTTAATGTGTTGCGTAAGAAAGCAATCGTCAATTAATTCTAGAAAATCTTCTGCTTCACTATTCCCTGTTTTGTTCAACCAGTTTATTCCGCTAAAATTAAAGATGGAATAACGCATGACATTCTTAATTATTTAGCCGGTACAAAACCAAGTCCCTTACTTGATTTGTTTAATTTGAGTTATAGGGAGGGAAAGTTACCAAGAAAATGGAAGGAGGCTGTCATCATTCCTATACTTAAGTCAAACGGAGGCTACAGGCCTGTATCCATAACATCCTACTTTCGTAAAATGATGGAAAGGATTTTGTTAAGCTACTCTACCCGGTAGGTGATAACACGTCCAATAATCTCTTTGGTTTTATCAAAGGCAAAAGTACTGCGGACAGTTTCAAAGTGTTCGTCTAATGTGGATGACAATTGCAGAGGACGCTACAAAAATGGAACTCTGTAAGGACAGTGGGGATGGGGGTAGGTCCTGGGCTGTCTCCCCTAGTCACATGATCCCCCCCCCCCAATCCCTACCCCGAGACTCTAAAGCCCCAGGGAATACACTTTTGCCCCAATCTAACATAACCAAAACTTTTCCACTCTGCAGCCCAAGGGGGGGGGGTGGGGTCTAGTCGGGACGACACTACCTCATTGCTGCCAAAACCAATTCTGTGTGTCTCCTAGTATCCAACTTATTACCGCAGTACATTATGTAACTATGTACGTGTAAGTAATATTACCAGTTGTGTAACTAGCTTCACAAAATTGTCAGTTGCTTAGCTTAACAAGCAATTGGGTTCAATTTCTGAACCAATTATTTGCCTCTAACCATTTCCACCACCGCCCATGGGATGCATAATTAAAATATATATTTTAGTTAAGTACAAAAGTGCGACACCTGGTCTCCTAACACCTCAATTAAACCAAGCAGCTAAGGACTTGATTAATACCAATAACATTGGTATTAATAGTGACGAGGGCTGACAAGTGCGCTACATGCGTCACACTACAGTGTGTTTTGAGAAAGGTACAGCTGTCCTAAAAGACATAGGAATTTAATGTTTTTACACGAGCCCCAGAAGAGCAGCCTGTGCTCATTAACAAAAGCCAATGTATTCCATACAACAGCCAAATCCCGTTTATGAATGAAAAGCAGTTATTACATGATTCACCTGATGGAATATGAACACTTCTCGAACAAGTTCTTCACTGATTTTTGTACGAACCACAACTCGGCAGATGCACTACAATTAATTTTATTCAAAAGAATGTGTTCAAAGAACAAAGTAGTAATGTACAAATTGTAACAACAGGAGTTACACAACCTATGAAGCCACTATTACGCACAGCGTCTCGGGTAAACAAACACTTCACCCACGTAGTACAAATACAAATAATCGCCCACAGAACCTAAACACCTAACCTAACCAAAGCTTAAATATGTACAGTTTGCTAATATATAGCAAAATTAATTTTTATTAGAGAAAATCCCTATTTTGAATGAATAAGTTGAAATTGATGCTCTTTGGGGTGGAATGATCTCTGGATGGAATGGACTTGCTCTGAGGACAGCTTAAACTGAATTTTTAAAATCTTGTGAACTCCCTCACAGATGCAGCGAATGTAGTGATTAAAGGCTTAAAATTAGAAAGAGTTATTTTGAATTACATTACTTTTTTGGCAATGGTAATGTAATTTTGCAGATCCCCAAGACAACTTGTATTCTCGCAGAGATATTGAACCAAATAATATCTCAATGCCTCCCAAACAGTCCCTTTTAAACCTAGCAACGAATTCATCATTCTTAAAATGATAAACCCCACAAGATCTTGGCTTTCCTTGACCTTTAAAGTCTTCATTAACGTACCAGTGGAAAGGAACCTCTACATAATAATCTACACACAGTAATCACTCAAACGTGACTGCATCAATGAGAAAATCCGTAGGAGCCGTGTGAGGGTTCGAACCTGTGTGGGTGTTCCCTTGCACAAGCCCTGGTTCGAACCCTCACACGGATACTACGGATGTTCTCATTGGTGCAGTCACGTTAGTTTGATTACTCTGCGTATTAAAAGGGGGAGAGTCAGAGTTACACCATTCCTGGATGACATAGCCAGAGTGAATGGGGGGGTTGTGTGAAACTCCTGGTCAGGTTTCGGCTTTAGCCGCAGGAAATCCTTGTGTTCAGTAGAACTCCAGGTTGCAACCCTTATACCATGTTGTGGAATAGTTAATGGGGGCGTGTGTGTGAGGGATCACCCACCGAATTGGTTCAAACCCTCATCACGGCTCGTATGGATTTTCTAATTAATACTCTGTTTCCTTTTTGCTTCTACTGAAGATCTTTGGGTGCACTACGCTGTAATCTGAGAGTACTTCAGGGGTATACGCATTGTTTAAGCTGCTGTTCCCTAAGTTGAAGGGAGTTATAGTTATCCATATATATAATGGAAACCTTTGCTCCTCAGTGGTGTCATCAATGTCTTTAAAATTGTTTTCTTCCCAATTTTTGCATATACTTCAAAATCGAAGCTGTAACCAGTCTTTGATTCAGCTAGTATGTTCAGCCTTACTCCATACTTACCAGGTTTATTTGGATTAAATCTTTTGAAGATAGACGGCCCGAACATGTCGCTATGTCATCATCCAGACAGATGTTTGAGGAATATAGTATGTTTTGAACTTGTTTGTTAGATATACCATTATTGTTCTAACTTTAATGAGAGTATTGTCTTCTGGAATGGTATTATTGTTATGAGTATGAAAATACTTAGCAATCGTTATCACTTTGAAGTTATACAAAAACGGAAAGACGCTACATGCTACATTTTACCAGTACATTGATATCACTGGCCTCTACATAATTCCCATCAACTGTGTCAGTCGCAAATGTCTGGCAAGCTCTTTTACATTCACTTCTTCCCACTCATTCTTTGCTTGGTTAGGAGCAGTGAACAGGTTGTCAGGCATTAACATTTGTTTCACATGCCAAATATTTAAGTAAATCTGGCATAATAACTGAACAAGTTCCTGAGGTGTGGTTGGTACTGGGACAGTCAAGCCTGGTGGTCCAGTAGTGGTTGGTGCTGGGACAGTCAAGCCTGGTGGTCCAGTAGTGGTTGGTGCTGGGACAGTCAAGCCTGGTGGTCCAGTAGAACACTGAACAAATGGTGCAGTGTTGTCAGTAGACCAGGCTTCACTAGAACTGGCATGTGGGGTTCTAGTGGTAAATGATTCACCTGCACGTAGAGGCTGTATCGATAGCCATATTAACATCACTATTCATTTTGTATCTCATCCTCACCGGCTGTTTCAGTTTCTGCCACTTAACTATCAACATCTCTCAATTTACATAAAATATTAAGAGGGGCAGATCCCAAACCTGCACACACAAATAAAACCACACGAGACCAGAAGGCATGGCAGCATGGAGAATACCCCCGTTGAGAAGCAGAGGTGCAATAGGTACTCTGAGAACTATCAACATCAGAGGCCCGAGACTGTTCGACATGCTTCCACTACGCATAAGGGGCGTAACTAGCGACCTCTCAGTGTTCAAGAGAACCTGACAAGCACCTCCAAAGGATACCTGATCAACCAGGCTGTGAGCAGCCGCATCCAATAGCCTGGTTGACCAGTCCAGCAACGAGGAGGCCTGATGGAGGACCGGGCCACAGACGTTGAGTCCCTAAATCATCGCAAGGTAACCGTAAGCAGGAGGGTGTCACTGCCTGAAAATTCAACAACTACAGGCTGAATTTTTTTTGGTGAGAGTTTAACGAGTTCATACTTCTTGCAAACACTCGCTAGCTTTTCCATAGTGTGTGTTTTTTTTCAAGATGAATTTGCTCTTTTCTTGATCACTATCCACCATAGAGTAAATTTAGTTAATATAAAGGCAGTAAAGAAAACTGAGGAAAAACAGGAAACTGCACACGTTTGGACATGGGTACAGCACTGCGGTCACGAGTATGATCACTAAGACGCCGAGACTTGTGCTTGGGTGGCTACTCGCAGGGCGAGGAGATGCCTCGTGGGATATACACAGAATGGGGAAAAAGTGGGCGCACATTTTAAAATAAGTCTCATAATCGGACAATAAATGGATTTGTAACAATTATTTTATTTCCATGATGGAGTTATCATGGCCCTGAACAAGTGAGTTTTGTAAATCATTGAGCGATCATCGACCAGGAAGTGTATATTATTATTAACAGCTGACTTATCATCCGAGGCGAAGAGCTTCTCCTGGCCCGCGTCTCTGCACTGCTTCAGCTGATGTCTCCTATGACTTCACTCCCTCACCAGCTGTCCTCCGGTGTTGGGAGCACCCTTCAAACTTCTCCAATTTCTGGTAGCCTCAGTGGGTAATCATTGGCTCCACATTCAAGCTTCCTCCTAGCTCAGCCCTCCACTACTGGGCTATCTCGTAGGAGTCTCCGGTCGCGTTTCCGGGGACCTTCCAGAAACCTCTTTCAGAGGTAGGGTGTTGCAAAGGTTCGTGTCTAGTAGCCAACTTGACACACTAATAAGCTACACTAGCACTGAGAGCCACAACCAGTCAATACTTGTTGGCTAATATTTAACACTGTCTGCTGACAAACAGTTTCTCGGCCCGACATAACTCTTACATTAATCAAAACCCATCCTCAGAATTGACAGTACGGTTTAATACTAAGTGTAATAAGTACAATTCCTGACTGCTAGGAATAGTACATAATTACACTTGTGCTGTTACATTTACCTTCCCATTTTCGGAGGATGGGCTGCAGTGAGTAATGTTTCCTGTCACTGCACTACAGAATTTGTTAACACTTTACCTCTTAACTCTTGAATGACCATTTCTGCACTGGTGGTACTTGTGCAAGTGTCACTGGTCACCGACTTACCGACTCCCTCACTTCGTAGGGACTGCCTTGAAGACCTCGAGGGTGACACTGTACTGTTCACATTTACTCCGGGGGCCAGATTCACGAAGCAGTTACGCAAGCACTTGCGAACCTGTACATCTTCTCAATCTTTGACGGCTTTGTTTACAATTATTAAACAGGTAATGAGCTCCGAAGCACCAGGAGGCTGTTTAAATAATAACCGTTGATTGGAAAGTTTTCATGCTTGTAAACTGTTTAATAAATGTAACCAAAGCCGTCAAAGATATAGGAAAGATGTACACGTTCGCAAGTACTTGCGTAACCGCTTCGTGAATCTGGCCCCTGGACGTTTGGCTGATGTCCTTGGTCACTTCATTAAGCTGTGAGGCAACCCTCACTAGGCCCCCGATCAGTCTTACCTGTACAACTTCTATCATATATACCTCTTCAAAAGGTCATCGGCTACTCAAGTAATGCAGAGGTCATTGTTTCCTATTTGAAGCTTAACTCTACAGCACAAAAGGAAATCCTGCAAAAAACTTTAAGCACAATCATACATCCTTCCTCGTCCAGGTCTGAGGTAACAGTGACAGAGTTAGGGCATATGAGCCGTCTCGTAGCTCGGCTTGTCCCTGATAATCTCGGGTCACCTTTAGATTAGAGGAAGGTGCGGGGCTGTGGCCAATCACGCATCTCCTTGCATCCTGGGTATGCCAGTGTTCCTCTAGGTGGAAACCTACTCCCCTGTAACTGTCACAAGCTCCAAATTTGGGGAATACTAGGTTAATACCTTCCCTTGCAAATTCTTTAAAACTGAATTTTTACCAAAATCGTGAAACTCGCACTTTAATTACAAACTAAAACATTCCTTCGGTCACCTAGCACGTTTGTAGGATAGATTTAAGTATCCACCTCTGGCCTGCTTGTGCTGCTCAAGACCTCGTTGTCTCAACCATGTCCTTACATTTAAGTAATCGAAGTCTGGTGTAATACAGGTTTTCCTATTTATTTCTTCCTTCAAAATAAGTGGTTCGTAATTGGTCAAATTCTTGTACCATCCCACAGATCCTGATGTTGGAGCTGCAGTGTTGTGGTCACTACATCTTCTGCATTTCTGTATCTCTTAATTATTTGCTTAATTCATGCTAGATTCTGGTATGTAAATGTTTACATTTTCTCTCTTTGTTGAAAGGCTTTCAGCTTTGTCTGCAAAGGCATTCCCTAGTATTCCTACTCGACTTGGCACCCAGTTGACAAATATTATGTAAGTATTATATTATAACTAAGACTTAATAAATATTAAGTGTTAGGCTTAATATTTTCGTCCATCTGGGAACCCTTGTTGTGTGTCTCAATGTTTCGTTTTGAATAACCAACATATGTCCACTGGCCAGGAGAAAGTAAAGCAGGTAAAGCATTATGACTGTCCCGCTCCTAGACGGGGCTGTGATTGCTCCTATATATTCAGTTGCAATTTTGCTTCTCAGATATTGACTTTTCTGTTTAGATGTCATTTTAGAATCTATCCATACTCCAAGATATTGGCATTGAGTAACCCACGGTAGGTTAATGTCTTTAATTAACTAGGTGCCAGATTTACCAGAGGGCCACTAACCCTAGTGGACTTGACGAGGACAGGAAGCCGGCGGCTTGAAGCTCCCACCTTGCCTATGATATTTTCCATGTATATTTTAAAACAGTTTTGGCAGTTACGGCTTCGAAGGGTAGGCGTTTCCATGGGTTAATGTGAACTGTAGGTGAAAAACCATCTCCTGTTCTCAGTCCTACATTGTGGCTTATTAATCTTTAACCCGTTGCTCCTTGCTTGTGATACATCTGACCGTGTGAAGAAAATATCTGGACCAACATCCTCCAACTTGGTCAGTATTTTTATAGTTTCAATGAGATCCACCCTGTCATGCCTGTTTTGCAGTGTTAGCCCTGTGGCCTTCAAACGTTCCTGGTAGGAGAGACGATTGGCGCAACCTGTCCTCTTACAAATTACGTCTGAATTTGGCCATTTGCCAGTATCGCCGAAAATGGACGTAATTTGAAAATGAAAACTAATTGAAAAGTTTAGAATTTTTGTTAACCAAAGCAGCAAGTTAAGGGTCCTCTGGTAGGTTAGGAGGGCAGGAAGAGCTAAAGCTTCAAAACCATGAAGACCGTGAATTAAAAGTTACCTCTCCTAACCTAAACGTGTAAGCAGGACGACTCGAAACAGGAAACAGGACAACATCACTTTCGTGAGCCAATTTTCATTTCAAATTCCGTCCATTTTTGGCCACACGGGCAAACGTGCGAAAAGCTACATAATTTTAAGAGGACGGGTTGGCAATGACTTCTGTTGCCTAAAGTTTCACCTTTTTCAGAGCAGCTATGTCCCTCTGAAAATGAGGTCTCCGTGCATGCAAACAGAAATCCAAATGCCAGAGATTTACACAGTTGAACCATTACCGTTTTTTTTCTTATCGTCAAAAGTTCGCTTGATAATCCCGAAAGTCGTTAGCTTTTCTAACTACTGCACACCTGTCGTGCAACTTTTAATGAGTGGGGGATTTTGACAAGGTCATTTTCTTCATGAATCTGCTGTAATGTAATGCTACTAATTTGGTTATCGTGGCGTGGGTTGTTATCCCACGTGCATGGTCTTACTTTTGTCGATATTAAAGTGCATTTGCCAGTCGTCTGACCATTTGTGGAGTTCATGTAGCTCTCTATTTAAGGCTAATATTATCATTTCCCACTTTACCATAACTCTTTGCGTCGACTGCAAATTTCATGATGTGGTTTGTAATATTCTCATCTGTCAATGTGACAAAGGGTAGGTCCCAAAATGGACCCTTGTGGTACCCCACCTACCACATTTCTCCATTCAGTTTCGTTTCCATTTAGCACATTTAGAAAACCCTTCGTTTTCTTTCCTTCAACCATTGTTTTACCCATTCTAATATTTTAGTATTTATTCTATGGACCTGTAATTTGCTTGCCAGTCTTTCATGTTGTTCCTTATCAAAACCTTTAGCAAAATCCATGTATACTACATTTACTGGAAGGCCTTTTAGTAGGTGGTTACAGTTTCCAAAAATGTAAGCAAGTTTGTAAGGCAGAAAGTGTTTTAAACAATCATGTGGTTCCGATTGTACAAGATTGTACACTGAAAGATGATGAATGATTCCCTCCGAGGATTCTTTACATCATACATCTGCAAGCTTATGGGAGAGCTGATCGGCTGGTAATTTTTATACAGAGCTCTTTCTACTTTTTTGAAAATAGGTATGACATTTACGTATTTCCAGTCTAGGGGAACTACCTCTTGGTCCCGAGATTTTGTGTAAAGTAGTTTCAGCGGTAGGCATAGTTCTTCTGCCGGTTCCTTTAAGACTTTGGATTTGGAGGCCATCCACACCTGGGGCTTTTGAGTCTTAACCTGTCTGGAGTGCAGTCACCTCGTCTCATTGCCTTAGATTTGTGCAGATTTTTGTCAAAATGCTGCATTCAGATGTTACTTTATCTAGCGCCACTTGTGTTTTATTCAAAAGTTAAGGACCTGTGACGACTACTGCTATATCAGCTTATCTTAGCAATTTGACTCCTGCAAATGTCATGGTAACGAGGTTTTCCATAAGGATGTTAAAAAGAATAAGACTGAGGACGACGACTTGTGGAGTTCCATTTTCATACCAGTGTAGTCTGACACTTGGCCTTTCAGCTTTACTCTGGCATATCTGTGACTAAGAATCTTGAATCCATGCTGGTATTTTTCTCTTGACACCCTTTTATAATTAACGTGTGTAAAAATACTTGTTGACCAAGTTCGAATGCTTTTTCTAGATCAGGGAAGATCACTATAACCGAATCGGAGTTGACTCTTACTAGTAATATTGCCATACAGTTTCCAGTACCACCTCCTAGTGAAGCTAAATATATTCTTAGCCAGGTCTCCAGTCTTTCACAGTAGCCTCTAAGACCATCAGTTCCGCAATTTTACTAATACATTATGTTAATGAAATTGATGTAATTGCCAGGGTCTTTCGGTTTAGTAATCGGAATGATGTCTGCTTTCTTCCAAGAGGTCGGTTGTTTGCCGAGCTGCCAAGATGCACTGATAACGTACAATATCCCTTGTTCTCCAGCAGGACCGGCGTGTGCGATCATTGAGCATGTAATGTTATTAGCATCTGGTGCAGTGCCATTGTCACTTTTTTGTCGTCTCGGATTAGTTCTTGTTTAGCAGTGTGTCACATTCGTCATCTGTAGCTATGCTCTTTCGAATGGCCGTCAACCTTTCCTGTTTTTCCTATCTGCCTCCTGACCATTGTAGGATCTGATATGAAGCTTTTCCTGCAAACTGGACAGTAAGTCACTCAGCCTCCTGCAATTGTTAAATACATTCATGTTGTCGAGCTTGGTCGACCTATCGTTGTTTTAATGTCCCCATATCTCTCAAAAACTTCTATGTTCATTTAGAGTGACACCAATCAAACCATCTTGCCTCTTAACTCTTTAGAAACTAGTGTAGCTTCATATATCACTGCTCTTAGCAGAGTTCTTCCTTCTGGTGTGCAATTTCTCTAGGGGGTTTTCAGTTACTCTGGAGTTTTGTTCTTTAACTTCATTACTGTAGAACCAATAGTTTTTTCGTTTTGTGTTTTCTGGGATGAGTGAATATTTTTTTCAACAGCTGTAATGGCTTCCTGGAGATTGGTCTCATGTCCGAATCCTTTGGTGGCGAATGTGTAGTATGCCATTTTTCATGCGCGTCCTGGTATATATTCCAGTTGGCCTTTATTACATTCCACGTAGGTTGTGCACGTGGTGTAGGAGATCTTTCTATGTTTAGTGTACTGATAATAGTATAGTAGCCACTGGTGCTCACAGGATCTACTTCACACTTCGCCTGATGCTTGAATGCAGTTGTGATTAACTTTAGAAGCTCCTTGAATGTGTGTGTTTGGGGAGGGGTTCAGCATGATTGAGAAATGCAATTTTAGGTACTTCTCGCAGAACTTTAGCCAAATGGCTCATCTGTATTGGCTGGTCCAGTCACACCTACCTCCAGATTATAAGCATTATAATCCCAGGTAATAACTATATCATGCACCTCCATGGCAAGCACTTCCTCTGCTAGTTTACATTTAGGAGCTTGTAGACGTTATATACGAGGAGCTCAATATTAGCCATATTCACTGTTACTGCTAATACCACTACTCATCACCACACGAAACTGGGTCTTTTCTTGCTCTTATGGTGTTACTTCACGAGGATCATTAATCCTTCTCCCCTGTTCATGATATAATAATTGGTGATATCCAGCAACTTTGAAGGATTTCGTGGCTGGGAAGACAGTTTCTTGCAAAACTATTATATCTGCTTTTGTAACGATTGCAGCCTCCAGAAGTGTGTTTTCTTCATGTCCAAGACATTGTTCTAATGCAGAATTCGTAACTAACAGATTACTGTTTGTTGGTGTTGTCTTTCCTAGTAGAACTCCTCTTCGGAATCAACAACCATAGTCTCCACTTCGCTAGCAGTGTCCCTGCAAATCGGACTGAATTAATTGTTCATGTTTGTCTCTTGTATTACAAGATTCCGTTGATCTTCACTCGCCACTGTTTCCTGAAGTTGCTTTTGTGGATCTTGATGGTCTGATGTGACTACCCGAAAGTTAGTGGTAGTCTATCTCCATGTTTTTGTCCTCTTGTGCTCCGTCTTGTTTCTTACTGTTTCTTGTGTAACTGTGGTCTGCTGCACGATCTTCTCCATTATTACACAAGCGATTGCTCGAGTCTTGTTGAGAGGCATTCTGCGTCATCTGAAAACAATTGGTAACGGTCTTTGCCATGATCTTCAATGTTTTTAGCTGGACCTCCGTAAAACTGTAAATCTGTTTTGTTGACTGAAAGTGATTGCATTTTGTTTCCATGTTGTATTTCTGCAGTGGGTTTGTGCATTTTCTGATTTGGAGTTGTGTGATGAATTGTGTTATATGAGCGTTGGCATCTGTTGTGGCTGTGCACGAGTGTGCCAGACAATGTTAGTGCATGTACTGCAGGTCTGATTATCCTGACCTAATCGGTCTGCACCTTTTCATTCCGTGTGGTTGTTCAAGATTATTATTTCCTCCTCAACTTGGACATTGGCTGTTGTGGTCTGGTTTGCCTTGTGCTTGGAGGTACAGTTTTTTGGTTGGATATATTTCCTAATTTCCAAGATTGAACGTTTGTGGTCCCATAAGTCACCAGAACCTGACGTGTCACTGGTTTGTCTATTGTGTGTGACAGTTTTGCATTCAAAATTTGCACGTGTTCTAGTTTTGGATCCAGTGGAAAGTTGACTGGATATCCCAACAGCACGACTCTTGTGCGTCCTTCTGAAGGGTCCAGCTTTTCGAAGCATTCAGGTTTTCTTTGCGGGAATGTTCGTTTCCAGGTAATTTGCAGTTTTTTGGTCTGGTTGTGTCATAATTTCTCCTTTCACGTTGACAGTGATGGAAAGTTTGAACTCTGCCTCTTTTCCATTTCAGTTACTATGCCAATGCTGTAGGAAAGTAGTCTGTCTGCATTATGGGTTTTGAAATTTTGCAGTTCTAAGTCTGCAATTTGGGAAGAAGTGCAGAGTCTGACACTGGCTGGTGTATGACTGGTTCTGTCCTCTCTATGAACATTATGTCTGAATTCTTGCTGGGAAAAGTACTGTGTAGCCTCGATAGCGTATCTCATTTTTACTGTTCCTCTGAACTGTTCCTCCTCGTCTGTAAACCGCTTCCATTTCCTCTTTCTCGACTTCCTTTTGACGTCTCCCAGTAGTGAGAGCCTATTCACATTCCTACCTAATGCTTGAGACACTCCTAGGTCTGGATAAATTTTTCTCTCTTCAACGGAAGTCATAAAATGATTTTCCCAGATGGAATCAGGGATACCTAACACTTAGTTGAGTAGTTTGGTATACCTTTCCCTGTCAAGTTAAGTTCTCATTGTGGCACTGCCCACAGGGTCTCGACCTGCTCAGTGATGCGGCCCTCACACACACGAGTAAAAGATCATTGGGAGCCGGGGGACCAGACCACTGTGGTAACAGTGAGAGTCGCCTGCATACTGGGGTGTGCACAAATCTAGACAGGTGGACAACAGATACTTAACTGTATTTATCCAAGAAGTGCAGAAGAAATCTGCAACGTTCCTTCCAAACAATAGTGCGGCACGCACTCCTGGTAGACAGGCGGACACACGCGAGTACAGTCAACATGTTACATCAACAGCTCTGAGTCTGGGTATTGATGGGTTGTTCCTCACAAAACAGCGAGGATTTGAGTTGAGCTGATGGTTGCTCATAATCTGAAGTTTTCTAGAGAACAAACCCGTGTGCGGCCTGCTGTACCAGTGACGTCGGCGGCGAGTCTCATGACTGGTGATCGGCTCATCCTAGTAATGTAGGTCATTATGAGCTTTCTCCACAGCCTATAGTTCTTAGTTACGACTACCTCTCTCCTGACGCTTCACTACTCTTAATTTTATTATATCTTCATTCAATTCTTAATGGATAGATCAAGCCATTATGTAATAATTTTATTAGCGTCTTGGGCTTAACACAGACACCAAACATGTTTGATCCCTCCCAATTGTTAAAGATGATAAGAACATGCCCTCCCGGCCGCACGTACTCCTGGCCGGCCAGACACACACATTCAGTCAACAAGCAGCAGCATCAGCTGTGGTAATCCTCCTCCTCGTATCACTGTAGCTTGCTGCAAACCCAGAATGATTCGTCTGAGAACATTTAATACAAGAACATTACGAACAACAGATGCTATGCATGAATTGTCCACCAGAGTAGCGAGGGCAGCTAAATCCTATATTCTTACATGTCCCCGACTGTGTTCGCCACCAGCAATCTCTAGCAGCTTAGTACTACAGGTACAAACGTTACCATCATCCTTCTCCTGGTGGTTCCTGAACCTTGGGCAGCTGTAAGTGCTTGACCACAGTGGCCACCCATCTGTGGTCACAGCCACCATCTTGTGTAAATGAGGACACCTGGATGTGGATTTGATTTTCAAGAACGAATTATTTGTGTGTTGACTTGTCTTCCTCTGTGACTTATCTATGCATCATAATCCACATCAATGTGCCTGTCAGTGCCTGAACAGGTGAAGGCCGAGTCTTGGAGACGAAGATTACCTGACCCATCCCTGGCGTGTCCTTCACTGGGCCAGTTGTCCTCAGGAGAGTCGGTAAGTATAGCGGAAATATCTTATTTAACAACGTACATTTTAACACTTTGTATTGAGTACTAAATGTTCTTTGTTATGCATTGTTTATACCAGTATTTTGACTGGAACTTTAGTAAATCATTGGCATTTGGGAAGAGAGAAGCCATATTAGTTAGGCACGTCAAAGTGTTAAGAAAAGGTTCCCCTCGAGAGGGTTGAGTACCCATCTAGTTTGACTGATAGGCACCTTTGATACACAGAGCAATCACACTAACGTGATGTATCAATGAGAAAATCCGTGGGAGACGTGTTGAGAATTTGAACCTATGCACTGTGCATTCCCAGGCACACGCCGCGGACAACAAGGCGACAGCATTTTCAAACACGCCTGGGGAATGTTACTGATAATGTAAAGCGCATAGGTTGCCAGTGCGCATGTTTGTTTTTTAACTGACATTTTTCATTACTCGAGTTAAAACACGCATTATTATGTTAATAATCATATAATCTAGTGTTACTTTCTACATCAGTATAGTATTATCTTTAAGCACACTGTATAATCGACATCCTTCATACGTGCTATCAACTGAAAAACTTTTGAATAACCTTTTTCTTATTAGAATATGCTGCATAATACATGACGCTTAATATACTGAATGAGAAACACCTTACACAGTTGGATCGCTAATGTACGATTCTCTACACTAGTTAAAAAAACTGGGAAGCAGCAGCCAGAGGAGCTAGCACTATGGGACACTTGGATGGAGGCGCTAGGAGATGGTGGATAACGGTATGAACCGTTAGATGAATGGTGGATTAACACGACGATGAATCACTGGTAGGTGGATGGTGTTGTAACAGGGTGCACTAAGGTATACTTGTGTTGACCAGACCACACACTAGAAGGACGAAGGTCGTCCCTTCACCTTCTAGTGTGGGGTCTGGTCAACATACTTTAGCTACGTTATTGTGACTCATCGCCTGCATAAGGTATACTTGTGTTAGTATCACACTTAATTCGCTCCTGTACATACAATAGGACTATTTAGGTTAGGTAAGGAGAGTTAGTGATTAATAAACATATACACTAAATGTGTCGAGTGGGAGGAGGGCGGGGGATTTATCAGCTGATGAATGGAAGGGGAGACAGTCACGACTGTCAGCTGATGATTTGAAGGGAAGACAGTCACGACTGGGTTTTGCACTTGTACGGGAAGAAAGTCATTGCTAACAGTTATTGTATTTCACACCCCCTAAACGTTCGTTCATGCTTGCACTAACCTCGACATGCATATCTACTCACTGTAAACCTTAATTGTTTCACAGAATCAATTTGAAACGTTCCTTGAAGTAAACTTTGCATCATTTTCCTTTGTAAATCCTTATTTGCTTCACTGAAACTGACAATTTGAAACTTCCCTAAACGTTTCTCCTCCCGAAACTTAAGCATAATGCTTGCTGTATCTTTCTTGCTAATCCTTAATTTCATTATACAAAATTATATACTGTACGAATCAATTTTAAACTTTTTTAATCCTCATCTATTTTTCACTTTCCCTCATTCTC
Source organism: Procambarus clarkii (assembly GCF_040958095.1). Classification (NCBI taxonomy): domain Eukaryota; kingdom Metazoa; phylum Arthropoda; class Malacostraca; order Decapoda; family Cambaridae; genus Procambarus; species Procambarus clarkii. The sequence continues at coordinate 32,565,447 of NC_091188.1, read as the reverse complement.
AAGAATGTTGCAATGAAAATTACAGTTGAACAACCATACTTCCACTACCTAATGTATGAAACATTTCGAAAAACTACACGAATCATTTGGGTTTCCCTTTTAACTTCGTTCACACCTTATGCCCTTAACTACTATTTTATTTTGCAACTCCAAAAATTTCCGTTTACTAAACTTGCAACTTTTAAGGAACACCATTGCAACGTGACTCATCCACGTTTTCAATCCTTGCAATTGTTTTGCAAACCAGGACAAAAGGTATCTGCCACATCCTCAATTGCCCTACTATAGTCCTCTGCTAGAACTATTTAATCAAAGTCTGAGGCATGGTATCTTACCTGACCGCTGGATACCGACTAATACCAATACCCAAGCCAAATTCACAAACATTCTGACCCATACGATAAAATAAGTAGGAGCCGTGAGAAGGAGTCGAACCTAAGCTCTAGGGACTCCCAAGCAAGCACCTTAGACAACTGCACCACAACATGGTCAAAAGGATTCCAACCTGGGATGCTTGGGAGTACCCAGAGCAGATGATCGAATCCTACTCACAAGCTCCTTCTCATTATACATAACATTATGTGATTTCTGTGTGCCTTCAGACCCATGTCTGACATCCTTTAAGTGTAAAGTTCGAGAGAATTATACTCGACAGGTTAATATTTCAAATTAGTCCCCAACTTGCTCCTATCCTGTATGGTTTCCTTCCTTGAAGAAGCATTCAAATTTGATATGCCGAATATTTTGTTAGAAAAGACCCATGCTCTTAGGTGGCATTTATTGACCTTAAACTCCTTTTGATACAGCAAAAAGGTGAGAGAAATCTTAGAATTAGCTTCATTTGGAGTTTAGGGAAGATTTGACATAGCTCATGAGGGTACCCGAGTATCAGAACTGCCTCAGTTCTTTCAAGGGAGTCAAAGGTAAACATTCTGCACCCTTTGATTTATGTATACCCCAGAGCAGGGCGCTTTGCCCAACACAGTTCAATATCCTAATGCACAAAAACTGGTATTTGCACACTTGCTGATAAAGCTGTCATCTGTTATGTCGATGACAGTTTGGATATTTGAAACAAAACAAGACTGCAATCTCTACTTCATTCACTCGCTGCTAAAAGCATTGAATTCGGTCTTTAACTTTATCCATTGCTCTTTCTCCCAGAAAACAACCAGTGCGCCTCTTGCTTTCAAAGTTAACAACCAAACCATACAAATATTTGTGCAGCACAAATACCTGAGTAGGTATCAGTGACATTGTAAACTACCTACAGCGTAGGTTAAAATTCAAATCACTGAAAATACTTACTAGTAAGAATATTGGTATACATGTTAAATGTTAGATTATTCAACATGTTTGTTAGATCCCTACTTGATTATCATGCCTTGCACTTAGCTTCCCCGCCTCTGTTTTAAGCAAACTAGAATAGAACGAAGCCATGAGGGTAATTCTTGGTGCCCCAAGAAGCACAAGAATTAACATGAGGAAAGAACTGAAGCTTCCAACCATACTAGAGAGAATCATCCAAGTCAACACTACCATTTCCCTTAAGGTCATAGGAGACCCTATATCTCCAGCATTGCTCGGAGATAAATTATTATGTGCCGTTAACACACTATTTAGTGGTGCAACATACCACCTCACTCCTTGTATGATTAATGGCCGAGTAAAAATGTCTACAATCTCATGAAACTGAACATTGCTTTTAATGCAATATTCCTGTCACTGATATCTTCATTTGTACACCACAATTTAAGTACCATATACAACCGCCACTAAGATGGTTAATTAGAATTCTGCTCTTTCCAAAGACGTCACACTTTAAATAATTGCCACATCAAAATTTAAGATCCAACTTGAACACCGAACGGCCTGAAAACACCGGTATAAAACCTGTGATTTGTTTAGATCCGAAACCTATGTATAAGGGCTGCACAAAACGTCCTCCAGATTGTGACACTACGGAAAATCTCAGTCAGCCCCAACCGGTCTGAACAATACGTTCTTAACATACCGAGAAGCTGCACTTTAACCACACAATATATCAAGGCAACACCTGTTAGTAGACTAAAAATCGACACATTGGTTTTACCAGAAAATAAAAATTAGGAATGACCTTCCACTTCTGACAAAATATTTGACTACAAAAGGAAAGATTCCTCCAATACCACATTGACTATTTTGTCCGTTATTCTGGAGTGCCAGAAGGCTGTGTACTGGCGCCAACATTACACCACACACTGCAGAGGGAAGGATGGAGAGGAGTGGTGGCCCTGTTGATAAGGACTGGTGTTTCAAGGAGATGGATATCCTGGGGTGCGAGGAGTTCAGAGACTACATAACAGGCACCATGACGAAGGGAGGACCAAAAACAGCAGCCGTAATATATAACCCTCCATTAAACGACACAGGCCCCGGCAAGATTATGACAAACATAGCAGTACCTATTATAACAAAGGGTAGACTGTTAGAAATCTATCGGGTAATAATAGTGGGGACTTCAACCATGCACAGATACAAGAACCGTATAGTGGTACAACGCAAGCTAAACTATTAGACATGGCAACAATTAACTTTTCAAGCCAACATTTAAGAGGACCCACGTGACTAAAGGTAATTATGAACCTGTTTGACTTTATCCCAGGGAAATGAGTGATTACTATTCACATTTGAATATATGGTGGTAGTGGGGATAACTTACTCATGGTACCAGAACTTACATGTGACCAAAAGGCCAAAGCCTGGCATACCGAAAGGGGAATTACAAGGAAACAAATTTTATAGTATAAATACCATAGGTAGTAAATCAAGGATAAAGGCTGCACAGACATGACTGACTACATCACCCAGACGAGTAAGGAGACAGCATAATTTTGTCCTGGTAGAAGAGAATGGAATTTCACGACTGTGTTAAGTTGTGCAAATGAGTATGACAAGATGGTCTCCACGCTTTTATATCAGCTTGGAATCTCCAGAAGAGCATTTCCATCCTTGCACCCTCTTGTATCCTTTGGTCTGAGACCGAAGTCTGCCTTGCTGGGTATCTATGGGCAGCCCTCTGGCTGGGATGGCCAAGGATATTCCAAGCGTCGTTGCAATGTCTTTATCACCAGGGTGGATTATACCAGTCAGTGGAACTCTGTGGTTCCAGTCAGAGATACAACAGAGGGTTAGTTGTTGACCCGACCACACTAGAAGGTGAAGGGACGACGACGTTTCGGTCCGTCCTGGATCATTCTCAAGTCGATTGTTAGAAATCTATCAACCCAATCGACTTGAGAATGATCCAGGACGGACCGAAACGTCGCCGTCCATTCACCTAGTGTGTGGTCTGGTCAACATACTTCAGCCACGTTATTGTGACTCCGTCTGCAGAGGGTTAGTTTCGTGCTCCCAGGCCAGAAGGGTTCACTCACACGTTAAGGCAGTTCTCCTTACCTCCTTGGTACTTTTCCATGACATGAAACAGACAAAGATTACTTGTGTATGGAATTATCTTTGGTTTAGGTATTTATTTGTCTTATTTGTCTATTCGTTCACAAGATCAAAGGGAAACTAGACCAAATGATGTACTTTTTCTGACGGGGGCCACCCAGCCAATACCGTGCAGCAAGCACGGAATTGACAGCCCATCAACTGAGTGAAAACATGAAGCCAGGGAGTCTCTTCTAACCTTGTCTGTATGTGATAATGATAAAACTAGTATTCCAAGCAGACTTGGATAACTTATGGACTTTGACAAAGAATTACAAGGATTACCAAATACGTACTCCAAACTCATCCATAAGGAACCCAGGTTACAGCAGAAAATTTATATATGTCGAATGAAAGAATATAAAAGCTTCATTTAATAAAGTTAGATGGCAAACAGACCGGAGACAACGACAGGCCCAGACCAAGAGGCTAAGAGGAGGAGACGCTTGGTCATCAAGACCAGTTCCACAACAAAGCAGCTACAGCTTCAACTGAGACCATGGGATGACCTGCGGGTATTTGATAACAGAGGCTACCTCCCCCCCCCCAGAGCACGCTAAGGTTCTTCCCCTAAAATAGAAACCAGGTCATCTGATTGAACACCATGTCACAAGCAAGGGAACGATCGCCAAGTGTAAAATTGGCCTCAGAGGAGCATTAGATTTTGAATAAACACTATGGGCGAGAGAATTAGAGGAGAGCTACAGAAGAGACGGCGACTACGGGTACAACTGAAGAAAGATATTGGTACAACAAAGAGGTAAAGTCCCATACAAAAGATTTAGTTACTTCGAATATTCTCTCCTGCAAGTGTTACGACCTGGTTGGTCTATGTGATAATAAACAAGCCATTTGGGGCATTCCTTAACCTACAGCCAGAGACTGAAGTACACGACCCACTTTTTGTCGGCCCTAAACCCAAGCACACCAGGAAGGCTGCCAGAGCACTGGCACAATTTTTGTATTAAATTAGGGATAAAATTACGGGAAAACTAAGGGAAGGTGGAGTCTGCAGGACCACAAATAAGGCCCAAATAACAGTGCCTCGTATATGTAACTGAGGTCACCCTCTTCAGGGTGAACAACAATTCGTACTGCCAGATTAAAGGGACGATGATCGGAGCAAGTGTTAGTGTGGCTGTGATAAAAATATTTATGCATGCAACATTTGACGGCCTCCACACACTATAGTGAACACCAGCCACACTAATCAACTCGTCCTCAGGCTAGGCTCGTTAGAGCAGCAGCCGTCCCACGAGACGTTCATAAACTTTAACACCGTAATAAAAACATTTGTTCCCATAATTTATTATACCATAAAATTCAATGTATATTAGGCGTACATTATGTGATTAGACTTTTTGGTGATTTGTGTTTGTAGTCCACTAGTGAAGCATTTACAGACTTGCTATTCGAGAAGCTGATGTCAGTGAAGCACTGTTCAAGAATAGTTCATGCATCGCTCAGACCGTCTCATCAATAAAAGACATATGATTGTTAATCCAGCCAACGAACTTCTTGTTTATCAATGAAAAACAAGTTTACACGCAACTTTTTTTGTTTTTATTCCACCCAGTGGTCGACACTAAAGGCGCATTCATATAACACGCTGTTCATTCAAAATAGACACTCTCAAATACATATTATTTTTATATATTAGCATACTTTGCATATTTAGGCATTGTTTAAGTTAGGCATTTAGTTTCTCATGGTGATTATTTTATCTGTAATACGTGGGTGAAGCATTTACAACATTGAGGTTGAAACAAAAGTCGTCAGTGAAGCACTGTTCAAGAAATGTTTGAACGTCATCAGTTGTGTGTCATGTGTAAACCATTTTTCCATTCATAAAGAGGAGGTCTGGCAGGTGTATGGAATTGACCTTAACCTTTCTTTATGAGGACGAGCTGTTACACAGCTCAACTGATCACGTTCGAACATTTCTCGAGCAGTGCTTTGCTGATGACCGCTGCTCAAATCCCAAAGCTATAACTATCATCCAACAGTTCTAATACAATGATTTTTCTTCCCGAGAATCTGAGTCAAAGGTATATTTAGCGAGCAAAATAATCTGGGTAAAGTCTTGTAGGAGCTCTGGGGCGTCCTTAAAGCAAGAGGCTGCCCCGCATCCTCCATACAAGAAGCAGCCAAGACACTGGCTCCTCTCCAGCGACACCATCTTGTACGGGAACAAACATACAATCTAGAAAGGATGGTTCTAAGTAATATATTTCTACAGCTTCAGGAAGCATCCAAAAGAAAGTTAACAAGCTGTAGTCTGGGATGAAGGAAACCATCGGCGAACATCCGGCCTAGAACTTGCTCCCTTCGGAGCCTTCTTTGTTAGCTTGGGAAAAAGGAATATCCCCCAGTGACATTAGTAACGGCTCCTTTCCCAGCATAAACCATATGCCACTTGAGTATTCATAGCAGATCCGCCAGTTATTTTATAATTTCTCCCCTCAATAATGAGGGGCACTAACAACAAACCAGCAACACCACGTTACCCCGTTCCGAAGACCCAGAAACGTTCACCTCTAACTTTATAGAGCCTGCCGCCTTACCACAATATTTGTTGATTTGCAGAAATGCCGCAGCGTTCAGGGGCTACCAATACCTTGTCCAAGATGCGGACGATGGCCACGTAGCTGCAAGTGCTTAACCTCACGAAACTGTACGACTATCAGTATCGGGACTAAACCTATCAGCTAGATAGGTTTAGCCCCGAAACTTTCCCCTCACGCTTTCCTCTCGCCAGAGTCTCCTAACCAAAGCTGAAGCATCACTTTCTTGGGTATTTTTATTTATATATGACTGGACTGGTGGGATAGAAGACAGACTAACAAGTATGGATGGGGAGAGGTGGGGAGGGAGGGGAGGGGAAGATGATTGAAATGTAATCGAAATTGTTAGCGTAACATTAACCATATGATACACCACAACTAAATGTTCAAATTATGGGCCAGAAGATTTTTCTCCACTCTGAAGTGGTTAACACATGGAGTGCTTTAGACTACACCGATTAGAAGATAACCGCTTCAAGGTATAGTGTGTTCCTACTAAAATTATTATGACGTGTTCCCTTCACCTATTGTACTGAGGCGGGAATATGTTTCCCATTACATAAGGACCAACTGCGATTCGAGAGAAGATTTCAAACTTAAATCCCTCCATACCTGCAGTGCTGTTGTACGAGACCAATTTCATGGGTCTGGTTGACCATACCTCCAGTGCCATTGTACTGATGCACCCTCGTACATACCTGAAATTTCACATTAAACATATCAAAATACTAAATTGAACATCTTCATGTAAAGTTTAAGAACCATCCCGCAAGACAATCAGGTCAGACATTGGTTGAGCTAAAAAGACTTACCACAGAATGGCAAAACCCAACCTCAGACTTGACTCATCCACAGCTCGTTCTCAACACAACGGCCAAGGGGTCGTTAACCCGGCAGCCAAACATGAACGGGAAGAACGCTTCACATTTAGCCTGTCAGTCTATTCTCGTTCGTGCACTGACCCACAACAGTTCATACATTTTAACACTTTTTAAAATAGTTTTTGATATATGACATATTATATATTATTTATTAGGCGAGAGAGACGAGGGTCTGAATGCACTCGTGCGATATTATTTCATTCAACAACTATTCTAGACCTATATACAGTTAGTATTCATTAATGTTTACTTATATTGGACACAATAAAGTACTTGGTTACACTGGACGTTAATGTCAATTAAGGCGTCTCTGGGGTTGGCTGCAGCGTGGACGACACTGACTCAGGATGGCTAGTTTCATTCACATAAGATAGGCCGGGAGTATGGGGGGGGGGTTTATGTGACGGTTACTAGAATAAAAGTCTTTGGTCCATATTTCAAGGAATGAAATCTTAAGAGTTCACAAGAAACACCTTATAACTGCCAGAATTTAACTATAATAATTTTGTAGACATTTTTCCACGTGCGTTAGTCGAGCGGTCAATTTCACGATATGGTTGACACTCAAGTCGCTGATGTGGAGTAAGTAATTATCAAAAGAAGGCACCAAACCGGGAAGGCTATGTAGCACCATCAAATACGCAAAATAATCAGAGGGCGCTAAGTATCACCAAGGATGCCAATACGATTACAAAAACGCATAAGGCGAACGATATCAAAAGTATCCGAGTCACCAAGAATTCTATCGAGGGACAGGTGACCGCGAGGGGCGGTCGGAAAGCAAGACACACGCTCGTCCTGGAAGTCAGGACATTCAAGAAGGACATGCACGACCGTAAGAGGGACAATGCAACTAGGACAATAAGGAGCAGGGCGGCGCTCCATCAAGTGACCATGGGTTAAGCGAGTATGGCCAATACGCAACCTCGCCAGAGCTGTTTCCCACCGCCGGTTACGGTGGAAGGAGGACGGCCACGAGGAAACACAACATTTAAGAGTACGTAGCTTGTTACCAGTAACAGACAACCAAGAAGCCTGCCAACGGGTAAGGACTGAGGAATGGATAACCGGGTAAAAGTCGGAATACGGAATGCCTTTACGAGAGATGGGACAAGAGCGAACAGCTTCCTTAGCAGCAGCATCCGCACGCTCATTTAAAGACACACCAATATGGCTGGGAACCCAACAAAACTCAACCGACTTAAATTTACTGTGAACGAGAAACAGCCAATGCTGGATCTCGACAAATACTGGATGAACCAGATTAAAGGACCCGAGAGCCATGAGGGCACTACGAAAGTCAACAACAACCACAAAGGAAGACTGACAACGAGAAAGCAGGAGACGAAGAGCATAGAGAATAGCATAAAGTTCCTCTGTAAAGATGCTAGTCTCCGGAGAAAAGCGACACATATAAGTGCGATCAGGAAAAACAACAGAGTAGCCAACACCGTCCGCTGACTTAGACCCATCGGTGAAGACAGAAACGGAGCGGGAGTGAGAAGAAAAGTGCTCGAGGAAAAGGCGTTTTAGAACCGTAGGAGGGTAAAAGCTTTAGTGACACGGGTCAAGGAAGTACAAAACCGCGGAAGAGGGACCCTCCACGGGGGCAAAGAAGGAACAACACGAGGAGAAACATCAGAAATACGAACGGAGAGAGAATCCTGTAGGCGAGATAACCGGACAGAAAGAGGGAGGTGGTGAAGAGGAACAGGAACCGCAGGAGGGGTAAAAGTTAAAGCACGACAGAGGCGAGAGGAAGGATGTTGCAAGGACCGCGCAAGATAGCGAAGACAGTAGCGATCACGGCGGTCCTGGAGAGACAGGAAGCCAGTGTCAACATACAAGCTAAGGATGGGAGTCGAACGAAAGGCACCAGAACTGAGGCGCAACCCAGTATGGTGCAAAGCATCAAGACGGCGAAGAGTAGAAGGAGAAGCAGACGAGTAAGCAGGGCAACCATAATCGAGCTTAGACAGGACGCGAGAGGAATGTAAAGCAAGGAGAGTGCGCCTATCTGCCCCCCAAGAAGTATGGGACAAGACCCGAAGGAGGGTAAGGGCCTTAGAGCACTCAACACGGAGGTAAGAGATATGGGGAGACCAAGACAAACGAGTGTCAAGGAATAACCCCAAAAGCTTCGCGGAATCTTTGTATTCAAGGGGATGACCATAAAGTGACAAAGAGGGACGAAGAACAACCCGTTTCCGCGTAAAAGTCATGGCACAAGTCTTAGAAGTAGAGAACTTGAAGCCATGACCTGTGGCCCAAAACGACACGGCATCAATCGCAAGTTGAAGCCGGCGTTGAAGGAGAGGCGAATCATCACCCTGACAACAAAGGGTAAGATCATCGACATAGAGAGCGGAGAAGACACCAGAAGGAAGAGAGGAAAGAAGACCATTGAGGGCAACCAGAAAAAGAGTAGTGCTCAGAACACTACCCAGGGGCACACCTTCGTATTGCTGAAAAGACGGAGAGAGCGCGGTACCAAGGCGCACCCGAAAGGAACGACGAGAGAGGAAGCTGCGGAGAAGGAGAGGGAGATGACCACGAAGGCCAAAAGAATGAAGTTGAGATAGGATATGATAACGCCAAGTGGTGTCGTAAGCCTTTTCTAGGTCAAAAAAGACGGCAACAACGGAGGTCTTCGCAGCAAAAGCAGTACGAATATAGACCTCCAAGTTCACCAGGACATCTGTCGTGCTGCGGAAACTTGCGGAAACCAAATTGAGAAGGGGTGAGGAGGTGATGGTGTTCCAGGAACCACATCAGACGAACGTTAACCATACGTTCAAAGAGTTTGCAGACACAACTTGTGAGAGCAATAGGGCGAAAGTCCTTAGGGGAAGTACCCAGAGACCCCGGTTTGCGAACAGGGAGGACAACGGCTTCGAGCCAGTCTTCAGGGACTGACGACGACTCCCAGATCCGATTATACAGACTCAGTAAATACTGAGACGTGCTCGGAGGGAGATGGCGAAGCATCTCATAATGAATACCATCGGAGCCCGCCGCCGTAGAACCGCAGAGGGCCAGGGCAGAACGATGTTCAGAGAGAGAGAAGGGATCATTATAGGGAAGCTGAAGATGAGTGCAGAAATCTAAAGGACGAGACTCAAGGACAGGCTTAAGAAGAAGGAAAGATTGGGGAAGATGAAGACCAGAGCTAACAGAAGGAAAGTGGGAACCCAGTTCGGAAGCGACCTGCAACGGGTCCGCCACAAGAGTATCATGGAGGTGAAGGACCGGTGAAACATCGGGAACGAATTTACCCGCTATCTTGCGGATACGCTTCCAGATCTGGGCCAGAGGGGTCTCGGACGTAATTGTTGAGACATAAGATGCCCAACATTCACGTTTAGTCGTACGGATGGTCCTACGGGCCACCGCACTCGCTTTCCGAAAGAAAAGAAAAGAATCGGTCGTCTGCCTACGGCGGTGCCTCTTCCAGGCTGCACGCTTACAGCGGACAGCCCGAGCACAGTCCGCATTCCACCAGGGAACGCACTTCCGTGGACCCCGAGAGGAAGAGCGAGGAATAGAGCGGAGGGCAGCGTTGAAGACAGTGTCATGAAAAAGGAGGAGAGCGCGAGAGAGAGGCAGAAGGGAGAGGTCAGAGAGAGCAGCACTGAGGGTAAATAGGGTCCAATCTGCCTTAGCAAACTGCCACCTAGGGAAAGAGAGGGAAGGGCGAAAAGAGAAAAAGGAAACAAGGATGGGGAAAACATCACTTCCATGGAGGTCATCAAGAACCTGCCACGTGAAATCTAAGTAAAGAGAAGAGCAGAGAGAAAGATCAAGACAAGAAAGGGTGCGAGTCCGAGAGTCCAAATGAGTGGGCTCACCAGAATTCAGAAGAGACAGGGAAGAAGAGAGGAGAAACGGCTCAAGGAGGCGACCCCGGGTATTCGTCAGAACGTCACCCCAAAGAGAATGACGACAATTGAAGTCACCCAGCAGGAGCACAGGCTCCGGCAAGGAGTCTAGGAGGTGTTTCAAATCAGGAAGAGAGAGCGGGACACTCGGGGGGAGATAAATGGAACAAACTGTGTACCATTTCCCCACAAAGATACGAGCAGCAGAACAATTGAGAGGCGAAGGAAAAAGTAAAGGAACAAAGGGAACATCAGCCCGAATCAAGAGAGCAGAAGAATTAGAAGCCCCAGCAATGGCTGGGGGGGGGGGAGAGAAAGGAATAGCCACGAAAACGACCAGGACGAGCACCAAGCATTGGCTCCTGGAGACAGACACAAAGGGGCGAAAACCGCGAAATCAGAAGTTGGAGTTCGAGGAAATTGGCGTAATAACCTTGAACGTTCCATTGAAGAATGGACAACGACGAGAAGAGAAAGGACAAAAACAGAGAACAAGGAAGAAACAAAGGCGAAAGAGCTACAGAGCACGTTAAAGAATATCAGGGTCGGGATCAGGGTCAGCAAAGTCAGGGTTAGGGGGCATGGGTAAACTGAGCAAAGACGGAGGGAAGGAAACGGGAGAACAGATCAGAGGTTGGCGGGCAGGGTCCGGAGGAGGAGGAGGAGGAAGAGGAGGAGACAACGGAGAGGAGCAGTCAAGGACAGCAGCAGGAGGAGGGGGAGTAGAAAGAGGGGAGCGCACCCCAGCAAGAGCAGCAACCGAAAGGGAAGCAGGGGCCAAAGAAACCTCCATAGCAGGAACAGGGGGCGCAAACACTGAAACGGAAGGGGAAGAAGCAACAGAGCCAGAAGGAGGAGCTGAGGAAGAAAGCGAAGCCTTCTTACCCGCCGGGGAAGAGGAAGGAGAGGAGCCAGGCTTACGCTTCTGACTTAAAGAGACCGGTGTCCCAGCAACTACGTACCGGGCAACGGATTCCAGTGTCTCAACAGGAGAAGCCGAACGAGAGCACACACGACGGCCGTTAGGAGAGCGATGGACATCGGCCCGCACCGACAGGCGGTGGGGAGAGCCGATAGATGGAGGAAGAGGATGGGAAGGAGGATCGGAGGGGGACGAGGAAGAAGACACAAAAGACACGACAGACCGGGTAGAAGGAAGGGGAACCCCAGACAGAGGACCAGGAGGAGGATCCTTCGGGAGAGAACCCAAAGGAACAGCTAGAGAAGGGGGCAGTGGGCGCATCAGGGTCCAAGGCCCGGAAACGGTTGTGAGTCTGAGGAAGGCGGGAAGGACGAGGAGAGGAAGAGCGCAACACGCGAGCATAGGAGATAGTAGCATAAGGCGGGAGCCGGCGAACCTGGCGCCTCGCCTCAGGAAAAGATAAACGCTCCCGGTGCTTCAGGTTGAGGACGGCTGCCTCAAGCTTGTAATGGACACACGCACGGGAGAAGGTAGGATGGGCCTCACCGCAGTTGAGGCAACGAGCCTGGGGAGAAGTTCACTCCGACTTAGAGTGACCTTCGCCACCACACAAAGGACAGAGAGAGACAGTCCCGGAGCAGCGGAGGGCACCATGCCCAAACCTCCATCACTTGTTGCAGAGCCGAGGAGAAGGAATGTACTCTTGGACAGAGCACCTGGCACCAGCAAGAATGACAGAGGGTGGAAGGGTCCTACCATCAAAGGTAATCTTCACAACCCGGAGGGGTTGACGGCGACTACCACCAGGTGGACGAGTAAACGTGTCCACCTGGAGAATAGAATGGCCCTGGGCAGCGAGGATATGTCGAATATCGTTGTGGCAGTCGCGCAGGTCCCGAACACCGGTCGCAACATGGGGCGGGAGCAAAATAGTGCCAACACTGGCATTCAACTGAGCGTTCTTCGAGACCCGAACGGGGGTCTCGCCAAGGCAGGATAAGGCAGCCAAGCGGGAAGCAGCATCCTGAGAATGAGCAGCAACGACACGTGTACCGAGACGAGTTGGGTTGAAAGTAATGGAGGCATCCACGGAATCAATGAGATGTCGATGGAGGGAGAAATCGTCAGGAGGCGCAGAATCAAGAGGGAGTAGATCAAAACATTTGGCCCACGAAGCGGGACCAAACAAGGCTTGATAGGTAGCAGAACTGGAAGGAATCGAGCGAGGGCGGCCGTGACGAGGACGGCGGTGAGAACCCCCAGAGAGAGAGGGGTTAAAAGGCGCAGTAGTTACAACTAGAGAAGGAGCCGCGCCAGGGGACGAGGTAGTCACCACTGGGGGCTTGGGGCTCGACCCAACCACAGAGGAGGGAGGGGAGCCAGAGGAAGGAGTCAGAGAGGCCAAAGGAGGAGCAAGGTCGGGGCCCAATGCAGCGGAGGCTACAGAGCCCGGTCTTCCAATACGGACCGACTCGGGGGCTTGGTCGCCCACCCACGAGCCTGAGAAGGTAAGCCAGAAGCAGCCGAAACAGGGGTTATCATCTTGACGAAAAGAAGAATTCATTCACGAATGTGCCCCCACACCCACCATGGAGCCACAATTAGAGGCAGGACACCCAACAAGAAGCAATCGCCGATCTTGTCGGGGCCTCCTAGGGGTGCGTCGTGAGTATACGCCCCACAAACGCCACCTTAAGAAACCGACAGTCCGTCGAGATCGGGTTCAGTGACGAAGTGGGGATTGACAATAAAAGGTTGCCCTCGCTCTCGACGTCGGGTACTGCAGTTCTACGGGTGCATGAGTATGCCTCCTCAAGCACCCGGGCGTCAAAATAGAAGAAGTCCAAGGGAAGAACCAGAACGAGCAAAAGGTCGGCAGGAAACGGCAAGCAGATAGGAGAAGAGGGGGGAGAAAAACGAAACAGAAGGAAAAGGAAAAGGTGCCCAGCAGAATTGGAGAGGACGGCAGCAGGAGCACAAGGCTAGAAAAGGACAGAGGACTGTCCCAAGGAGCATCACACTCCGGCAGCCGCCCACGAAGCCCCCACACAGCGACAACGAGCTGAGCGGGGAGGGGGCGCTGATGTGGAATAGATAATCACACGGTAGTCGTT